>NC_134102.1:113907669-114507669 GCF_000715075.1 Nicotiana tabacum | reverse complement strand
GTGCGAGAAATGGTCGCAGGTGCGAGGATCGCTGGGCAGAAAGGGGGTGGAATCGAGGGTTATTTCATTTTCACTCCATTTTTGATTTTGAGCTCGGGAGAAGGCGATTCTTTGAGGGATTTTTAGAGGAAACTTAGGTGTAATGATTCCTTACTCATTTTTGGTTGTATTCAATTAATCTATAGTTGTTTTCTCCATTTAGTTTCGGATTTTTGGAGTTGAAATTGGGAAACATTGGAAGAACTTCTTCAATAAAGATTTCGAGTTTTGAAAGGGGATTTGTGGTCGGATTTGAGTAATTCTTATATGGTTGGACTCATGAGTGAATGGGTGTTCATATTTTGTGATTTTTACCCGATTCCGAGACATGGTCCCGGGTCGACGTTTTAGGGAAAATTTCGGAATTTTTGTTAAAATATTGATTTCATTAATTAGATGAGTCTATTATCGTTGTATTCATGATATACAATTGTGTTTGGTTAGATTTGGACCATTCGGAGTCGGATAATTAAGGAAAGGGCATTCTTACAGACTGTTTGAGCTTGGTTCGAGGTAAGTATCTTGCCTAACCTTATGTGGGGGATTTTCCCCTTAGGATTTGAGTCTTCTATGTTGACTGTAGTCCATGCACGCGAGGTGACGAGTGCGTGCTCGGACTTATTTGTGAAAAGTTGTCCTGTTAGGATTCTTGAGTCCTTATATTCAATGAGTATGAAGTTGTTCTTGATATGATTAAGTTCCTATTTACTAGTTTCACCTCTACATGCTTTAATTAGAATTAATTGCTTTCAGGATTTACTCTTATTGCCTATTTGACTCTTAATTTGACTTCTGAAGATTTTACCTCCCCTATTGTCATGCTTTCTTTCCATAACTACTTATCTTTATTTGAAATTATTATTATTATCTCTTCTTGTAATTTGTTCAGTCTTAATTGAGGTTATGATTATCTTTCCGATGCTTATCCTTAATTAAATTGTTGAATATCCTTAGTAATTCCTCAATCTTAAAAGAAGTTTTAGATATCCTATATCTTAGTTGACTTGTTTTATTTGGAATTATTTGACTCATGTTAGTTTCCCTGTTGTTGAAGTGTATATTGTGGGATCGTTGCTACACATTAGTTTTCCCTTTGTTGAGCTGTTCTCTTTACGCCTAGCATTCTTTACTGTGGTTATTCCTTGTGAATTGGTTCTACCGTTTCTTTGTGAATTAAAGTTCTTGATTTGATTTACTTGCCGTACTTTGTATTATTGTCATTATTGTTGTGGTACTTGTTGTGGTGATGCACGAGGTTTCTGCCATACGGTTGTTATTATTATGATGCACGAGGTTTCTGCTGTGCGGTTGTTATTATGGGGTTGCACGAGGTTTCTGCCATGCTATTGTTACCATTGATATTTGCACATGCGGCTGCACGAGGTTTCTGTTATGCTATTGTTACTATTGATATATGCACATGCGGCGTGACAAGGTGGGATATATATATGTGTGGGTTGCGCATGTGGCGAGACAAGGTGGGAACATTATTATGCACGTGTGGCGAGACAAGGCGGGCATTTATGTTACTATTACACACGTGGCGAGACAAGGTGGGAAGTGTCATGGATTGATTTGTGTTGATTTATGGCCCGGGGGCATTCTTGTTGTTGATATTTGTGTAGTGGTATACGTACCTGTGTGAGCTTTATCTTGTGAAAGCTGTGAGAAAATATTCTACGTGTTGTCCGTTCTTCTTCTTCCTTATGCTTATTTGCTGGTATGGACTATGTTAGGACACTTGCACAAGCATACATGTAGTTAAGCACTCTTATCAGATAAGAGGTGTTCTTGATATTGTTGAACATAGATGCTCACCCTTGTTTACTTGCCTTCTATGTGAGAATGGCTCTATTGGCACGTAAGTCGTTAGTGTGGTTATGAGTTGTTATGTGGGCACAGAATGCCAAGTGTTAGGGTTCATGTATTGAGACCCGTGAGTTGTGAATTGTCCGAGGTTCGGTACCTCGTGAAGTTGTTGGCTAAAACCTGATGTAAAAGCGGTTGTAGTTGCTGCGTTATTACTTGTCCTTGCTGTATTTGTGATTCCGGATTTAGGTTGGGTTCTATTCATTTTTCTGTGTCATTTTCATGATATTTCGCTGACACTGGTTGTTTCCTTCCTTATTGCCATTACTGTACTATGAGCCATATTGCATAGTCTTTATGTAAACATCATACTTCTGCTGCTCATATACTTGTACCTGTTTAGTTTATTAGACCTGTGAGTGTCTTGACTGTTCCTCGTCACTACCCCACCGAGGTTAGTCTTAATACTTACTGGGCACCGCTGTGGTGTGCTCATGCTACTCTTCCGCACATTTTCTTTTGTGCAGATCCAGGTAATTGTTCGTTAACTAGCTATGTAGACTGTTGCTGCGGAGACTTCAAGGTAAACCGGCCGCTACGTTCGCAGGCTTCAGAGTCACCTTCAACTTTTCGTTTTGCACTGTTTATTCTTATTTCTGGACAGTTGTATTTAGAAGTTTTCTAGCAAACACTCTGTAGAGCTTATGACTTGTACTACCGGTTTTGAAAATTATAAGAGATTTTATTTAAATAATGTTGTTGTTTTAATTATTGTTAGGCTTACCTATTCCCTAAGACTAGGTGCCATAACGGAGGGAAAATTGGGTCGTGATAAAAGGTTTTTTAGTTAGAAATGTAGTTTATTTTATCATAAAACTCCAACTTGAAACTACTCCCCAAATTGAATTGGCAATTTTATTTTATTTTTAATTTCGTTTTTTATTGTAAAATAATTTTGAAACTCCAACTTGAAACTACTCCCTAATTCGAATGAGTATTTGATTTTTATATTTTTATGTTTTTTATTATAGATAATTATAAGATACCTATATTTATACCATTCAAATAGAATAACCAATTTATTCAAAATTTAAAATTCAAAAGGTTTTTTTAGTTAGAAAAGAAGTTAATTTTGTCTTAAAACTCCAACTTGGAACTAATTCCCAACTTGAATTGGCAATATTTATTTTTTATTTTAAAATAATTTTAAAACTCCAACTTTGTTGGAGCTTTGTCCTAAAAATATACATTTGTCGTCTTATGGTTATACCACTTGGCATCATACAATTATTTTCTTCTTATATATATATATATATATATATATATATATATATATATATATAAAATAGATATTTATATAGACTACTATATTAGGAAGAAACTACTCCCCAATTTGAATTGAAAGTTTTTTATTTTTGTATTTTTATTTTTTTATTTTAAAATAATTTTAAAACTCCAACTTGAAACTACTCCCCAATTTGAATTGGTAATTTTTTATTTTTTTAATATCATTTTTTAGAAATTTTGAATTGGCAGTTTTTAAATTTTTTGTAATTTTTGTTTTTTATTTTAAAATAATTTTAAAAATCCAACTTGAAACTACTCCCCAATGTGAATGGGTAGGTTCTTTTATTATATATTTTCGTTTTTTTAATATTATATAGCTAATTTTATTTTTTCTTATTTTTGTTTTTTTATTTTAAAATAATTTTAAAACTTCAACTTGAAACTACTCCCCAATTTGAATGGGAATTTTTTTAATATATATATTTTTATTTTTTTTTATTATAGCTATTTTATTTTATATTTTTATTTTTATTTTTTTTATTATAGCTAATTATAAGATATCTATATTTATTAATTCAAATAGAGTAACCAACCAATTAATTCAAAATTTAAAATTCAAAAGGTTTTTTAGTTAGAAAGGTAGTTTGTTTTGTCCTAATGCCACTTGTCTTCATACTGTGCTTTTGCCTCTCCTTTTATTATATATAGATTATTATTATTATTATTATTATTATTATTATTATTATTATTATTATTATTATTATTATTATTATTATTATTATTATTATTATTATTATTGTTAATTATTATTATTATTATTATTATTATTATTATTATTATGATCTCTCTTTTTGTTTAATTTTATAGCTTTTCTATCTCCTTTTTTTAGAGTGTGTTTGGCGAAGTTTATATGCGGGTCAAACTAGTTCAAGAAAATCAATTAGATGGGTGTGAGGATCTTCACTTGCATCACCAACAAACTGACATGATTGTTGAATCGTTTGAATCAAGCCTGTGCGAATTTCAAAATTATTTGTTGCGATTGATGGTCTCCTCACACTTGATTCTCCTTCAAAATGATCTGGCCTTGCATAATCTCTAAGTATTATATCACGTCGTGGTGCCACCTCATCAAACTATTCATCTACTTGATGTGGTGGAAGTTGGTAATTGAGTTCTTCGTTCACCATTTCCTCTGATGTGAAAATTTGAGATCGTGAAGTTTGTTCTTTTCGCAACAACCGCAAGGATTTTTCAATTTCAGGATCGCATTCGACTAGTTCTCTTGAAGAGTAATGGGTCATACACTTTCTGAAATTTCTGCAAAAGAAGTTAAAATAATTACACAATTAAAAAATCCCAAATTAGTAGTAAAACAATTAATCTGTAGTAGACTTTTGTAACGACCCGACTGGTCGTTTTGAGCTTTAGCGTTCCATTCGGTGGTTTGAGACTTTGAGTAGCTTCATATTATATATTATGACTTGCGTGTATGGTTGGTTTCATTTTTCAGGAAGTTCGAGATTGATTTGGAAGAATGATTCTCGTTTTAGAAGCTTTAAGTTGGAAGAGTTTACCAAGGTTTGACTTTTGGGTAACGGACTCAGAATCGAATTTTAATTATTCCAATAAGTTTGTATGATAATTTTGGACATGTCCTCAAAGTTTGGTTAAATTCTGATGAGTTTTGGATATGTTTGGGTTGTATAGTGATTGTTTTCAGTTTCAACGTCGATTTGAGCATAAAGGTTACCATATTGAGCAGCCGGCCTTTGATTTGTGTTTCGACCAAACCAATATATCCATATCGTAATTATAAAATTATAGCAACTGAAATAATCAAGTTTTGACATCGTATGAGGAATTTATGGTCATTTTACTAAGAATTAGGTTGCTAGATTTTTCAGATTATTTACGAAATTGCCATTGAATTCGTATTTAAAAATATGTACTATTTTCAAATATTGAAACCAACATATCTCCTTCATTATAAGGTCAAATGGAGTGATTCAAAATCCTAACTTCACTGGAATTTCACGAGGAATCTATTGGAGGCATCAAAAGTGAGTTTTAGGATTGTTTGATATAAGAAACGAGGCAGAACAACTGACAATTTTTGGCTATTAATGTTGTTAGAGTTTTTCTCATCTTGAAAGTTTGGGGTTGGGAGAATTCAAGGATGTTTTTAAAGTTTCTTCTATGGGGTATGTGTTTTATACTCGATTTTGATTATATTCCGTGATTCCATCTTCGTTTTTAGCATTTGATTGATGATTTCAAAAGAGAAATTGGGGTTTTTTGTCTAAACATTCCTAAAGTGATTTTTTGAGTTTTGAACACCGGATTCGGAGTTGAAATTGAGTGAAATTAATATGGTTAGGCTCGTAATTGAATGAGTTATCGGATTTTGTGAGTTTTGTCGGGTTCCGAGGTGCGGGCATGAGTTTGACTTTTTGGTTGACTTTGGGTAATGTGTAAAGATTCGACCTTTATCGATTGAATTTGCTTCCTATGGTATTATTTGATAATTGATAATTTTGAGTTGCTTTTGGCTAGTTTCGAGCCATTCGAAGGATGATTTGAGCGGGATGACACTTTTGGTGTATCGATTGAGCTTGTTTGAGGTAAGTATTTTGCCTAACTTTGTGTGGGGGAAACTACCCCTTAGGATTTGGGTTGATTGTGCTATTTGTGTTATGTGAAGGCCGTGTACGCAAGGTGACGAGTGGGTGCACATGCTATATGTGGTGTTACCGGTTTAGATTATCTAAACTCTTTCCATGCCTTTAATTGAATTGTCATGACATGTTATATCTCTCATTGTTAATCTACTCTTGCATGCTCTATTTGACGTTGTTAGCACTTGTTCTACCTCTTACTTGTTATTTTGCTCTTATATGCTTTAGTTGAAGTTATTGCCTTCCTTATTGTCTTGTTACCTCTTAATTATTAAATCACTTGAAGTTGTTATTTCGTGGAATATCATCTTGTTGAGTTATTGGTGTTGAAGTTGTAATAGTCATTATCATATTGAGGCAAAGTTGTTAATTGTTGAGATACCTTTTCTTGTTGAGCATTCTCATTCATATTGTTATTGTTGAAATTCTTGTACACATTATGGTTGAGCCATGTGCTATTTGTTGTGAAAATATTGGTGTTGTTGACTTTGTGGCAAGTTATGGCATATGGGCACTTGTGGTGCGAGTTGTGATTGTGTTGTGATATTGATACACATGCGCTGGTATAAGGCTAGGGGTTGATACGCATGCGGTGAGATAAGGTGGGCTTGATATGCGTGTTGCTAGTTGGGGAACTACTTGAAGCCACACGGTGAGATAAGATGGGCTAAAATGCATGTAGCTATTTCGAAAAAAATAATTTTCAAAACTAAATGTAAGGTTCACGTGGTGATATACGAAAAGATTGTGATTAATATGTTGAAATGTGAATACGAGGCGGTACCTCGGTTGCGATTTTTATTGTACATTTCATGTTGGAATAACTTGTTGATTTGAACGATCATTGTTCTTCCTTCAACCATTCATTCACATTTTGATTGTGTTTGGTTATTCGTTGTTATCTTGGTGTTAGAACGATTGTGGTTTCTTGTGTGAGTCATGCATTTTACATGATTTGTTGTGTTACTTTAACATGCCAATTCGTGCCTCCGTTATAACTTAGTGAATTGATTGTCATTGTGAATTTAATTGTGTGGAGTCACTATATCATATTTTGTTGGGTTGTTGGTAACATAATGGATTAAATAAAAGAATTATTAACATGCTTTATTCTACGTGCCTCTTAAGATAGAACTCGTTATCTCACTCGGTGCCTTATTATTCTAAATGGTTATCGCACTTTCACTATAATTGGCTTCTCAAATTATACTCATGATCCTGTTAGATGTTTACCTTACTTAAAATTATTATCATATTTTTCCTTAACAAATTATATATTTAATTCGTTAATTTAACTTATGTTTTGCATTGCTTAAAAATGATACTTTTACTCAATTTTATTGATTCTAAACTAAACCCATCTTATACTATGTTTCATACAAATTGTATATTATTTTACTTTACTTGATTTCTAGAATAAACTCATTATTTCATTTGACACCTTACTTTATTCAAGATTGTTATTATATTTTATAGTGTATAAATATATCTTTCATTCATCTAAATTAATATCTATCACGATTGCAATGTACATGGTAGCACGTGGGCTTTGCCGTACGAAGGTGATTGTTATTGTGGGCACGAGGTGCCATATGTGTAAGATTTGGAAATTGTGGTCCATGACTTGTGGTTTATGAGGTATGGTGCCTCGGGGTAATTCTTGTTGTAAGTCCATGCGTTGGGAGCGATTTGATTATTTGAGTTGTCATCCTTTTTTCCTTATTTGACTTCATTTACATCTCATCGGTGTTCTAATTATGTTGTTTCTTTATTACTCGTTTGCTGCCATTTATGTTTCTATTACTTCATTGTTGGTTGTAAATCAATAATTTTTCCGCCGTTGGTCTTATATTTATGTTCTTTCAATTGTTAGCTTATGTATATCTTGAACATGTTTCTATGTCTAGCAGGTGTCTTGACCTGGCCTCGTCACTACTATACTAAGGTTAGGTTTGATACTTACTGGGTACCGTTGTGGTGTACTCATGCTACGCTTCTACACATTTTTGTACAGATCCAGGTATTCTGACTGTGTTGTTGAGAGTTGCGTCTGCGCGACGGGAGACTTCAAGGTATACCTGCTTGACGTTTGCAGGCCTCAGAGTCACCATCTCACTTCATTATGCTACTGTTAAACTGTAATTCAAAGCAGTATTGTGTTTAGAAATTCTAGTGTGTTTCAGTAGTGCTTATGACTCTGTACTACCGGTATTGGAAAATGTAGAACTATTCGCTGCTTGCGGCTATGTATGTCATTTAATGGTTTATGATAAATGATTAAATAGTTCAATTCTGTTTTAAATCAACATGTGTTAGGCTTACCCAGTCTTAGAGACTAAGTGCCATCACAACATCCTAAGGTGGGAAATTGGGGTCGTGACAACTTTAGCCAATCTCCGGCAACATCGCCAAATATTTGACGAGTGTCTAACGTATTTAAATTCTAACTCGTACTTTGTCAAATAATAGTACAAAAAGATGTCGAACCCACAGAGATTGGTTTAGCTATTCTACAGACGTTTTTTGTTTTAATTACTATTTGAGAACATCAGAAAGAGTTAAGTTGTGAATTAACTAACTAAAAATGCATGAATAGAGCAATAGAAAATATTTTATTTTTCACAAATATAATAAAAAGGTGTTGGGCTCCTAACTTTACTTAATATTTCTATTATATAGTAGAATTATTATTTTTCAATTTCAATTTCTCAAAAATGTATAAATGCCTCTCACGATTACAAATATATATTACTACTCAAGTTGAATAAGAAATTGCACTCCTCTCGGTTATACTAATTAATCTTCACAATGGTAATACTAAAGAACCAGAAATATATGATTGAACTAAAACATTGTCACGACCCAATTTTCCCTCCGTGTGACGTCGTGACGGCACCTAGTCTCTACAACTAGGTAAGCCTAACATTTTGTGGAATAATAAAATAAAAATATAAATTTAACCAACTATTCAAAAATACACAACAAATCCCAAAACCCGGAACATTGTGAATCACAAACTACAGAAGGAAAAATCTAGTGTCTCTATACATCAGAGTCTAACAAGGAAAAATACAGAAGATAATGGACATGAGAAAGAGTAGAAGGGGACTCCGAGGTCTGCGGACGCGGCAGATATACCTTGAAATCTCCAAAGCTGTCCCGGCTCACTGATAGTGCGGCTGATAAGGAGCACCTGGATCTGCACACGAAAAACATGTGCAGAGAGTAGCATGAGTACACCACAATCGGTACCCAGTAAGTGCCAAGCCTAACCTCGGTCGAGTAGTGACGAGGTCAGGTCAGGGCCCTACTGGTAAATATATAACAAAACAAGATAGAGTGTAATCACGCAATAAAATAAAGGCTAAAATCTATCAACAATGAAATCATAGAAGGTAACAGCTTGGTACACAGAAACACAAAAGGGGATCTCCCGAGATACTATCTCGTAGTCCCAATCGTAAATGTGCAGTACATGAGGGATCTCCCGGAATACCCTTCCATTGTCCCAAAGTAAATATGCAGTACATGGGGATCTCCCGAAATACCGTTCTGTAGTCCCAAAGTAAATATGCAGTACATGGGGATCTCCCGAAATACCGTTCCGTAGTCCCAAAGTAAATATGCAGTACAGGGGGATCTCCCGGAATACCGTTCCGTAGTCCCAAAGTAAATATGCAGCGCAAACAATAGAAATACAACTACATCATGAAATCTTACGATTTAGACTAAGTACCACTCAAGGAAGAAGCAAGAAATTCACTAAGCATGTTGCACAGAGTTGTCATGACCCAAAATCTAACCATGGTCGTGATGGCGCCTATCGTGTTACAAGGCAATACTATTTCCCAAAATATTACTACTAAATCGATTATAAGAATTTAATAAAACATTTCAACATTTAAATTTTTCATAAACTAATTCAATTCTATATGTAATATAGAAAAATATGGAAACGAGCCCCAAATATCGGGGTGTCATTAAGTCATGAGCGTCTAAATCTATGAACTAAGAAATGAAACTGTCTAACTCTCAATACAATCCAAAAGAAGAAATGATAAAAGGAGTAACAGGGTCCTGCGGACGCTAGCAGCTACCTTGCAATCTCCACAGATAGCCGGCCTGAACTCAACGATCGCCGCGCTCTAACTCACCTGAATCTGCACATAAAGTGCAGGGTGTAGCATGAGTACAACCACCTCAGCAAGTAACAGAAATAACTAAGGAACTGAGCAATAGTGACGAGCTAAGTAAAACAGTCCAATTATTTATTTTCACAATTTAAAAATAAACAGAAATAAACAGGTAATTCCATAACTCAGTAAATGCCACAAGGAAGTTTAACAGATAAATGCAGCAACAACACAAATAAATACAACCTCACAGCAGTGTCACTCCATCACTCATCACTTTTACTCATCACTCAACACTCAAAACACTCAACACTCTGCGCTCACTAGGGGTGTGTACAAACTCCGGAGGGGCTCCCAAAGCCCAAGCGCTAAGCACGGACAACTCACGTGCCATCATATCAATACCTGGATCCACAAGGTCAACTCACCTGCTACGCGGACAACTCACGCGCCGAAACCAACCAAACCAAACCACGTCCGAATGATCTCAAATTTGCACACACATCACAAATGACACTACGAACCTACTCCTACTTCTGGAATTCCATTCCGACCCCGATATCAAAATTTTCCACTGCCAACCAAATTTGCCAAATTTCTAATTTCGCCAATTCAAGCCTAATTCTACCACGGACCTCCAAATCACATTCCGGACGCACTCCAAAGTCCACAATCGCCTAACGGAGCTAACGGAACCATCAGAATTCAAATCCGAGATCGTTTACACATAGGTCAACATCCGGTTGACTTTTCTAACTTAACTTTCTAACTAAGAGACTAAGTGTTCATTTCACTCCAAAACTACTCCAGACCCAAACCTACCAACTCGATACAACTCAACACCGCTGAACAACACATCAAGAAGCAGGAATGGGGAAACGGTGCTATAACTCTCAAAACGACCGGCCGGGTCGTTACATCCTCCCCCTCTTAAACATACGTTCGTCCTCGAACGAGTCTAACAGAAGAACATACCTAAATTCACAGCATCTAAAGCAATAGCATTTCGCCTGGCTAAGAGGGCATAGAAATGGGCCTGACTGCCCCCTGATCTGCTTTCCCCTCTCGGGCGACCCATAGCTGACTGGGCTCCGCCCCTAGCTGGCTAGGCGGGTGGTGGAGAAACTGGTGCCGTTGGCTGAGTACTCCACTGTGGAGTCCCACACAATAGCCTAGGGCAATATCTCACAATGTGACCAAAATCCCCGCACTCGAAACAACCCCTCCTCTGACGAAACTCCTGCTCATGATGCCCAAAAGAATTACATGATGATACCTGAGCGGGCGGGGCATAATGAGAACCCTGTGCTGGCAATGCACTGAATGATGACTGACTCTGCTGAAACTGGTCCTGCTGAAACTGACCTCCCTGAGGAGCACCACTGATACCACCATGACCACGAGGCCTCTTAGCCTCCCTCTCAGTCCTCTCCTGACCTAGAACCATCTCAATCTGTCGAGCAATGTCGACAACCTCATCAAAGGTAACCCCAGATACTCTCTCCCTGGTCATAAGCAATCGAAGCTGAAAACCGAGGCCATCTATAAACCTCCTGATCCTCTCTCGGTCTGTGGGAACCAACTAGACCGCATGCCGAGCTAACTCGGAGAACCGCATCTCATACTGTGGGATTCAGGTACAAACTTCTCCAGAAAGAGAACAGAGAACTGCTGCCAAGTAAGGGGTGCTGCGCCAATAGGCCAACACCTCTCGTAAGTCTCCCACCATCTGAGTGTAGCCCCAGAAAACTGAAAGGTAGTGAATGAGACCCCACAAGTCTCCATAATACCAGCAGTACGGAGTATCCTCTGACACATGTCCAAGAAGTCCTGAGCGTCCTCTTTCTCTGTGCCACTAAAAGGTGGCAGCTGGAGTCTCCCAAACCTCTCCAACCTACACTGATCATCCTCAGGCATAACAGGAGCCACATAATCTTGTGTAGCTATAACCGGCTGGGTTGGTGGTGCCTCCGGTGTCTGAAGTCCCTGAACAACTTGCTCGGGTGTGCGAGTGATGGGAGTCTGAGTGACTTCCCCAACCTGAGAAGTGGCTGCGGCCGTCAAAATAGAGACCTCCTGAGCAAGGCCGGTACACGCTGTTAGAATCTGAGCTAGGTCCTCCTGAAGGCCAGGAATCACAATAGGCACAAGTGGTGCCTGAGCTGGCACATCAACAACTGGAACCTGGTCCTGATCTGGGACAACCGGTGGATCTGCAGGTACTGCCCCAGCTGCTGTACGGGCTGCACCTCTTCCCCTACCACGGCCTCTACCGCGGCCTCGGCCTCTCGCAGCCCGAACTGGTGGGTGACCCTCTTGACCGGTAGCACAAGTCCTCACCATCTGTGAGAGAATGAAATACAAATGTTTAGTTACTAAAATACACAGAACGCACGATAAGAATCCATGAATGTGAAATTTTCCTAAAGGTTCTGCAGCCTCTCGAAGATAAGTACAGACGTCTCCGTACCGATCCGCAAGACTCTACTAAACTCGCTCATGACTCGTGAGACCTATGTAACCTAGGCTCTGATACCAACTTGTCACAGCCCAAAATCTAACCATGGTCGTGATGGCACCTATCGTGTTACAAGGCAAGCCTATTTCCCAAAATTTTACTACTAAATCGATTATAAGAATTTAATAAAACATTTCAACATTTAAATTTTCATAAACTAAATCAACTCTATATGTAATATAGAAAAATACGGAAATGAGCCCCAAATATCGGGATGTCACTAAGTCATGAGCGTCTAAATCTATGAACTAAGAAATGAAACTGTCTAACTTTCAATACAATCCAAAAGAAGAAATGATAAAAGGAGTAACAAGGTCCTGCGAACGCTAGCAGCTACCTTGCAATCTCCACAGATAGCCGGCCTGAACTCAACAATCACTGCGCTCTAACTCATCTAAATCTGCACATAATGTGCAGGGTGTAGCATGAGTACAACCACCTCAGCAAGTAACAAAAATAACTAAGGAACTGAGCAATAGTGACGAGCTAAGTAAAATAGTCCAATTAATTATTTTCACAGTTTAAAAATAAACAGAAATAAACAGGTAATTCCATAACTCAGTAAATGCCACAAGGAAGTTTAACAGATAAATGCAGCAACATCACAAATAAATACAACCTCACAGCAGCGTCACTCCATCACTCATCACTCGCACTCAGCACTCAACACTCAAAACACTCAACACTCAACACTCAAAACACTCAACACTCTGCTCTCATTGGGGGTGTGTACAGACTCCGGAGGGGCTCCCAAAGCCCAAGCGCTAAGCACGGACAACTCACGTGCCATCATATCAATACCTAGATCCGCACGGTCAACTCATGTGCTACGCGGACAACTCACGCGCTATAGTATTAATATCCTCACAACCAGGCCCACGACCGCACTCAATTATGTACCTCACTAGCCTCATCATCACCAACAAATAAGGGAACACAGGCCATATCAAGTATCAGCACATATTAGCAAATAATAGAGACTGAGGTAAACATGTACAATAATTTCTATGACTGAGTACAAATAATGTGAGCATGAATAAAGCCTAAGCATGATCTCTAACATGAAGGCAAATAAGTTCAACAACAAATAAACACATAACCACAGATAATAGCCATTAGGCCTCACAGCCTCACGGGACGGACCAAGTCTCAATCCCTCGCGGTTCACACCCACACGCTCGTCACCTAGCGTGGGTATCACTTCCAAACAATCACGTGATGTCAAATCTCTGGGTTTATACCCTCAAAGCCAGAGTTAAAACTGTTACTTACCTTAACAACGTAAAAATCCTACTCTGGGATGCCCTCATCTCTGGACTCGGTCTCCAAATGCTCCGAATCTAATCAGAATCAGTATAATACCATCAATATACGCTAATGGAATGAATTCCACAAGAAAAACTACAAAATACGCCAAAAATCCGAAACCGACCAAAACCCGACCCCCAAGCCCACATCTCGAAATCAGTCAAAAATGGCAGAATAATAAACCTTGTCCTCTTCCGAGTCTAACCAAATAAAATTCATCAAAATCCGACATCGTTTGGTCCTTCAAATCCTTAAAGTACTTCTCCAAAAATCCCAAGTCCTAACCCCTCATTTTTCACTAATTACAACGATTAAACAACGAAAAATTACCATATATACAAGTATTAGGGCTCAAGTAACTTATCTCAATGAAACCCCCTAGATTCCCTCTTCAAATCTCTCCTAAAAGCTCCAAAACCGGATAGAAATGGTGAAGAATGCACCAAAATTCGCGAAGTGTGATATATAGGATCTGCCCCAGGGATTCCGCACCTGCGGAACCTTTCTCGCACCTGCGGACTAGCATCTGCGGTCCCAAGTGCGCATCTGCGAAAGTCACTTAGACGCCAAGCTTCGCACCTACAACTGCCCCTTCGCACTTGCGGGCTCGCAGGTGCGATCATCTCTTCCGCACCTGCGCTCAATGCCAGGCCTCCATTTTCCGCATCTGCGACATGCCATCCGCACTTGCGATCATCGCACCTGCGGCTCACCATCCGCAGGTGCGGCCACACCAGTAGCCTTACACCAGCAGCTTCCAGCTGTATTTCTCAACTTCGACAAATCTGTTAACCACCCGGGATTTCTTCAAGGCCCTCGGGACCTCAACCAAAAAAATACTAACAAGTCATATATCAACAAACCTACTTAGTTGAACCTTCGAATCACTCAAAACAACATCAAAACACCAAATTACCCTCGGATTCAAGCGTAAGAACTTCTAAATTTTCAAATTCGGCAACCGATACCGAAACCAACCAAACCTCGTCCGAATGACCTCAAATTTTGCACACACATCACAAATGACTCTACGAACCTACTCCAACTTACGGAATTCCATTCCGACCCCGATATCAAAATTTTCCACTGCCAACCGAATTTGCCAAATTTCCAATTTCGCCAATTCAAGCCTAATTCTACCACGGACCTCCAAATCACATTCCGGATGCACTCCTAAGTCCAAAATCACCTAACGGAGCTTACAGAACCATCAGAATTCAATTCCGAGATCGTTTACACATAGGTCAACATCCGATTGACTTTTCTAACTTAACTTTCTAACTAAGAGACTAAGTGTTCATTTCACTCCAAAACTACTCCGGACCCAAACCTACCAACTCGATACAACTCAACACCGCTGAACAACACATAAAGAAGCAGGAATGGGGAAACAGGGCTATAACTCTCGAAACAACCGACCGGGTCGTTACAAGAGTTCACATAAGCAGTTAAGACACGTAGACATGCTGTATTAGACTAAACATGATAGCTATACATATTAGAAATAACTCAATTAAGAATGAAAATATATTAATACTCATTAAAATGGTGTAACTCAAAATAAGAGGAAAATAGGTTGCTGCTCAGTAAGAAAATTGGGTTTTTCCACAACTAGACCATGTATGTACTCGTCACCTTACGTACACGACGCTCACATATCACAATAGTTTCAAATCTTAAGGGGATTTCCCCCACACAAAGTTAGGCAAGCCACTTACCTCGAACCAAGCTCAATCAATCGGTTACAATGCCTTTCCCACGAATATTCGGCTCCGAATGGCCAAAATCTAGCCAAAAGTAATTACATATCATAAATATAACCATAATAGATTCATCTAATTAATGAAATCAATATTTTAACAAAAAATCCGAAATTAGCTCAAAAATCGCCTGTGGGGCCCACATCTCGAAATCGGGTAAAAGTCACAAAATACGAATACCCATTCACTCACGAGTTCACTCGTACCAAAATTACTCAAATCCGATACAAAAATCTCGATCAAAACCCCAAAATTCGGCCTAAGAACTTTCCTCAAATTTTCACCCCAAATCCGAATTTAAACGATGAATTCAAGCATAGATTAGTAGAATATAATCATAAAGGAGTTAAGAATCATTACCCAAAAACTTCCTCCGATAATCTCTCCAAATGTCGCCTTCTACCGAGCTCTCAATCAAATTTTTGAGTTATGAACCAAAAACCCTCGATTTTGAACTTTAATTCTGCCCAGATATTTTTCCTTAATCGCGATCGCGGAAACACCCTCGCGATCTCGAAGAACAACTTCGCTGCCCCATTATTTTACTCCACGGGAATGTGTAACTCTCCATGCGAACGCGATGAAATAGCTCCTCAGACTTACACGATCGCGGCTGACCTCATGCGATCGCGAAGAACAACACCCAATTCCACTCCTGCCTTATTTCTTCTTCGCGATCGCGTCCCATTCTTGGCAAACACAAAGCGATAACCCAGCTGGTCTGCCAATTACTCTACACGATCGCAAGCCTTCTCACTCGATCGCGATGAAGGAAAACCAGCTGCAGAACACCCGCAAAAATTGCCAACTCCTTAAGTCCAAAAATGACCCGTTGAGCATCTGAAACACGCCCAAGGCCCCCGGGACCTCGACCAAACATACCAACCAATACTAAAACACCATACGAACTTAGTCGAGCCCTTAAATCACATCAAACAATGCTAAAATCATGAATCACCCTCCAATTCAAAGTTAAAGAATTTGAAACTTCAAAATTTTACAACCGATGTCGAAACCTATCAAACCACGTCCGATTGACCCTAAATTTTTCATGCAAGTCATATTCGATATTGCGGACCTACTCCAACTTCCGGAATCGGATTCCGACCCCGATATCAAAATTTCCACTGCCGGTCCAAAATTTCTAAAATTTGACTTTCGCCAATTCAAGCCTAAATAACCTACGGACCTCCAAAACACAATCCAGACACGCCCCTAAGTCCAAAATCACCTAAAGGCGCTAACGGAACTAAGGGATATCCATTTCGGAGTCGTCTTTACACAGTTCCGACTATGGTCAAAATTCTAAGACTTAAGCTCCTGTTTTAGGGACTAAGTATCCCAAAACACTCCGAACCCAAAACAAAATCTCTCGGCAAGTCACATAAGCAGAAAAAGGTACAGGGGAAACAGTAAATAGGGGATAGGGGCTGTTAGTTTCAAAACGACCGCCTGGGTCGGTACATTCTCCCCTTCTTAAAATAATTGTTCGTCCTCGACCGAGCATAGAGATATACTTGAAGTGGTGAAAAGATAAGGATAACGGCTGCGCATATCCTACTCGGCCTCCCAAGTCGCCTCCTCGACCGGCTGACCCCTCCACTGGACCTTTACTGAAGCAATGTTCTTTGACCTTAGGTTTCTGACCTGCATGTCTAAAATAGCCACTAGCTCCTCAACATAAGATAGATCCTTGTCCAATTGGACTGAGCTGAAATCCAACACATGGGATGGATCGCCGTGATACTTCCGGAGCATAGAATCATGGAATGCCAGATGAAATCTTGCTAGATTGGGAGGCAAGGCAAGCTCATAAGGAACCTCCCCAACTCGCCGCAACACCTCAAATGGACCAATGAACCTTGGGCTCAGCTTGCCCTTCTTTCCAAACCTCATAACGCCCTTCATAGGCGAAACCCGGAGCTAGACTCGCTCTCTAACCATGAATGCCACATCGTGAACCTTTTGATCGGCATAACTCTTCTGTCTGGACCGGGCTGTGCGAAGTCTATCCTGAATTACCTTAACCTTTTCCAAGGCATCCTGAACTAAGTTATTACCCAATAATCTGGCCTCGCCGGGCTCGAACCAACCTACTTGGGACCGACACCACCTACCATACAGAGCCTCATACGGTGCCATCTGAATGCTGGACTGATAACTGTTGTTATAAGCAAACTCTGTAAGTGGCAAGGACTGATCCCAAGCACCCCCAAAATCTATCACATAAGCGCGGAGCATATCCTCTAGTATCTGAATAGTGCGCTTGGACTGCTCATCCGTCTGAGGGTGAAACGCTGTGCTCAACTCAACCTGAGTACCCAACTCTTGCTGTACAGCTCTCCAGAACTGTGATGTAAACTGCGTACCCCGGTCAGATATGATAGATACCGGTACGCCATGAAGTCTGACGATCTCGCAGATATAATTTTGAGCCAACTGCTCGGAAGAATAGGTAGTCATCATAGGAATGAAATGAGCTGACTTGGTCAGCCTATCCACAATCACCCAAACTGCATTTCCACTCCAGAATCTCTAACTTCTAAAGCAATCTACCTGGTCGTTGATGCTCATATTTTACCTGCTGGAAATTCAGACATCGAGCCACATACTCTACTATGTTCTTCTTCATTCTCCTCCACCAGTAATGTTGTTTCAAGTCCTGATACATCTTTGTGGCACCCGGATGAATAGAGTACCGTGAACTGTGAGCCTCCTGGAGAATCAACTCATGCAAACCATCTACATTGGGCACACATAGCCTGCCCTGCATCCTCAATGCACCATCATCTCCAATAGTGACCTCCTTAGCATCACCGTGCTGGACCGTGTCCTTAAGGACGAGCAGCTGGGGGTCATCATACTGACGCTCCTAGATACAACCATAAAGAGAAGACCGAGAGACCACACAAGCCAATACTCGGCTCGGCTCAAAAATATCCAATATCATAAACTGGCTGGATAAGGCCCGAACATCCAACGCCAATGGCCTCTCTGCTGCTGGTAGATATGCTAAACTCCCTAAACTCTCTTCCCGGTGACTCAAAGCATCGGCCACCACATTGGCCTTCCCAGGGTGGTACAAAATAGTGATATCATAATCCTTAAGTAGCTCCAACCACCTCCGCTGACGTAAGTTAAGATCTTTCTGCTTAAACAGATGCTGCAAACTCTGATGATCGGTGTAAATCTCACAAGGAACACCGTACAAATAATGCCGCTATATCTTCAAGGCATGAACAATAGCTGCTAACTCAAGGTCGTGGACAGGATAGTTCTTTTCGTGCACCTTTAGCTATCTGGACGTGTAGGCAATCACCCTACTGTCCTGCATCAACACCGCGCCAAGAACAATCCACGATGCATCACAATATACAGTATAAGACCCCGAACCTGTAGGTAATACCAATGCCGGGGCGGTAGACAAAGCTGTCTTGAGCTTCTGAAATCTCTCCTCATATTCCTCTTTCCACCTGAACGGAGCACCCTTCTGGGTCAGCCTGGTCATAGGTGCTGCAATAGAGGAGAATCCCTCTACAAAGCGACGGTAATACCGTGCCAAACCAAGAAAACTCCGGATCTCTGTAGCTGAGGACGGTCTGGGCCAACTCTACACTGCTTCAATATTCTTCGCATCCACCTGGATCCCCTCACTCGATACTATATGACCCAAGAATGCCACTGAATCTTTCCAAAACTCACACTTTGAAAATTTTGCATATAACTTCTTTTCTCTTAAGGTCTGAAGCACAGTCCTCAGGTGCTGCTCATGATCCTCCCGACTCCGGGAGTATACCAGAATGTCGTCAATGAACACAATGACGAATGAGTCAAGATAAGGCCGGAATACACTGTGCATCAAGTGCATAAAAGCTGCTAGGGCATTGGTCAGCCCAAAAGACATAACAAGAAACTCATAATGACCATATCTGGTCCTGAAAGCCGTCTTCAGGATATCTGGCTCCCGAATCTTCAACTGATGATATCTTGAACGTAAGTCAATCTTGAAAAACACTCTGGCACCCTGTAACTAATCAAATAAGTCATCAATACGAGGCAATGGATACCTGTTCTTCACTGTGGCTTTGTTCAGTTGGCGGTAATCAATACACATCTACATAGAACCATCCTTCTTCTTCACAAATAAGACAGGAGCACCCCAAGGTGACACACTGGGCCGAATGAAGCCCTTATCAAGCAATTCCTGTAACTGCTCCTTCAACTCTTTTAACTCAGGAGGAGCCATACGATATGGAGGAATAAAGATGGGCTGAGTGCCCGGCAACAAATCAATGCCAAAATCAATATCTCTGTCGAGCGGCATGCCCGGAAGATCTGCTGGAAACACATATGGAAAGTCCCTCACTGCTGGAACTGACTCAACTGTAGGGGTATCAATACTGACATCTCTCATATCCTCAACCATTCGTTGAACTTTAAGAAAAGAAATAACTCTGCTGGGAGTATACTCTAAGGTACCTCTCCACTCTAACCGCGGTAAACCTGGCATAGCCAGTGTCACGTTCTTAGCGTGACAATCAAGAATAGCATAATGGGGCGACAACCAGTCCATGCCTAAAATAATATCAAAGTTCACCATGCTGAGCAATAATAAATCAGCCCTGGTCTCAAAACCACTAAGAGCAATCAAACTCGACCGATACATGCGGTCCACAATAAAAGAATCTCCCACAAAAGTAGACATATAAATAGAGGAACTCAAAGAATCCCGAGATACGCCTAAATACGAGGCAAAATAAGAGGACACATAAGAATATGTAGAGCATGGGTCAAATAATACCGATACATCTCTATGACAGACCGAAACAATACCTGTAATGACAGAATCAGAAGCAACTGCCTCTGTACGAGCAGGAAGTGCATAGTATCTAGCCTGGCCTCCCCCTCTAGGGCGACCTCTACCTCCCCGACCTCCACCTCAAGCTGGCTGAGCAGGTGGGGTGGCAGCTGGTGCTGTAATCATGGCCTGAGGACCCGGTGGAGCACGCTGTGGCTAAGAATTCTATGGAGGTGCACCCCTCATAATCCTGGGGCAATCCCTCACCACATGGCGAGTGTCACCACACTCAAAACAAGATCTGGTAGGGCGTGGCTGCTGTGACTGGCTCGGGCCAGGTCTACTGGACTGGCCACTAGGAACACCCCGTGCAAGAGGCACACTAGCTACTGGCGGTGCATAATAAGGCTCCTGGGGCCTAGGAGGAACTGGAACACCACTGGCGGCTGGAAGAGCTAAATGAACGGGGGGGCTCACATAACCCCTACCATGGAGAGCTGTTGGGGCACGAGCTCCAGAATAATAACTAGCCTCTCAAGACCTCTTGGCCTCCCTCTCCTCTCTATCCCGGACAAACATGCCCTCAAATCTCCTGGCAATACTCACAACCTGCTGATAAGAAATATTCATCTCTAACTCCCTGGCCATACTACTCCGGATGCTGTGATGGATTCCCTCAATAAACCATCGAACCCTCTCTCGAGGGACATACTCTCTCAAAAACATGCCCGAGAACTGAGTCCATGTAAGTGAAGCTGCCTCATCCGGACTACTCAGCTCATAAGCACGCCACCACTGATAGGCTGCTCCCCTAAGCTGGAATGTAGTAAAAGAAATCCCACTCGTCTCTGCTACGCCCATAGTATGGAGAATATGATGACACTCCTCCAGAAAATCCTGAGCATCATCTGTAGCCAATCCGCTGAAGGTAGGTGGGTGGTACTTCTTGTACCTCTCAAGTCTGAGCTGCTCTGCCTCAGAAGCTGCTGCCCTAAACTTGGGCTGAGCTGGAGCTACCGACTGCATTGGTACAATCTATGGAACCTGTTCGACCTGAACCCGCTGCTCTGGAGTACCAGCGACGGGAGTTTGTGCTCCTCCCCCGGCCTGAGATGTGGCAGGAGCAAGTTGAATTAATCCAGCCTGAGCTAAGGTGCTGAACATGCTCAGAAACTGGGCTAGAGTCTCCTGGAGGGCTGGTGCAGAAACAGGTACCTCAGGTGCCTGCCCTCCAGCTGGAGCTACTGGGGGCTCCTCTGTAGCAGCTCGTGCGGGTGCTCTGGCTGTACCACATGGACGTCATCGGCCTCTACCCCGGCCCCGGCCTCTCGCGGCTCTAGCAGGGTACGCGAGTGCCTGCTCACCAGATCCGCTTATACGTGTCCTCACCATCTGTAAGAGAATAGAATAAAGAAGTTTAGAATCTTTGAAGTCAACAATTTTTGCAGGACAAGGAATCAAAGTAGTGAAATTTTCCTAACAGTTCCATAGCCTCCCGAAGATAAGTACAGACGTCTCCGTACCGATCCGCGAGAATCTAATAAATCGGCTTGTGACTCACGACACCTATGAACCTAGTGCTCTAATACCAACTTGTCACGACCCAATTTCCCCTCTGTGTGACGTCGTGACGATACCTAGTCTCTATAACTAGGTAAGCCTAACATTTTGTGAAATAATGAAATAAAAATATAAATTTAACCAACTATTCAAAAATACACAACAAATCCCAAAACTCGGAACATCGTGAATCACAAACTACATAAGGAAAAATCTAGTGTCTCTATACATCAAATTCTAACAAGGAAAAATACAGAAGATAATGGACATGAGAAAGAGTAGAAGGGGACTCCGAGCTCTGCGGATGCGACAGATATACCTTGAAGTCTCCAAAGCTGTCCCGGCTCACCAATAGTGCGGCTGATAAGGAGCACCTGGATCAGCACACGAAAAACATGTGCAGAGAGTAGCATGAGTACACCACAATCGTTACCCAGTAAGTGCCAAGCCTAACCTCGGTCGAGTAGTGACGAGGTCAGGTCAGGGCCCAACTGGTAAATATATAACAAAACAAGATAGAGTGTAATACCGCAATAAAATAAAGGCTGAAATCTAGCAACAATAAAATCATAGAAGGTAACTGCTCGGTACACAGAAACACAACAGGGGGTCTCCCGAGATACCGTTTCGTAGTCCCAAACATAAATGTGCAGTACATGGGGGATCTCCTGGAATACCGTTATGTCGTCCCAAAGTAAATATGTAATACATGGTGATCTCCCGGAATACCGTTCCGTAGTCCCAAAGTAAATATGCAGTACATGGGAATCTCCCGGAATACCGTTCCGTAGTCCCAAAGTAAATATGCAGTACATGGGGATCTCCTGGAATACCATTCCGTAGTCCCGAAGTAAATATGCAGTACAGGGGATCTCCCAGAATACCATTCCATAGTTCCAAAGTAAATATGCAGTACAATTGGATCTCCCGGAATACCGTTCCGTAGTCTCAAAGTAAATATGCAGCTCAAACAATAGAAATACAACTACATCACGAGATCTTACGATTTAGACTAAGTACTAGTCAAGGAAGAAGCAGCAAATTCACTAAGCATGTTGCACAGAGTTCACATAAGCAGTTAAGACACGTAGACATGTTGTATTAGACTAAACATGATAGCTACACATATTAGAAATAACTCAATTAAGAATGAAAATAGATTAATACTCATTAAAATGGTGTAACTAAAAATAAGAGGAAAACAGGTTGCTGCTTAGTAAGAAAATCGAGTTTTTCCACAACTAGCCCGTGTATGTACTCGTCACCTCACGTACACGACGTTCATATATCAAATAGTTCCAAATCTTAAGGGGATTTCTCCCACACAAAGTTAGGCAAGCCACTTACCTCGAACCAAGCTCAATCAATCGGTCAGAATGCCTTTCCCACGAATATCCGGCTCCGAATGGCCCAAATCTAGCCAAAAGCAATTACATATCATAAATACAACCATAATAGACTCATCTAATTAATGAAATCAACATTTTAACAAAAAACCTGAAATTAACTAAAAAATCGGCCGTGGGGCCCACGTCTCGAAATCGGGTAAAAGTCGCAAAATACGAACACCCATTCACTCACGCGTTCACTCGTACCAAAGTTACTCAAATCCGATACCAAAATCTCGATCAAAACTCCAAAATACGGCCTAAGAACTTTTCTCAAATTTTCACCCCAAACCCGAATTTAAACGATGAATTCAAGCATAGATTAGTGGAATATAACCATAAAGGAGTTAAGTATCATTACCCAAAAACTTCCTCCGAAAATCTCTCCAAATTTTGCCTTCTACTGAGCTCTCAATCAAATTTTTGAGTTATGAACCCAAAACCCTCGATTTTGAACTTTAATTCTGCCCATATATTTTTCCTTAATCGCGATCGCGGAAACACCCTCGCGATCGCGAAGAACAACTTCACTGCCCCATAATTTTACTCTACGCAAACGCGTAACTTTCCATGCGAACGCGATGAAATAGCTCCTCAGAGTTACGCGATCGCGACTGACCTCACGTGATCGCGAAAAACAACACCCAATTCCACTGCTGCCTTATTTCTTCTTCGCGAACGCGGCCTAGCCCACATGTTTGCGATGCATAACCTGACGAACCTACGCGATCGCATACCATTCTTGGCGAACGCGAAGAGATAACCCAGATGGTCTCCCAATTACTCTACGCGATCGGGAGCCTTCTCACACGATCGTGAGCCTTCTCACGCGATCGCGATGAAGGAAAATCAGCTGCAGAACACCAACAAAAACTGCCAACTCCTTAAGTCCAAAAATGACTCGTTGAGCATCCGAAACACGCCCGAGCCCCCTGGGACCTCGACCAAACATACCAACCAATACTAAAACATCATACGAACTTAGTCGATCCCTCAAATCACATCAAACAATGCTAAAATCACGAATCACCCTCCAATTCAAAGTTAAAGAACTTGAAACTTCAAAATTCTACAACTGATGCCGAAACCTATCAAACCACGTCCGATTGACCCCAATTTTTTCACACAAGTCATATTCGATATTACGGACCAACTTCAACTTACAGAATCAAATTTCGACCCCGGTATCAAAATTTCCACTACCGGTCCAAAACTCCAAAAATTTGACTTTCGCCAATTCAAGCCTAAATAAGCTACGGACCTCCAAAACACAATCCGGACACGCCCTTAAGTCCAAAATCACCTAACAGAGCTAATGGAATTGAGGGAACTCCATTTCGGAGTCGTCTTCACACAGTTCCGACTATGGTCAAAATTCTAAGATTTAAGCTCCTGTTTTAGGGACTAAGTGTCCCAAAACACTCCGAACCCAAAACAAAACCTCCCGGCAAGTCACATAAGCAGAAAAAGGTACGGGGGAAACAGTAAATAGGGGATCGGGGCTGTTATTTTCAAAACAACCGCCCGGGTCATTACAAACATGCTCTTGTTAGCAAGTCTTTTTCGGTAACCCTACTTGTTATAATTGATTATTACACTATTCGCCCATCTCGATTACAAATAAGTGTAAAATTAATGTCACGACCCAAAATCCACTAATGGTCATGATGGCGCCTAACGCCACCGTCAGGCAAGTCAACGGTGATTGATCAACTTAATTACTCATTTTATTACTTTCGAAATCATAATCTCCATTAATTAAATAGTATAAAATAGAATTTACAGGGTAAAATGATAATAATTACGTGAACTACAATAACGAACAACAAGTAGGAACCCCCAAAATCCGGTGTCACAAGTGCATGAGCATTAACTAGGAAATATAATTAAATACAACATCTGTTTGGAATACAAGTTAGACAGGAGAATATAAATAACTCTGATGGAGACTCTGTATGCTGCAGATCGTAACATGGAATGCATCTTACCGTAAAGTACCCGCAAATGTCGCGCCTCTGCGCCCAGAGGACCACCAGAAACATATATATACCTGCACAATAAGTGCAGCAAGTATAGCATGAGTACGTAAATCAACATGTACCTAGTAAGTATCTAGCCTAACCCCAGAGAAGTAGTGATGAGGGGTCGACATCGACACTTACTACTGGTCCAATAAGACAGGTACAATAAGAAGTAAATAAATATGGGGCAGAGTAGATAAACGGTATGAACAAATATTAATACACGGTTCAATCCTCCTCTAAACGGTAAACTCAAGATCTCACTAAGCAATTACCTCCTCAATCGGAGTATATATAACGGACCTCACCATATAGGTCGTCACAGTTCAAATCAGAAAAACTCACAAATACATTGGTTTCTTGTCAAAAATTACGTACGATTTCATAAGAGTATTTTATAGAAATGCCGAGGTGTTTGACCCGATCCCATCATAATATATGCAATGCCGAGTGTTAAACAGCACGAACCATAGATACATCTATTATATTGATGAGGCGAACAACCCGCCCCCATGAGAGTGTGATACAAAATCCTGCCGAGTCGAACGACCCGATCCCATCATAATGTGCGCACTGCCGATGGTCGAACGACACGAACTATAGATGTATCAATTACACTGCCAAGGCGAACGGCTTGATCCCATTAGAATAAGAAGCTTTAACGAGACCTTGACCCCATTCATGAATAAATGTGCTAGTTATGAACTTTAAGGAAGCCTTTTCGATGAAAACACATAGCGCGGGAGAAATTCGTAAGAGGAGTACAATTATTCGACGGCAAACATGAGGCCTGTCAAAACTCTACAATATCAAGTCTATCACTCTACGCAAGTCTAGTCTCAAGTCGTAATGTAAAATAAAGGAATTTAATAAGCAAGGGACAACTCAAATAGTACAGTTATAGCATGGTGTGAACCTAAGTCTACCCGGACAATAACATGAATTTAGCTGCGTACGGACTCCCGTCACCTCGTGCGTATGTAGCCCCCGCAACAAGTAGCACATATCAAATACATCACCTAGGGGTAGTTTTCCCCTCACAGAGTTAGACAGAAGACTTACCTCGCTCCGAAGTTCCATAACCGACTCCAACACCTCTCAAACACCTCAAACCGATGCCCGTCTCTCCAAAACTAGTCAAACAAATGTGCAAATCCAAAAATATATACCCTATTACCCATAATTAATCAATTTATAACAATTCCCAACTACGCTCGAAAAGTTAATAAAGTCAACCTTAGGGCCCACGTGGCCGGATTCTGATTTTTTTTTGAAGATAATCATTACCCATAACATTACGAACTCAAATATATAATTTATTCCCAATTCCATATCCAATTTCGTGGTAAAAATCCAAAATACCAAATTCTAGGTTTCTTTCAAAATCTCCCAATTTCTACCAATTTCCATGTTAAAATTCCACATGCGTTCATGAAATATAATCAAAACTGGTTTAGAAACACTTACCCCCAAGAGGTAGATGAAATAGCTCCCCAAAATAGCCCCAAAGTCGGCTCCAAGAGAGAAAAATGAGATGAAATGAGAAAATCCTGCATTGGCTAGAATATATATTCTGCACAGTCGATTTTCCGCATCTGCGGAACTCCTTGCACTTCTGCGGCTCCACTTCTGGGGAAGCTACCTCGCAGATGCGACTTTCTCCCAAGATGCCAGCTTTCCGCTTTTACGGCCCTCAATCGCAGATGCACATCCGCTTCTGCTGAAACCGCCAGCATTTGCGGACGCCCTAGCTCGAGCAGCCTTCCGCACCTGCGCACCCACGATTACACCTGTAGCTTCGCAGGTGCACTACAACATCCGCACCTGTGATCTTCCAGCACCAGACCACTTCCGCTTCTGCGCTCCTCCGCCCGCACCTGCGCGCCCGCAGGTGTGGTAAAGTCCTCGCACCTGCGAATCCAACCTACCTCAAACCCAACCGCTTCTGCAATACCAGGCCTGCTTCTACGGTCTCGCACCTGCGGCCCTTTCCACGCAGGTAGGATTGCACCAGATCTCAGCTGCCTCAACAATTCTTCCAAGCCCAAACTTGATTTGTTCCGAATCCGATTCGCACCCGAGGCCCCTGGGACCCCGTCCAAGCATACCAACACATCCCTAAGACGATACAGACTTAGTCGAAATCTCAAATCACGTCAAACAACATCAAAATTACGAATTGACGATCGAAACCTTTCTTTAACCTCTCAAACATTCAAACTTCGCCGAACGCGTTCGAATCACACTTAAATTTTCCGGTATGACACCAAACTTTACGCACAAGTCATAAATCACAATAAAACATATTCCAAGGCTCGGAACCTCAAACGGACATCGATAACACCAAAGTCCACTTCAAATCAAACTTAAGAAATTCTTAAACTTTCAAAAATGTTAACTTTAGATAATAAGCGCCGAAATGCTTCCGGGTGACACAATACTCAACCCGAACATACACCCACGTCCGAAATCATCATACGAACCTATTGGAATCTTCAAATCCTGATTCTGTGGTCTTTTACTCAATGTCAAACCTTAGTCAACCCTTCCAACTTAAAGCTTTCGAATTTAGAATTTTCCATCCGAATCAACTCCGAACTTCCCGAAATTCAATTCCGACCACACGTACAAGTCATAATACCTAAAGTGAAGCTACTCAAGACCTCAAACCGCCGAACGATGCGCTAGAGCTCAAAACGACTGGTCGGGTCGTTACATTCTCCCCCACTTAAACATATGTTCGTCCTCGAATGTGCCAAGAACTGTTTCAGAGTTGTCCAAAATCATTGTTTAACACCTCGTGCACCTATTCGTGCCACCACCACCCAGTTGAGCACATTAGCTCAAGCCATACTGAAGATCCTCTCTTTTATTTGGTCAGAAAGCCTTAGAACCAAATTCCAACCTCCGAATTTCTCTACAAGACTTGATCCTAACATACGAACACTGTATCAATCACTACACACTGTACCCAAACATGATCATGCACCTATGCTGAAATCACACAATGCACCATATAAGTTGGTTGCCTATAATAACATGCTCCGACAATAATAGCTACAATTCCACGAACCCGGTGCCTATAATACACCTCATAACACATATAAGCCTTGTTCCAACTCTCGTAATACTGCCACAACGGAAGAGATGCGTAGAAACTAATAACCACCCGTCGAATCAACAAATCATGAAGTCTCTCCTCCTGACAAGGACCATTACCTCATTCTGAACTGAATAATGATATTTGCTCTTTAATATACCCTACATAACTCCGATCGCACTGATCCGAGGTCCAATAACATCGTCTCACCCAATACAAGCTACTCACGCAATAAGCCATCTCAAACACTGCCAAAAATCTCATATGACGCCAACAATATGCCAACAATGCGCCAACACGCTACAAACTCGAATGCAATACATAAGGAAAAATGAACTCTAGAAATGAACTATCCAGCCCGTATAACGAATAAGACGGTCAAACAGACGCTATGAACCCTTCTTAGAGAATGAGAAACAAAATATACAAAAATAGATATAAGGAACCGTACTCATCATCTCACTATTACGGCGTGCAACCCAATCAAAACAAGATACCCGTAGAGGCGTGCCACCCGATCCACACATAAAAATAAATAAGGATAACTCATCAATCCATAATGCTTATACCTACAAAGTACTGAATATCGACCACGAGCATGCCAAGTGCAAAAATACAGCCCTGGGGAGACGGATAGCGCCATACGCTACAAAACCCAAGCACAACTAAGGTGAGATAAATGACCTGCATCTCGAGAGCCATCATGCTCATATAACACCACAAGCTACACGTGATCACAACACATGTGCGAATAATCAAGCCGTCTTAATCCGGAACAAACTCCCACAGTTCACAACCAAAGTAATGGAGCGCCTTCCAGGCATAAACTCTCACATTAACGATAGTACCATAATCTCCATGCTTGGTTTCAATCTTTAACAATCAAGTGACTAATATGTCACACTTATACAATGTTCCCGCGGGATACGCTCCCACGACCTTTTGCACCATGTAGCAAAATCTGCACCTCCACACCACCAACCATACTATTTCTATAAACCCAACCAAGAGTCAGCAAATCAATGCACAAATCCTCTTACACAGGACACCGTTCTTAGGTGACACTAAAGAAAATGCCAGCTTACTTTGAACATCTGAATTCTTCCTTGTTCATTCAAGCTCGTGACATTCTTGTCAACTCCGAACTGCAACCTTGATCCTCAACTTCCAATTCCCATGCCGCTCACTTCACCTATCGTGCCGCTACATGAGAGTACAAGAATTCATCATAACCCCTAAACTACTAGTAGATTGAACACTTCATTGGCTAGAATCCCTTCCACTCAACCCATTTCGGAAGAACCATTGCAACACGCAACTGAATTTGCCTAACCGCAGAGAATACAAACCTCGAGTTATGGTCTAAACCGTCATAATTCCTCTGGGAACTATTTACACATAACAAGGCCATTAGAATCAAATATCTCCCCAAGTCAATCAAATTTTGATGGCTGTCAAGCCCGCACGTACCGCCACAAATCACCTGTATAACACTAACATGCCGAAAGAATTGATCATAGCCTCAATCACATTGGTTCAAACCATTACCAACCGACCCAACTTCCTCCAATTTACTCTTGACCTGCCTTAGAAATAATAGTAGTTTCATTAAAAAATATAATGAAACTCGATCAACACTCATCCCGAGTGACCCAAATCACGAGATCACATTGTCTCAATACCCACTGCAAAAACTCGATCTCTAACTACACAACGAACTTAAAATCCTTAGACACCGCGCTTACATACTTGAACCCATTAGATCCACTATTGGGAGTCACCCACTCTGACATGGTCCTCGAGTGTAATCAAACTCCAACACTCTGTTAGCATATGAACACTCCCAAAGAAGCAACCAGATGAATTATTTTCCTTGTACATCACATCCACAAGAAGCATCAACTGCGTCTTCCAAAAAGCTGAACATGAACAGGTAAGACGAAATATAGCACACATTTGACAAGCTCTTTGCTCGAACTACCCCTGCTATTTTCTTTTTCTTAGCCATATTAACCCACCAATGCAACGATAACTAGAAAACCGCACAAGCAGACAGCCACGTGATCCAATCATAGACGGTGGGGCTCCCGCACTTAGCTTTAAGCTACAATTACATAAACCTAGAACCCACAAAGATTCCTCCTTCTCAATTACCATGATCTCGCACTTTTAACCCGCCAAATTCCTCAAAATCTCTTGTTAAACTTCTCATGAACATTCCGAATTATCGGCCACGATCACATATTTGACCTTCTGTCGGGTAGTAAGTAGAACTCCTCGTAGAAACTTTATCAAAATCACAAAATCGCTAACCTGCTCGCAGGAGATAGCCCATATGTGAAAATTCCATGTCGACGTCTTCCAACGACGCAGTACTAGGTACAACTACCACGCATTCAGTAAACCCTCCTGAGCCCATGCTCATCCACCAGCTGTACAAGTTTGTTCCTTCCCCATTGACATCAACTGAAAGTCCGACAATACGTTCCAAACTCGAAGTCACGTTGCATCCAAAAATGGTAATCAAACTTTTACACCCCTATTCATTTCAAGCCAACTCCGCTTTGCCATACTTAATTTTCCTCAACACAATAGCACCATTCCAAATAAAATTCGTTGACATAGGCACTGTCCACCATGGTTCCCAAATTGCTCTAAACTCCTCTCAAGGCGTGTGGCTATCCTACCACAGAATCCATATGCTACTCTGCCACTCCCACTTTGGTTAAACCATCTCCTTTAAGCAACTCCCCGACCTCTTCTTTTCATACTTGTTCTGCTTGCAATTCAACCACCGCGAGACACCTCCCACCATGTCCTTCCTCATCCTTCGCTACCCAAAGGTTGCATCAAATCAAAATTCATCTCTGTAGCACATGGACTAATAAATTGCTACTAACTCTAAGCCTCCTTGAAGACCGTCTCTCTTGAGCCATCAGCATTCGAAACACTGATTTGATTCTGAAGCCGGTACACACTGCCATCTCTGACAACCACTTCTTAGACACTATTTCACCACACCCTGCCCAAAGGAAAATCAAAGAAGACCATAACACCGGAGAACCTTAATGCGTTCAAACAAGGACGCCGACACCGCATCACAATGAAAATTCCACCACGCTCAAAAATCTAAAATATCGTTACTCCATCAACCAAAGCCTGAACATCCATAGTTCAATTGCCTTTCCTCTGTTGGAATTAAATCATGCACTGAGAAAACCACCTTTCAAGTCATTCACTGTCTCGACACATAAACAAGCACCCTACCATTAGACCAACACCGTGCGATAATAACACATGAACATAATGTGCGCACTACCGAGGTGCATGGCTCGATCCCACCATAATGTGTGCACTGCTGAGGGTCGAACGAAACGAACCATAGATGTATCTATTACACTGCCGAGGCGAACGACCCGATCTCATTAGAATAAGAAGCTTTAAAGGGTCCTTGACCCTAATCATGAATAAACGTGCGAGTTATGAACTTTAAGGAAAACGTTTTGATGAAAACGCATAGCGCGGGAGAAATTCGAAAGAGGAGTATAATTATTCCACGGCTAACATGAGGCCCGTCAAATCTCTACAATAGCAAGCCTATCACTCTATGCAAGTCTAGTCTCAAGTCGTAATGTAAAATAAAGGAATTTAATAGTCAAGGGACAACTCAAATAGTACAGTTATATCATGGTGTGAACCTAAGTCTACCTGGACAATAACATGAATTTATCTGCGTATGGACTCCCGTCACTTTGTGCGTACGTAGCCCCTGCAACAAGTAGCACATATCAAATACATCACCTAGGGGTAGTTTCCTTCTCAGAGAGTTAGAAAAATGACTTACCTCGCTCTGAAGTTCCATAACCGGCTCCAACATCTCTCAAACACCTCAAACCGATGCCCATCTCTCCAAAACTAGTCAAACAAATGTGCAAATCCATAAATATATACCCTATTACCCATTATTAATCAACTTATAACAATTCCCAACTCCTCTCGAAAAGTTAATAAAGTCAACCTTCGGGTCCACGTGCCCGAATTCCGAAATTCTTTGAAGATAATCATTACCCATAACATTACGAACTTAAATATATAATTTATTCCCAATTCCATGTCCAATTTCGTGGTCAAAAATCCAAATTACCAAATTCTAGCTTTCTTTCAAAATCCCCCAATTTGTACCAATTTCCATGTTAAAATTCCATATGTGTTCATGAAATATAATAAAAATTGGTTTAGAAACACTTACCCCCAAGAGGTGGATGAAATAGATCCCCAAAATCGCCCCAAAGTTGGCTCCAAGAGAGAAAAATGAGATGAAATGAGCAAATCTCGCATTAGCTAGCATATATATTCTGCTCAGTTGATTTTCCGCATTTGCGGAACTCTTTTACGATTCTGCGGCTCAGCTTCTGCGGAAGCTACCTCGCAGATGCGACTTTCCCCCACGATGCCAGCTTTCCACTTCTGCGGCCCTCAATCGCAGATGCGCATCCGCTTCTACACCCGCATCTACAGACTCCCTAGCTTGAGCAACTTTCCGCACCTGCGCGACCAGGACCGTACCTGCGGCTCCGCAGGTGCGCTATAACATCCGTATCTGCAGACTTCCAGCCCCAGATCACTTCCGCTTCTGCACTCCTCAACCCGCACATGCGCCCCCGCAGGTGCGGTAAAGTCCACGCATGTCATGACTCCATTTTCCCTCCGTAGGTCGTTGTGATGGCACCTAGTCTCCAAGACTAGGTAAGCCTAACAATTTGCGGAATCAATGAATAATAATTTGAACTCCAATCTCAACACATGATATATAAATATAAAACTGCCATTCAATAATTACAACTCCCAAAACCTGGTGGAAATAAGTCACAAGCTTCTAAGAGCAAATACTAAGTATCTCTATACATTAGAGTCTAAAAACAATAAGGAAAACAACATAGTAAGGATAGAGGGGGACTCCGAGGTATGGGGACGCTGGCAGATATACCTTGAAGTCTCCACGTGTGGTCTAACTCACTGGTATCTGGTCTGGTGGGAGGAACCCGGATCTGCACAAAAAGATGTGCAGAGTGTAGTATGAGTACGCCACAACGGTACCTAGTAAGTGCCAAGCCTAACCTCGGTAGAGTAGTGACGAGGTCAAGTTAGGGCCCTACTGGTTTAAAAGAAAAGTAAGGCAAAAGATATAATAATTTGAAGTGACTGAGAATTTAAACAATAAGAAGTTTCAAAAAATATCAGCACAGTAAATAGAGGTAAAGAACAGGGGCGCTCCCGAGTTACCCGCCTCGTAATCCCAAATGTAAATATGAACGACATGGGGGATTTCTTGAGGTACTGCCTCGTAGTCCCAAAATAAATATGCAAGATAGAGGGGATCTCCCGAGGTACTGCTTCGTAGTCTCAAAGTAAATGTGCAAGACAAGGGGGATCTCCCGAGTAAACGCCTCGTAGTCCCAAAGTAAATATGTAGTACAGTGGGATCTCCCTAGTAAACGCCTTGTAGTCCCAAAGTAATTATGCAGTACAGGGGGATCTCCCGAGTAAACACCTCGTAGTCCCAAAGTAAATATGCAGTAGGTAATCGAAGGAAAACACAAATTTTCAGCAAGAATCTTACAGTTAAAGATTTAATTCAAATCAAGGAAAGTAGGTAATTCAACTAAGCATGTTGCACAAATTGCAAGTAAGAGTTAAGGCACGTAGACATGCGATGCTAGACTAAACATGATTACTATATATGCTAAGGCAACTCAATTAATGTATTTTAAAAGAAGACAACTCAGTTAATGTATTTGAAAAGATGACAAATCAGGAAGAACCGAATTATCCATAATCAGCCTGTGTACGCACTCGTCACCTCGCGTACACGGCGCTCACATATCACAAATTGTTACAACAGTACCAAATCCTAAGGGGATTTCCCTCACACAAAGTTAGACAAGTCACTTACCTCTAGCCAAAAGCAATTACATATCATGAATAAAGCAACAAGAGACAAATTTAAACCATAAATCTATGACTTTAGCAAAGAATCGAAAAATCGCCCCAAAAAGTCGACCTAGGCCCATGTCTCGGAATCGGGTAAAAGCCATGAAATATGAACACCCATTCAACCACGAGTTCACCCATACTAAAATTACTCACATCCGATATCAAAATCTCAATCAAAATCCCAAAATGCGGTTGAAGAACTTTCCAACTTTCCCCCCAAATTTCTCAACCCAAATCCTTAATTAAATGAAGAAATTAACGATAGATTAGTGGAATTTAACCAAAAACGAGTTAAAAATCATTACCTAATGGTTTCCTCTGAAAATCCTTCAAATGATCACCTAAATCCGAGCTCTCAAAGTCCCAAAGTGAAAATGAGATCAAACCCTCGTAATTTCCCCTTTTCTGCCCAGTGATCTCGCACCTGCGGACCCATAGTCACACCTGCGACGCCGCACCTACGGAACTTCCATCGCAGGTGCGGACTTGACTTAAAACACATGGGTCCACTTCTGTGCTCAAAAGGCCGCACCTGCGAGTGCGCTCCTGCGAACATTGTCTGCTTCTGCGGACTCCCCCTCCCAGCTCACTCTCCGCTTCTGCGGAACTTCAAGTGCATCTGCGGGATCGCAGATTCGGCATTTACCTTGCACCTGCGATCCCTGGCCACATCCTCAAATCCCGCTTCTGCACTCTTTAGCTCGCTTCTGTGGTCAGCCTTGTGCAGGTGCGATTACACCAGAACCAACCCATCAGTAGAAAATCTTCTAAGTCCAAAAATGATCTGTTAACCATCTGAAACTTACCCGAGGCCCCCAGGACCTCAACTAAATATACCAACTAGTCCTAAAACATCACACGAACTTAATCGATCCTTTAAATCACATCAAACAACGCTAAAAACACGAATTGCACATCGATTCAAGCCTATTGAACTTCAAAGTTTCAAACTTCTATATCCACATCGAAACCTATCAAATCAAGTCCGATTGACCTCAAATTTTACACACAAGTCATTACCTTACGGACCTATTCTAACTTCCGAAATCGGAATTCGACCCTGATATCAAAAGGTCCACTCCCGGTCAAACTTCTAAAAAATCATCCTATTTTCACTTTCGCCAATTAACGCTAAAATTACCTACGGACCTCCAATTCGACATACGAACACGCTCCTAAGACCAAAATTACCCTATGGAGCTATTGGAACCATCAAAACTCTATTTCGGAGTCATCTTCACACAGTTCGAACTACGATCAATTCCTATAACTTAAGCTTTTATTTTAGGGACTATGTGTCCCATTTCACTCAGAACCCAAAAACAAATCCTCCCGACAAGTTACATAACCACTAACTAAAGTAGTGGGAGCAATAAATAGGGGTTCATGGCTAATTCTCTCAAAACGACCGGCCGGGTCGTTACATCCTCCCCCTCTTAAAATGAACATTCGCCATCGAACGAGTATAGAGACATATCTAAAGTGGTGAACAGATGAGGATAACGGCTACGCATATCATGCTCGGTCTCCCAAGTCGCCTCCTCGACCGGATGACCCCTGCACTAAACCTTCACTGAAGCAATTTTTTTCGACCTCAACTTTCGAATCTGCCAGTCTAAAATGGCCACTGGATCCTCCACATAAGATAGGTCCTTATCCAACTGGACTAAGCTAAAGTCTAACACATGAGATGGATCGCCGTGATACTTTCAGAGCATGGAAATATGGAATACGGGATGAACTGCAGAGAGACTAGGTGGCAGTGCATGTCTGTAAGCCACCTCTTCAACCATCTCAAGAATTTCAAAAGGCCCGATATTCCTAGGGCTCAACTTGCCCTTTTTTCCGAACCTCTTAACACCCTTCATGGGTGAAACCTAGAGAAAAACTCGCTCCCCAACCATGAATGCAATGTCGCGAACCTTCCCATCCGCATAACTCTTATGCCTGGGCTGTACGAAGTTGATCCTGAATTAATTTAACTTTCTCCAAGGCATCCTGAACCGAGTCTGTGCCCAATAGCCTAGCCTCACCCGTCTCGAACCAACCCACTGGATACCGACACCGTCTACCATACAAAGACACATACATCGCCATATGAATGCTCGACTGATAACTATTGTTATAGGAAAACTCTGTAAGGGGCAAGAACTGATCCCAAGAACCCCCAAAATCAATCACAAACGCACGAAGCATATCCTCCAATATCTGAATAGTGCGCTCAGACTGTCTGTCCGTCTGAGGGTGAAATGATATACTCAAATCATGTTGTACGACTCTCCAGAACCGTGATGTAAACTGCGTACCCCGATCAAAGATGATAGATACCGGTACGCCATAAAGCCTGACAATCTCGTAGAGGTAAACCTGAGCCAGCTATTCCGAAGCGTAAGTAGTGACCATAAGAATGAAATGAGCTGACTTGGTCAATCTATCCATAATCACCCAAACCGCATCGAATTTCCTCTGAGTCCGTGGGAGCCCAACAACAAAATCCATAGTGATCCTCTCCCATTTCCACTCTGGAATCTCCATCTTCTGGAGCAATCCACTCGGTCGTTGATGCTCATACTTCATATGCTGACAATTTAGGCAATGAGCTACATATTTCACTATATCATTTTTCATCAGCCTCCACCAATAGTGTTGCCTCAAATCCTGATACATCTTCGAGGCAACTGGATGAATGGAGTACCGCGAACTGTGAGCCTCCTAGAGGATCAACTCACGCAAACCATCTATATTAGGAATACATAGCCTGCCTTGCATCCGTAATACACCGTCATCTCCAATAGTGACTTCCTTGGCATCACCGTGCTAAACCGTGTCCTTAAGGAAAAGTAGATGGGGGTCATCATACTGACGCTCCCTGATGCGATCATAAAGAGAAGAATGAGAAACCACACAAGCCAAAATTCTGCTCGGCTCGGAAACATCCAATCTGACAAACTGGTTAGCCAAGGCCTGAACATCCAAGGCTAAAGGCCTCTCCGCTACGGGTAGATATGCTAAACTGCCCAAACTCTCCACCTTGCGACTCAAGGCATCGGCCACCACATTGGCCTTCCCGGGATGATAGAGAATGGTGATGTCATAATCCTTAAGCAACTCCAACCACCTCCGTTGCCACAAGTTAAGATCCTTTTGTTTAAACAGGTGCTATAAACTCCGGTGATCGGTGAAAACCTCACAAGGAACACCATACAAATAGTGCCGCCAGATCTTCAAGGCATGAATAATGGCTGCTAACTCGAGGTCGTGGACAAGATAATTCTTCTCATGCACCTTCAACTGTCTAGACGTGTAAGCGATCACCCTACCGTCCTGCATCAACACCGCGCCGAGACCAATGCACGACGCATCACAATACACCGTATAAGACCCCGATACTGTAGGCAACACTAACACTGGGGTTGTAGTCAAAGCAGTCTTGATATTTTGAAAGTTCTCCTCACACTCCTCGGTCCATCTGAACGGAGCACCCTTCTGGGTCAATTTGGTCATAGGTGCAGCATTAGAAGAGAAAACCTCTACAAATCGACGATAATACCCCGCCAAGCCAAGAAAACTTTGGATCTCCGTAGCTGAGGATGGTCTGGGCCAAATCTGCACTGCTTCAATCTTCTTTGGGTCTACCTTAATCCCCTCATTCGATACTATATAACACAAAAATGCCACAGAATCTAGCCAGAATTCACGCTTCGAAAAGTTTGCATACAACTTCTTTTCTCTCAAGGTGTGAAGCATATTCCTTAGGTGTTGCTCATGATCCTCCCGACTCCAGGAGTACACTAGAATGTCGTCAATAAACACAATGACGAAGGAGTCAAGATAGGGCTGAAATACACTGTTCATCAAGTGCATGAATACTGCTGGGGCGTTGGTCAGCCCAAAAGACATCACAAGGAACTCGTAATGACCATACCGAGTTTTGAAAGCAGTCTTCGGGATATCTGGCTCCCGAATCTTCAATTGATGGTAGTCTGAACGCAAGTCAATCTTAGAGAACACTCTGGCACCCTGAAGCTAATCAAATAGGCCATCAATACGTGGCAATGGATACATGTTCTTCAGTGTAACCTTGTTTAATTGGCGATAATCAATACACATTCGCATAGAACCATCATTATTCTTCACAAACAAGACAGGAGCACCCCATGGCGACACACTGGGCCGAATGAAGCCCTTATCGAGCAACTCTTGCAATTGTTCCTTTAACTCTTTCAACTCTACTGGGGCCATACAATAAGGTGGAATAGAAATGGGCTGAGTGCCCAGTAACAAATCAATGCCAAAGTCAATATCTCTGTCGGGCGGTATACCAGAAGGTCTGCTGGAAATACGTCTGCAAAATCCCTCACTACCGGAACTGACTCGACACTAGGAGTATCAACACTAACATCTCTCACATAGTCCAAATACGCATCATACCCCTTCTTAACCATTCACTGAGATTTCAGAAATGAAACAACCCTGCTAGGAACGTGATCCATGGTACCTCTCCACTCTAGTCGTGGTAGACCTAGCATAGCCAATGTCACCATCTTGGAATGATAATCAAGGATACCGTGATAGGCCGACAACTAGTCCATGCCCAAAATAACATCGAAATCCACCATACTGAGCAATAATAAATTGGCTCTAGTCTCAAACCCACTAAGAACAATCAAACACGACTAATACACACGGTCAACAATAATGGAATCACCAACGGGTGTAGATACATAAATAGGTGAACTTAGAGAATCACGTGATACACCCAAATACGAAGAAAAACAAGATGGCATATAGGAATAAGTGGAACATAGATCAAATAAGACTGATGCATCTCTATGACAGAGCGAAACAGTACCTGTGATAATACAATCTAATGCAACTGCCTCTGTCCTAGCAGGAAGGGCGTAATATCTGGCCTGGCCTCCCCCTCTAGGGCCACCTCTACCTGACCGACCTCCACCTCTAGCTGGCTGTGCAGGTGGGGTGGTAGCTGGTGCTGTAATCATCACCTGAGGATCCGGTGGAGCACACGGTGCCTGAGAATCTGTGGAGGTGCACCCCTCCTGAATCTGGGGCAATCCCTCACCAAATGAAGAGTGTCGCCACACTCAAAACAAGCTCTTGGAGGATGTGGCTATTGTGACTGGATCGGGCCTGATTGACTGGACTGACTACTGGAAGCACCCCGTACATGAGGCACACTAGACACTGGCAGTGCATAATAAGGAACCTGGGGCCTAGTAGTGGTCGGAGCACCGCTGGCGGTTGGAAGTGCTGAATGAACATGGCGGCCCATACAACCTCAGCCCTGACGAGTTATAGCTGGGGCACGAGTACCACTGTAAGCGCCTTGCTCTCGAGACATCTTTTCCTCTCTCTCCCGAGTCAGCATGCCCTCTAACCTCCTATCAATCCCTACTACATGCTGATATGCAATATCCATCTCCAACTCTCGGGCCATGGTCAATCTAATGCTGGGGTTGATCCCCTCAATAAACCGACGAACCCGCTCTCGAACAGTAGCAACCAAGGCTTGTGCATCCTATCCAAATCACTAAATTGGACCGAATACTCTGACACGGTCATAGAACCCTAGCACAACTGCTCAAACACTACGCGCCAAGTATCTCTGAGACTCTGGGGAACATACTCCCTTAAGAACATATCTGAAAACTGAGTCCAAGTGAGTGAAGCTGCCTTAGCAGGACTATCCAACTCGTATGCACGCCACCACTGATAGGCCGATCCTCTAAGATGGAATGTAGTGAAAGAAACCCCATAGTACGGAGGATACAGTAGCACTCCTAAAGAAAACCCTGGGCATCCTCTGATGCCAGGCCATTGAAAGTAGGTGGGTGTTACTTCTAGTACCTCTCGAGCCTGAACTGCTCCGCGTCAGAAGCTGCAGCCCTAACCTTGGGCTGAACTGGATCTACCGGCTATATCAGTATAATCTCTGGATCCTGGTCCACCTGAACCTGTTGCTTCGGGGTACCAACGATGGGAGTCTGTGCCCTTTCCCCAGCCTGGGATGTTGCAGGAGCAAGCGATATCAACCCTGCCTAAGCTAAGGTGCTGAACATGCTCAAAAATTGGGCTAGAGTCTCCTAGAGGGATGGTGTGGTAACAGGCGACTCGGGTTTCTATCCTCAAACTGGAGCTACTGGTGGCTCCTCTGTAATAGCTCGTGTGGGTACTCTGGATGCACCACATGGGTGCCCTCGGCCTCTACCCCGGCCCCGACGTCTCGCGGCTCTAGCAGGGGGTGCGGATGTCTGATTATCCGATCCAGTTGTAAGTGTCCTCACTATCTATGAGAGAATAGAAAGACAGAGGTTTAGAGTCCGAAGTCAAAATCTCGCATGATAAGGAATCAAAGAAAGTGAAACTTTTCCTAACAGTTCCATAGCCTCCCGAAGATAAGTGCAGACGTCTCCGTACCGATCCGCGAGACTCTACTAAACCTTCTTGTGACTCATAACACCGATGAAACTAGTGCTCTGATACCAACTTGTCACGAACCCATTTTTCCCTCCGTAGGAGGTCGTTATGGCACCTAGTCTCTAAGACTAGGTAAGCCTAACAATTTGCGGAATCAATGAATAATAAACTCAACTCCAATCTCAACACATGATATATAAATATAAAACTGCCATTTAATAATTACAACTTCCAAAACCTGGTGGAAAGAAGTCACAAGCTTCTAAGAGAAAATACTAAGTATCTCTATGCATTAGATTCTAAATAAAATAAGGAAAAACAATATAGTAAGGATAGAGGGGGACTCCGATGTAACGACCCGACCGGTCATTTTCGGCATTATTGCTCCCTTTTACTATTTAAAGTCCTGAATATCTTCATACAATATATTATGACTTGTGTGAATTGTCGGTTTTGGTTTTCAGGTATTTCAAAGTTAGTTTGGAAGAATAAAATTCAAGGTTTAAAGCTTAAGTTGAAAATGTGGACCGAATATTGACTTACGTGTAAACGACCCTAGAATAGAGTTTTGATGATTCCAATAGCTCCGTATGGTGATTTTGGACTTAGGAGCGTGTCCAAAAAATTATTTGAAAGTCAGTAGTTGAATTGGGCTCGAAATGGCTAAAAATAGATATTTAAGTTGGAAGTTTGACCGTGGAGTTGACTTTTTGATATCAGGATCGGAATACAATTATGGAAATTGGAATAGCTTCGTTATCTCATTTATGACTTGTGTGCAAAATTTGAGGTCAATCGAACTTGATTTGATAGGTTTCGGCATTGAATGTAGAAGTTGAAAATTATTAGTTTTCATTAGGCTTGAATTGGAGTTCGATTTGTGTTTTTTATATTATTTGATGTGATTTGAGGGTTCGCCTAAGTTCGTATCGTGTTTTAGGACTTGTTGGTACATTCGGACGGGGTCTAGGGTGTGTTATGGGGTGAGTTTTGAGCAAGTCTATGCATTTCGGCACTCTGATGTTATGGGGCACATTTTGGAGTGCTGAGGCAAAGTAAAAGTGCGGACCGCAGAGGAAACGTGTGGACCGCAGAGGAAAAGTGTGGACCACAGAAGAAATGTGCGGACCGCAGAATTTCTCTCGCGATCGCCGAAAGGAGATTCTACAGGTTTGATGGTCCGACTTCGGAAGCTTATATCTTTTAATCTACAAAGAATTTGGAGATGATTCAAAAACGAAAGTTGTAGCCCTTTGGAGCTGCTAAAGTGCGGTCGCATAATTTGGATTGTGGCCGCAGAACCTGGGATGTGCGGCTGCACAAAAAATGTGCGGTCAACACAATGGGGATCAAATTTTGTACTATATTAACGAGGGTTTCATCTCATTTTTCATATTTGGACTTTGGGAGCTCAGTTTGTGGCGATGTTTCGTGGGATTTTCAAAAAATTCATCGGGGTAAGTGATTCTAACTTAGATTTGGTTAATATACATGAATATATCATTGTTTTTATCATTTAATCAGTATTTTGAGATGAAACTTTGGGGGAAATTGTAGAAATTTCATAAAACGAATTTTTGGGATTTGAATACCGATTCAGAATCGGATTTGAGTAAAACTAGTATGGTTGGACTCGTAATTGAATGTGTTGTCAGATTTTGTGAGTTTCGTCGGATTCCGAGATGTGAGCCCCACTGACGATTTTTCGAGCGGAGTTGGAAATTTTTATAAATTGTTAAATTGTAAGCATTAGAGTATATTTTGATTAATTTGCACGTTGTTTGAATAGATACAAATCGTTTGTCTTGCGTTGAGAAGATATGAAGGCGTATGGAGGTTGATACACGCTGAATGGAATTTTCGGAGTATTGTTTAGCTTGCTCGGCTGTGAATTCAGCTTGTTCGAGGCAAGTAACATCTCTAATCTTGGAGCTGAGGGTATAAACCCTAATTATACATGGTATGTGAATTGTTTAGAGGTGGCGCACATGCTAGGTGACGGGCGTATGGGCGTGCACCATAGAAATTGAGACTCGGTTGATTCCGTAAAGCTGTATAGTCAATTGACTTGTATTTTTTCATGTATTTTTATGTGTTAGAGAAACTGAGTTGTGACTCATGTTAGAAATCATACTTAGGCAAATGTTGGTATTATTGGGACCTATTGAGGTCATTTCCACTGTCGAATTATATGTTTAAACTTTAATTTCATACTCAGTCATATTCATTCATTGCATATCATATCTCAGTCTCTGTTGTTATTTATTGATACATCATATCATTATTTTGGGCTAGTGATGTTTGGCTATAATTCCATATTTTTAGTGCAGTACTTATTTTACATTTTGGGACTTTAATGCTAAACTATACTATATTTGTGCTTAATTGAGTTTATTTTATGTGTAGGTACGTTGAAGACAAAATTGGGAGCAAAGTAGAGATTTTATTTGTATTTAATACACGATAAGAATGGAGCTATGATTATTTAATTATTGAATATACAAGGAATAAAGTTTAACATTACAAATGAAATCAAAACAAAGAAAGGAGAACAACTGAAAAAGAACCAAAAAGCAAGAAACGAGAATGAGAAAAGAGTTTGAAAAGTTTGGCAGCAAAAATTGAATTGAAGCTAAGCAGTTGAGCGACGCGAGAATATTTGCTCGCTATAGAGCATGCGACGTGAGGATTAAAGCTCGCTATGGAGCTAGTGACACGCAGGTTTAAGCGAGGAGGAGATCGCGTCAGAGGTTGCGACGCACAGTGTGTAGCGAGGTGAAGATCGCGTTTTGCCTCGCGCCGCAAGGCCTGTGGCGAGCGTGTTCCGGTTTTTTTAAAGCCTACTTTGTCTCCTATTTGGTTTTGGACTTGGTTATTTCGTCTAGGTCTCTTCCCTACACATATAAATAGCCATTAAACACCATTTTAGCTGAGTTTTGCGATCGGAGACAAGAATTCACGTGAAGGAACACACACCACGCTTGGAGGAGGCTTTCAACTAGTTTTTCTTCTTTTCTCTTCCTTTAATCTCATAGTTTATTAGTTCTAGAGTTGTTGGTTGCTACATGAACGTTGTAGTTTGAAGTTTAAATTGTTCTTACGATTTTATCATATTGGTTTATTTATTCAATCTTGCGTTTAATTATTTGATTGCTTGATCACCAATTGAATACTATCTACGAATATAGGATTGAACTCGGGAGAGGGAATTCTAGATTGCATATAAGATTGAGTAGAGAAAGATCTTAACTCTGAGGGGGGGGGCGAATTTTCGGTTAGGATATGAATATACCTAATCACCTTGCTTGGTTACTATACAAGAATTATTAATGCATTCTTGTTAATTCTAATTCCATAAGAATATAGGCGTTAGATTAGCTTGAATAGGCGAGTAGTACTTCGGGAGAAGGCTACGAGCAATATTAACTATGTCAACTAATAAACCAGATAAATTAATTAGACGATTTAAGTGGAAAACTCAACGGGATTGTTAGCTAACCCATAGCTCTAGAATATTCACTCACATTGAATTCTACTTTAAGCTTGTCGTTGTTTTCTTTAATCTCTTAATTTGTTACTTTAGATTAATTTTAGTTAAATATTCATACGTTAGGATTCGCTTGAATAGATTAATTATTTGGTTTAATTTAGTTGATGGTTAATCACAAGTCCCTGTGGGTACGATATCTGGACTTACAATCCTATATTACTTGTATGACCACGTGTACTTGCGTGTGCGTTTGGGAGCAACAAGTTTTTGGCGCCGTTGCCGGGGACTTAGAAATTAACTAGTCTACTAGATTAGATTTTTACTCTTTGTCTATTCAAGTTTTTAAATTTTTGTCTTAGTTTAATATTTACTATCTTTGTTGATATGGCATCTTGGAATGATAATTGGTCGAATATTGGTTATTCTTATTATGGTGATCCTTGTCCATATTATGGAGGACCACACTTGTGGCACAATTGTGCATCTCAATCTGATGTGTGAAATTTTTGTAATGTGTGTGATTGTCAAGGTGGCCATTGGGATGGTTATCCTAATTCTTGTTATCCTCAGAGCTCTTATTATAATATTTCTAATAATGTTTATGAGTTTGATAGGAGCAATGAAGTGGAGGATATGGAACATGATGCTCGTATTATGGACATAATGAGGCAAGTAGCCGAGCAACAAGATGAAAATCAAAAGGCTATTATGGACATGATAAAGCAAGTAACCGAGCAACAAGTTCTTGATGCCTTAGCGATCAAAAGACTCCAGGCTAGAATAGACGAATTAATGGCCAATTTCCAAGAAGAACCTCAACTCGACGAAGAGAGCGAGTTCCCACAAGAAGATTACTTTGAAGAAGCAGATATCGTGAGCCAATCTTGGCTAGAAGAACAAGCTAGATTACTTTGAAGAAGCAGATATCGTGAGCCAATCTTGGCTAGAAGAACAAGCTCAACTGATAAAATTTCAGGGGGTTCTACGTAATGATTTGTCAAATATAGCAGAACAGCTGGTAGACGAAAGAACTGAGCTCAGGCAAGAGATAGACCAATTTGGCTGAGATATCCATGACATGCAGGCTAAATTAAATAAAAAGGTTGAGGCGTCTGACACCCTACAACCAATTGTTGTGGATATTGGCCAGCTTGTGGAGCAAAAAGAGGAATTCTAACTATTCGACCAAAACTTTGTTGATGATGCCAAGGTTGATGAAGTGTGTAAAAGTGAGGATGTCAAAAGTGAAGCGATTCTAGAGTTGGACCGCATTGGACCTCATTCTAACCATTTTTCAACATTGTGCTTGGTTGGTGACATGAGAATTGATTGTAATGACCCGGCCGGTCATTTTGAGAGTTAGAACCCCGAACCCCTATTAACTGCTTTCCCCATATCTATTTTATGCTATTGTGACTTACCGGGATGGTTGGTTTTGAGTTTCGGAGTGTTTTGGGACACTTAGTCCCTAAATGAGAGCTTAAGTCTTAGAATTTAGATCATAGTCAGAACTATATGAAGACGGTTCCGTAATGGAATTCCGTCAATTTTGTTGGGACCGTTGGGTGATTTTGGGCTTAGGGGCATGTCCGAAATATGTTTTGGGGGCCCGTAGCTCATTTAGGCTTGAAATGGCGAAAGTCAAAATTTTGGAGTTTTGGACTGGTAGTGGAAATTTTGATAACGAGGTCGGAATTCGATTCCGGAAGTTGGAGTAGGTCCGTAGTGTTGAATATGACTTGTGTGAAAAATTTGGGGTCAATCGGACGTGGTTTGTTTGGTTTCGGCATCGATTGTCGAATTTGAAAGTTTCAAGTTCTTTAAGTTTGAATCGGAGGATGATTTGTGATTTTAGCATTGTTTGATGTGATTTGTGGGTTCGACTAAGTTCGTATGGTGTTTTAGGACTTGTTGGTATGTTTGGTTGAGATCTCGGGGGCCTCGGGTGTGTTCCGGATGCTCAACGGGTCATTTTTGGACTTAGAGAAGTAGCAGATTTTTTTCTCGTTTTTGTTGCAGAAGTTTGTTCTTCGCGTTCGCGAAGAATATCTCGCGTTCGTGAAGGTATGGACAGTGGAAGCATCGTGAACGCGAGGAGTAAGACGCATTCGCAAAGAGTGTTTTCTGAGTGTGAGGTTTTGTTCTTTGCGTTCGTGAAGGGGAGGATGCAAACGTGAAAGTATGGTCTGTGTGTGCATCGCGAACACGTGAGTGGTGTCGTGTTCGCGAAGAGGAGTGAGGCTATTGGGGACCTCAGGTCCTTATTCTACGTGTTCGCGAGTGGTGGTCGCATTCGCGAAGGTCTGAGCTGGTAAATCTTCACGTTCGCGAAGCCGTGGTCGCGTTCGCGAAGGGTTAAATTTCTGGGCAGTCGAGTTGTGCTTCGCGAACGTGAGGGACCTGTCGCGTTCGCGAAAAAGAGAGGTCTGGACATAAAGTTTAAGTTCAGAAAAAGGGACGAATTCCTTTTCTAACGAATTGGAGCTCGGATTGAGGCTATTATTGGGAGATTTTCAGAGGAAACAACGGGGTAAGTGTTCTTAACTCAATATTGGTTAAATTACCCGAATCCATGATTGTTTTTATCATTTAATTGGTGAATTAAGCTGGAAAAGTTTGAAAACCCTCTTGGATAAATTTGAGGATTTGAGGGACGAATTGTTATCGGAATTTAGTAATTTTGGTATGGTTAGACTCGTGGTGGAATGGGCGTTCCTATTTTGTAACTTTTACTGGATTTCGAGACGTGGGCCCCACAGGCAATTTTTGAGTTATTTTCGGAATTTTTGTTAAAGTGTTGATTTCATTAATTAGATGAGTCTATTTTGGTTGTATTTATGATATGTAATTGCCTTTGGCTAGATTTGGGCCATTCGGAGCCGGATATTCGTGGGAAAGGCATTGTGGCCGATTGATTGAGCTTGGTTCGAGGTAAGTGGCTTGCCTAACTTTGTGTGGGGGAATTCCCCTTAAGATTTAGAACTATTGTGATATGTGATCGCCGTGTACGTGAGGTGACGAGTACATACAAAGGCTAGTTGTGGTAAAACCCGATTTTCTTACTGAGCAGCAATAAGTTTTTTCCTGTTATTTTGAGTTATACCATTTTAATGAGTACTAAATCTATTTTCATTCTTAATTGAGTTATTCCAATATGTGTAGCTATCATGTTTAGTCTAATACAACATGTCTACGTGTCTTAATTGTTTATGTGAATTCTGTGCAGCATGCTTAGTGAATTTCCTGCTTCTTCCGTGACTAGTACTAAGTCTAAATTGTAAGAATTTCGTGATGTAGTTGTATTTCTATCATTCGCGCTGCATATTTACTTTGGAACTACGGAACGGTATTCCGGGAGATCCCCCTGTACTGTATATTTACTTTGGGATTATGGAATGGTATTCTGAGAGATCCCCCTGTACTGCATATTTACTTTGGGACTACGGAATGATATTCTGGGAGATCTCCCTGTACTGCATAGCATATTTACTTTGGGACTATGGAACGGTATTCCGGGAGATCCACCTGTCTTGTATATTTACTTTGGGACTACGGAACGGTATTCCGGGAGACCCCCCTGCACATTTACGTTTGGGACTACGAGATGGTATCTCAGGAGATCCCCTGTTGTGATTTCTGTATACTGAGCTGTTACCTTCTATGATTTCATTGTTGTTAAATTTCAGCTTTTATTTTATTGCGGTATTACACTCTATATTATTTTATTATATATTTGCCAGTAGGGCCCTGACCTGACCTCGTCACTACTCGATCGGGGTTAGGCTTGGCACTTACTGGGTACCGATTGTTGTGTACTCATGCTACTCTATGCCCATGTTTTTCGTGTGCAGATCTAGGTGTACCTTATCAGTCGCACTGTCAGTGAGCCGGGACAACTTTGGAGACTTCAAGGTATATATGTTGCGTCTGCAGACCTCGGAGTTCCCATCTACTCTTTCTCATGTCCATTATCTTCTGTATTTTTCCTTGTTAGACTCTAATGTACAGAGACACTAGATTTTTCTTTTCGTAGTTTGTGATTCACGATGTTCCGGGTTTTGGGATTTGTTGTATATTTTTGAATAATTGGTTAAATTTATATTTTTATTTCGTTATTCCGCAAAATGTTAGGCTTACCTAGTTATAGAGACTAGGTGCCGTCACGACGTCACACGGAGGGGAAATTGGGTCGTGACATTGCTCCATTCGATCCTAGAGAGGAATCAATGAATGGGGAACAAAGTGTTTATATTCTAAAATTTGTCATACCAAGGAGACAAAATGACATCTCACACTTAAAGGCCAAGAAGTGCAAGATGCGATACTTATTGCTTGGTTCCTTTATTTTTACACCACCGCCCCAGGAACGTGATAGGAAAATTGATGCAAAATTGGGGGCACAATTTATATCCTCACAGTGAAAGGAAAAGTGGTGAATGTGATGGCGTCGTGCGGCGACGTTAAATCAGGCGCTTGTTGGGAGGCAACCCATCTTTACTACTTTCGTTTATTTCTATTTTTTCTTATTATTGTTGTAGTATTTGTTTTTATTTTGTAGGATTATAAGCATAGAAAACAAAGCCATTGGAAGAGTACAAAAGTGAGCTTGATGGTGAGAACTAAGTGTGGGTACCCACACAAAGGACCATACTTGGGAGAAGTCTGAGTATCCCGTGAGCTGCTAATTCTTTGGCCTTTGGCCTACCAGGGAGTCTCTTTTACCCTCTTGTTATTTATAGTTTGCATTGAGGACATTGCACAATTTTAAGTGTGGGGTGAGGATATTATCTGGGTGATTTTCTGTGCTATATTAGCTTAATTGTAGTACTTGTTCTGAGTGTAGTAGTTTTTGTCAAAAAAACAAAAACGAAAAAAGTAGAAAAATTTGACTTCTCCCGATGATGGATCGCATTCGACAGGTGTCTTGAGGGATTTAAGTTGAAAGAAAAAAGACAAAAAGATTTTCTTTTGTTAGGTAGTGTAATAATTCTCCCTTGGTTTTTCTTTGTGCCGCGGTTCTTTTCCAAGAATTTTATTTGAACCGAGTGTAGTTAGATTTATTTTTTTTTAAGAGTAGGAGCCATTGTGCTATGAATTGAATTGGAGCAATATCTCTTGACTTTGTTATGCCTTGAGAATAATGAGTACTTTGGTTGTGACGCTTAGGCTCAGTTTTTGACTCTTGTATAAGTACCTTAAATTGTATAATCTTAAATTTTCTTAACTGCTTTGACTAGAGTGTCTTGATGAGTCCAATCCTGAGTGAGTTATGTGCCATGTGTGTGTGAGGTTTGTGTATTATTCTATGCATTGCATTTGATGTCTAGAACTTGCCCCGTGTGTTTGCAAAGCAAAATAGTAGTGTTGTTCAGTCTTGGAAGTGATATAGGCATTTCTTTGTTGAGCCAGATATATATAGTTTACCCGCCTAATTGTTGTGTAACGTAGTTAACCTCTTTGAGCCTGTAATCCTATTTCTTTGGCAACCACATCACAAGGTTTATCCATTTGTTTGAATTAACCATCTATTTGAATCTTTTAACCTCTAATGTGCACTTGAATTGTTATGAACTTTGTAAAAGTTAAAATGTGGGGTGGTTGGTTTGGCGTTTGAGTGGAACTAATGAAATAAGGAGAAAGATACACTGTTTTGAAAAAAATAATAAGAGCCACTTGAATTGAAAAAGAAAAGAAAAATATAGTTGTATTGCTGTGAAAAATATTCCTTAATAGTGGTGACTCTTGATATAATTATGCTTAAAGAAGTATGGAGTTAATATACATTGATGCGAAGGTGGAGTTATGGTTTGACATAAGTATGGGGTTAAATATTAAAGTGTATGTATTAAAGTGCTTAGGGAGGTGTAGTCACTCTTATATTCAAATGTATCCTACCCGACCCGCAGCCTACATTACAACCAATTAAAGTCCTACTTGATCCTAGACTGAATGAGCTCGATTAGTAGAGTAGTACACTACGGGCACGCCTATGGTGCATCTTTTGTGGCATATGAATGTTATTTCTGAGAGTGGGTGAATTCTTTCTATTTTGAGTTCCTAATTGTTCTTAAATTTTATTGTGTGTGGAACTACTCTCTTTTGCTATGTGAGGGCACTTGATTAATGAAGGAAAGGTAATGTCATTGACCTCTATGTTAGAGTAAGTGAGTGAGTTGTGAATAATGCATGGTACTTGCGAGTCAAATTTTGAGGTGAAGATGTTACACTCATGTGCTTAGTCTATTTTAAAAATTCTTGGTGTGATGAGTTAGGAGAATTGTTTAAAAAGGCCGTGTCTATATAAAGTGTTGTCTGATTGCTCGAGGACGAGCAACGTTTAAATGTGGGGTAGTGATGTTTGACTATAATTCCATATTTTTAATTCATTACTTATCTTATATTTTGGGACTTTAATGTTAAACTATACTATATTTGTGCTTAATTGAGTTTATTTTATGTGTAGGTACGTTGAAGACGAAATTGGGAGTAAAGTAGAGATTTTATGTGTATTTTATACACGAAAAGAATGGAGCTATGATTATTTGATTATTGAATATACAAGGAATAAAGTTTAACATTACAAAGGAAATCGAAACAAATAAAGGAGAACAACTGAAAAAGAACCAAAAAGCAAGAAACGAGAATGAGAAAAGAGTTTGAAAAGTTAGGCAGCAAAAATTGAATTGAAGCTAAGCAGTTGGGCGACGCGAGAATATTTGCTCGCTATAGAGCATGCGATGCGAGGATTAAAGCCCGCTATGGAGCTAGCGACACGCAGGCTAAAGCGAGGAGGAGCAAGCGTCAGAGGTTGCGACGCACAATGTGTAGCGAGGTGAAGATCGCATTTTGCCTCGCGCCGCGAGGCCTGTGGTGAGCGTATTCCGGATTTTTAAAGCCAACATTGTCTCCTATTTGGTTTTGGACTTGGTTATTTCGTCTAGGTCTCTTCACTACACATATAAATAGTCATTAAACACCATTTTTAGGGGAGTTTTGCGACCGGAGGCAAGAATTCACGTGGAGGAACACACACCACGCTTGGAGGAGGCTTTCAACTAGTTTTTCTTCTTCTCTTCCTTTAATCTCATAGTTTATTAGTTCTAGAGTTGTTGGGTGCTACATGAACGTTGTAGTTTGAAGTTTAAATTGTTCTTACTATTTTATCATATTGGTTTATTTATTCAATCTTGCACTTAATTATTTGATTGCTTGATTACCAATGGAATACTATATATGAATCTAGGAGTGAATCGCTTTGCTTGGTTACTATACATGAATTATTAATAAGTTCTTGTTAATTCTAATTCCATAGGAATATAGGCGTTAGATTAGCTTGAATAGGCGAGTAGTACTTCGGGAGAAGGCTACAAGCAATATTAACCCTGTCAACCAATAAACCAGATAAACTAATTAGATGATTTAAGTGAAAAACTCAACGGGATTGTTAGCTAACTCATAGCTCTAGAATATTCACTCACATTGAATTCGTCTTTAATCTTGTCGTTGTTTTTTTAATCTCTTAATTTGTTACTCTAGATTTATTTTAGTCAAATATTCATACGTTAGGATCTGCTTGAATAGATTAATTATTTGGTGTAATTTAGTTGATAGTTAACCACAAGTCCCTATGGGTACGATATCTGGACTTACAATCCTATATTACTTGTACGACCATGTATACTTGCTTGTGCGTTTGGGAGCAACAGCTAGTTTCATGACATTGTGAACCCGAGAGATTGATGACTGAGTGAGGGCGAGGGCCTGATTGTTAGGATAATTATGGGATCGGGCTGTACGTCGCAACATGCAAGATTGGCTTATTATAACACGTGAGTTGTTTGTGCAGTACGTGAGTTGTCCGTGCGGATCCAACTATTGATACTAAAGCACGTGAGTTGACCGTGCAGCACGTGAGTTGTCCGTGCGGATCCAGTTTTTGATACTATAGCACGTGAGTTGTCCGTGCAGCACGTGAGTTATTCGTGTAGATTATAGCGCTTGGGCTGGAGGAGCCCATCCGGAGTCTATACACATTCCCAGTGACTGCAAGTACCTACCGAGTATGAGTGCCGAGTGTCGAGCAATTGGGAGGATTGAGTGATTGTGAGGACTGAGTGAATGGGAGGACTGAGTGAAATGATACTCTGAGAGTATGCATATGGTTTTATCACTGAGTTGCATCGCATTCGACATGCACACTTGACATACATGCATAGAGATGCATTTTTTCTCATGTTGTACGGTATCACGTCATTCATGACTTCTCATACATATTGACATGTAGGCATAGAGATGTATTTTCTCATGCCATTTGAAAAGAAACATTTACCCGTTGAAAGTTTTGATAAAAATCATAGATCTTAGACTTGCTCATATTTCAGTGACTTTTGGCAAATAATTTAAGTTTTACTGTTATATTTAAAAAGAAAATGTTTATTTTTCCAGAACTGTATATGATCTGAGCATTTTATTATTGAGTTATTACTTGTGTTGTTTTAAATTATATTGTTATGAATTGTTGTTGGTTATTGGAGTTGGACTCAGACCTTGGTACAAGCTCATCACTACTTTCAACCTAAGGTTAGGTTTGTTACTTATTGAGTAGATGGGGTCAGTTGTACTCATACTACACTTCTATACCTTGCGTGCAGATATTGGATACTGATGTTGCTGTGATCGACGGGAGCTGGATTTGAAGACGTACCTGTGTTCCGGTCGTAGCTGCCTCTTGTTCACGGTAGCCTTAGATTTATAAAAATCTCTTTATGTACATTTCAAACAGATGTTGTATTTATTTTATACGAGCTTTGTAAATTCTTATCTTAGAAGCTCATGGTTTGTACTACCAGTCCTTGGGAAAGTTTTGTATAAAAGCGGTGTATTATCATTTATTATCTTAATAAATTTCATTAAGTTTGATAGTGGTTAATTGGCTTAACTGGCGGGTTGGGTTAGGTGCCATCACGACTAGGTGGATTTTGGGTAGTGACAAGTTGGTATCATAGCTCTAGGTTCATAGGTTCTACAAGTCATGAGCAAGTGTCTAGTAGAGTCTTGCGGATCAGTATGATGACGTCCATACTTATCTTCGAGTGGCTACAGGGCATTTAGGATAATTTCCCATCGTTCTTTCCTTATCTTGCGAAATTGATTCAGCTTGAAACATAACTCTTTGAATTCCTTCCACACATTCGTGTGCGCATGTGAGCGCTCGGTATCAACCATACATCGTCGGCTTGTGATTTCAGGGATGAGGTGCGAGATGTGTATTCTGTCTTTTGGTGATGGTCCAGTCTTGAGGACTTGAGGCCAGGTTTAGACCGTTGCTTAGACTTGGCAGTTTCAGTTGTAAGAACTTGTACATTTGGACTCATATGTCCGGTAATGTCCCCACAAGTGGGATTTGTGGCTCGATGAGCGATGGAATGACTAAATGGAGAGTATGATGCGACTGCAGAATGTGTTCATATGGTTGGAATGTAAAAAAAGAGTTTCTTGAGATGTAAAAAAAGGCTATTGGGTGCTTGATTTTTGTTGTGATGTGACGTACGGTCTCGAGTTGTGAGTCTGTTGAAGGATCTGTCACGCAGTTTAATTGTGGAGAGAATTAGATTTTCATGTTGTGTTGATGAGTTCAAACTCAGGAAGATTAAGTGATTGCGTAGGAATTGTGGCTGCGAAAGGGTATAGCGAGATGCCAATTTGAGGCTAAGCAGGTGGGTTATCTCCAGCGTAGTAATCTACGTAGGTGTGTTCCTTATAATGTTGAGTAGAGAGTTTCTTTTCTACCAGCGAGGTGTATCTGTTGAGATTCAAATTTGGATATGGTTGAGAAAGTTGACTTGACTGTCAAGAGAATAAATGCGAGCTTACCGGATGATTGAGGTATTTTATGGTTGGTGTGGCATGAGCTTGAGAATAATTCTCGTTGAACTGACTACGGTATTATGGCAGTAATAGAGTATGGATATTGTGAGTTATGGAATGTTTTGTTCTATGGCTTTGAGCCAAATGGGGTAGCCTACTATCACCGATTTGATTGTGTGGTTATGTGTTGTGGTGGTTTCGGTTTGAGTCATACGTGTGAATTGGTTATGACTTGCAGAGATTGAGATCGAGGATGACTCGAGTGAGGGAATTCCTGGATACGGGTTATATTTCACTTTATGAGTATATAAAAATTATGGGATGATTAAGTTGTTATTTGAAGGATGTAGTGCGCACGGGGTATGAATTTGATTTGTGGTGTTAAAGCAAGGTTACTTCTTTGAATGTTTTTGTGCTAATGGGGCATGTGTCTTTCGGCCCGTTCGGGCGGTGTAATTTGGATTTGAGCAAAGTGGGTGACTCTCGAGAAAGTTCAAATGGGTTCGAGATTTATATATAGCAATTGAGGATTTCTCCGAACTTGTGTATGGATAAAGTCTGAGATTTGCATTTGATGGTGCCTGGACTTGCGGTAATTCTGTATGACTATGGATTCCACATTTAAGTATAAGAAAGGTAAAAGAACAATTTTAAATTCACATAAGGTACTTTTAGAGTGAGCGTTTCGGTTGTGGTACTTATGGTTCTTAAGAAGAATACAATGGCATATGGGCCTTAGGGCAATGTCGTTTTATGTTATAATGTCTTGTAGTTAGATTTGGGTAAGGATAGTAGTGTTCTGACAAAGAAAAGTGTCAACTTAAGGGTAATTCAGAAGAAACTCGGAGAAAATAAGACAACTGGGTAGTAGGCTAGACCAGTATGGTAATGGTATGCTCGGTTCTTTTGGGTAATTATGATATGGTAAGGCTCTACAGATGTTTTGGCGGCAATATTCTTGGGTTTGGTGACCTGAGTGGCTTGGTCGAGTTAGAGGAATTTAGTTCTGATAGTTGGTTATGTGCAAATGGATTTCAAAGTGTTCTTGATGGTTTCTACCATGGTTTAAGATGGATATTTTCTACCGGCGTGAGGAACATGTTGTGTATTGTGATTTCTACTTGGATGGGAGTAAATGGAAGTTTTCTAACTAATCGGGTATGTAATTTCCTGGTGACTCGGAATTTATAATGAGATTCCTGTGCTTGTCACATGATGGCATGATAGATGTGGTGTGTTGTGCAGAATTAAGATTTACATGTACAAGGTGGTAGTTCATTCTTGAAGGGAAGGTCACGAATTCTGGACAGAATGGTCAGTTTTCGATATTTAGATGAATGTTATAACTGCTCGGTAGTCCCTGGAAAGGGTGCGCATTTCAAAAGGCGCATTGTATTTTGACTTATGGATGTTTATCGGTATTGCGGTACTCACCTGGTTGATAGACTGCTGATATTCCAATTATTGTTATGTGGCACGGAAGAATTATGGAAGTATTCCTCGTGGGATGATCGTGCATGGAAGATGTGTTAGTCATTCGAGTGCTGGAGTTGGGATCGGTTACGGTGATTCAAGTGTTCTATGAATTTGGAGATTGGGAGTTCTCAGAAGCATATTGTTTCAGGGTTGCGGCCTGATTGGGGTGAGCATTTTATTTAAACTCAGTGGAGCCACTAGTTGCGTTAAGTATTTGCAATAGCTACGCGCTATAAGTGCACATATGTATGGGGTTTAAGCCCATGTGCAAGCACCGGGGCAATTGTCCGAGCAGTTGATGTTAATGTGAGCTCTAGAAGAGCTGGTTACCATTATTAGATTCATGTGTCTTGGTTCTACTATGTATGATGAGCTTATAGTATTGCGATTGTAGTGATGCTTGTTGAACTTGCGAAACGGTTCTCTAGTTTGAAACATTTCCTATTTTTGGGTGCATAGATTGTGCTGTTTGTGGCTTGAGTTATATTGGTGTGTCATGTTTGTGGAATAGTTGTGTTTGATAATATAAGGTCATTGGACCTAGAATGGGTACTATCAGGTTTGATTACGGTATATACGGGATGATAATATTGAAAGTCGGCTTAGAAAATGATTATGGTTTTGGTTGGGGCGAAAGAACTCCATGACTTGTTGATATGATAAGGGGTCATGAGATTTTGCGTGTTTCTTTCGTTATCGGCGGTGTACGAAGGTTTCGAAACAATGTTCTGTTGAATGTGGGTTTTATACTAGTACTTGGCTGGTTTTGAGTAGTTACTGTGATCGGGAATGGCGCTGCGAGTATGCGAGTTGTGTAGTATATTATGTGATTATATCTGGGGTTATGGTTATTGCTTGATACAGCTTGTTCAGACTTATACAACGTGTAGATGAGAGATCTGGGTCTTGTAAGAAATTTTTAATGTTGGGAATTGAATTCCAAGGTTTTTGAGCTAAGGTGAAATTAATGATCTTTATTTATATTGTGTCGTCAAGCCTATATGAAATAGGGTGGCGTGGGATCACCCCCAGGTATGTGCGTGGTAAGCTGGAATAGTGATTTGATGGCTTGGAAACAACTCTTGGCACGTTCGAGGATGAACGTATGTTTAAGTAGGGGAGAATGTAACGACACGACCGGTCATTTTGGGAATTTACGTTTCTTTCTACTATTTGAAGTCTTGAATAGTTTCATACGATGTATTATGATTTGTGTGAATTATCGGTTTTGGTTTTCAGGTATTTTGGAGTTAGTTTGGAAGAATGAAATTCAAGGTTTAAAGCTTAAGTTAAAAAGGTGGACCGGATGTTGACTTACGTGTAAACGACCCCGAAATAGAGTTTTGATTATTCCAATAGATCTGTATGGTGATTTTGGACTTAGGAGCGTGTACGGAAAATTATTTGAAAGTTAGAAGTTGAATTGGGCTCGAAATGGCTAAAAATACAAATTTAAGTTGGAAGTTTGACCGAGGAGTTGACTTTTTGATATTGGGATCGGAATCCAATTCTAGAAATTGGAATAGCTTCGTTATCTTATTTATGACTTGTGTGCAAAATTTGAGGTCAATTAGACTTGATTTGATAGGTTTCGGCATTGAATGTAGAAGTTGGAAATTGTTAGTTTTCATTAGGCTTGAATTGGAGTGCAATTTGTGTTTTTTATATTGTTTGATATGATTTGAGGGCTAGCTTAAGTTCTTATCATGTTTTAGGACTTGTTGGTACATTCAGACGGGGGTCCCGAGTGGCCCGGGTGTATTTTGGGGTGAGTTTTGAGCGAGTCTGGGCATTTCGGCATTCTGATGTTGTTCTGGAACTTTTGAAGTGCGGAGGGAACATTTTGGAGTGCTGAGGCAAAGTAAAAGTACGGACCGCAGAGGAAAAGTGTGGACCGCAGAAGAAGTGTGCGGACTGCAGAATTTCTCTCGCGGCCACAGAAAGGAGATTCTACAGGTTTGATAGTCCAACTTCGAAAGCTTATATCTTTTAATCTACAAAGAATTTGGAGACGATTCAAAAAAGAAAGTTATAGATCTTTGAATCTAGTTTTCAGAAAAGTGTATTCTTAATCATTTGGACATTTGTAAAGAAAGTTATGGTCAATTTATTGAAGCCTGGTAGTGCAGAGCTGCTGAAGTGCGGCTGCACAATTTGGATTGCGGCCGCAGAACCTGGGATGTGCGGCTGCACAAAAAATGTGCAGTCAGCACAATGGGGATCATATTTTGTACTATATGAATGAGGGTTTTATCTCATTTTTCATATTAGGACTTTCGGAGCTCGGTTTGTGGCGATTTTCGTGGGATTTTCAAGTAATTCATCGCGGTAAGTAATTCTAACTCGGATTTGGTTAATATACATTAATATATCATTATTTTCATCATTTAATAATTATTTTGAGATGGAAATTTGGGAAAAATTGTAGAACATCATAAAATGAATTTTTGGGATTTGAATACCGATTCAGAATCGGATTTGAGTGAAACTAGTATGGTTGGACTCGTAATTGAATAGGTTGTCGAATTTTGTGAGTTTCATCGAATTTCGAGATGTGGGCCCCACTGTCGATTTTTCGAGCGGAGTTGAGAATTTTTATAAATTGTTAAATTGTAAGCATTTGAGTATATTTTGATTAATTTGCACGTTGTTTGAATAGATACAAATCGTTTGGCTTGAGTTGAGAAGATAGGAAGGCGTATGGAGATTGATACACGCGGAATGGAATTTTTGCAGTATTGTTTAGCTTGCTCGGCCATGGATTCAGCTTGTTTGAAGTAAGTAACATCTCTAATCTTGGAGCTGAGGGTATGAACCCTAATTATACGTGGTATGTGAATTGTTTGGAGGCGACGCACATGCTAGGTGACGGACGTGTGGGCGTGCACCATAGAAATTGAGACTCGGTTGATTCCGTAGAGCTGTATAGTCAATTAACTTGTATTTTTTCATGTATTTTTATGTGTTAGAGAAACTGAGCTGTGACTCATGTTAGAAATCATGCTTAGGCAAATGTTGGTATTATTGGGACCTACTGAGGTCATTTCTACTGTCGAATTATATGTTTAAACTTTAATTTCATACTCAGTCATATTCATTCATTGCATATCATATCTCAGTCTCTGTTGTTATTTATTGATACATTATATCATCATTTGGGGCTAGTTTCATGACATTGTGAGCCTGAGAGACTGGAGAGATTGATGACTGAGTGAGGCCGAGGGCCTGATTGTGAGGATAATTATGGAATCGGGTTGCATGCCGCAGCAGGCCAGATTGGCTTATTATAGCGCGTGAGTTGTCTGTGCAGCACGTGAGTTTTCTGTGCGGATCCATATATTGATACTATAGCACGTGAATTGTCTGTGCAGTACGTGAGTTGTTCATGCGGATCCAGATATTGATACTATAGCACGTGAGTTGTCCGTGCAGCACGTGAGTTGTCCGTGCATATTATAGCGCTTGGGCTGAAGGAGCCCTTCTGGAGTCTGTACACACCCCTAGTGAGCGCAGGTACCTACTGAGTGCGAGTGTCGAGTGCCGAGTGTCGAGCGATTGGGAGGATTGAGTGACTGTGAGGACTAGGTGAATGGGAGGACTGAGTGAAATGATACTCTAAGAGTATGCATATGGTTTTATCACTGAGTTGCATCGTATTCGACATGCACACTTGACATACAGGCATAGAGATATATTTTTCCTAATGTTGTACGGTATCACGTCATTCATGACTTCTCATACATATTGACATGTAGGCATAGAGATGCATTTTCTCATTCCATTTGAAAATAAACATTTACCCGTTGAAAGTTTTGATAAAAATCATAGATCTTAGACTTGCTCATATTTCGGTGACTTTCGGCAAAAGATTTTAGTTTTACTGTTATACTTAAAAAGAAAATGTTTATTTTTCCAGAACTGTATACAAGCTGAGCATTTTATTATTGAGTTATTACTTGTATTGTTTTACATTATATTGTTATGAATTGTTATTGTTTATTGGAGTTGGACTCTGACCTTGGTACAAGCTTGTCATTACTTTCAACCTAAGGTTAGGTTTGTTACTTATTGAGTACATGGGGTCGGTTGTACTCATACTACACTTATGCACCTTGCGTGCAGATATTGGATGATGATGTTGCTGTGATCGACGAGAGCTGGATTTGAAGATGTACCTGTGTTCCGATCGTAGCTGCCTCTTATTCATGGTAGCCTTAGATTTATAAAAATCTGTTTATGTACATTTCGAATAGATGTTGTATTTATTTCATACCAGCTTTGTAAATTCTAATCTTAGAAGCTCATGGTTTGTATTGCTAGTCCTTGGGAAAGTTTTGTATAAAAGCGGTGTATTATCATTTATTATCTTAATAAATCTCATTAAGTTGGATAATGGTTAATTGGCTTACCTGATGGGTTGGGTTAGGTGCCATCACGATTAGATGAATTTTGGGTCGTGACATCCGAGGTCTGCGGACGCTGGCAGATATACCTTGAAGTCTTCATGTGCGGTCCAACTCACTGGTATCTAGTCTGGTGGGAAGAACCTGGATCTACACAAAAAGATGTGCAGAGTGTAGTATGAGTACGCCACAACGGTACCCAGTAAGTGCCAAGCCTAACCTCGGTAGAGTAGTGATGAGGTCAGGTCAGGGCCCTACTGGTTTAAAAGAAAAGTAAGGCAAAAGATATAATAATATTTTTAAGTGACTGAGAATTTAAACAATAAGAAGTTTCAAAAAATATCAGCACAGTAAATAGAGGTAAAGAACAGGGGTCACACCCGAGGTACCTCCTCGTAGTCCCAAATGTAAATATGCACGACATGGGGGGATATCCCGAGGTACCGCCTCGTGGTCCAAAAGTAAATATACAAGAAAGGGGGGATCTCCCGAGGTACCGCCTCATAGTCCCAAAGTAAATGTGCAAGACATGGGGAATCTCTCGAGCAAACGCCTCGTAGTCGCAAAGTAAATATGTAGTACATGGGGATCTCCCTAGTAAACGCATCGTAGTCCCAAAATAATTATGCAGTATAGGGGGATCTCCCAAGTAAACGCCTCGTAGTCCCAAAGTAAGTATGCAACACGTAATCGAAGGAACACACAAATTTTCAACAAGAATCTTACAGTTAAAGATTTAATTCAAATCAAGGAAAGCAGGTAATTCAACTAAGAATGTTGCACAAATTGCAAGTAAGAGTTAAGGCACGTAGACATGCGATGCTAGACTAAACATGATCACTATATATGCTAAGGCAACTCAGTTAATGTATTTTAAAAGAAGACAACTCGGTTAATGTATTTGAAAAGATGACAAATCAGCAAGAACCGAATTTTCCATAATCAGCCCGTGTACGCACTCGTTACCTCGCGTACACGGCGCTCACATATCACAAATTGTTACAACAGTACCAAATTCTAAGGGGATTTCCCCCACACAAATTTAGACAAATCACTTACCTCAAACTCGCTCAAGCAATCGATAAGGATGCCTTTCCCTCGATTTTTCGACTCCGAATGGCCCAAATCTAGCCAAAAGCAATTACATATCATGAATAAAGCTACAAGAAACTAATTTAAATCATAAATCTACGACTTTAGCAAAGAATCAAAAAATCGCCTCAAAAAGTCGACCCGGGCCCACGTCTCGAAACGTATAAAAGCCACGTAATACGAACACCCATTCAACCACGAGTTCACCCATACCAAAATTACTCAAATCCGATATCAAAATCTCAATCAAATTCCCAAAATTCGGTTGAAGAACTTTCCAACTTTCCCCCCAAATTTCTCAACCCAAATCCTTAATTAAATGAAGAAATTAACGATAGATTAGTGAAATTTAACTAAAAGGAGTTAAGAATCATTACCCAATGGATTCATCCGAAAATCCTTCAAATTATCACCTAAATCTGAGCTCTCAAAGTCCCAAAGTGAAAATGAGATCAAACCCTCGTAATTTCCCATTTTCTGCCCAGTGATCTCACAGCTGTGGACCCACAGTCCCACCTGCAAAATTTCCATTGCAGTTGCTGACTTGACTTAAAACACTTGGGTCTGCTTCTGCTCTTAAAAGGCCACACCTACAAGTGCGCTCTTGCGAACATTGTGCGCTTCTGTGAACTCCCCCTCCCAGCTCACTCTCCGCTTCTGCGGAACTTCAAGCGCATCTACGGGCTCGCAGATGCGGCATTTTCCTCGCACCTGCGATCCCTGGACACATCCTCAAATCCTGCTTCTGTGCTCCTTAGCTCGCACCTGCGGTCAGCCTTGCACAGGTGCGATTACACCAACACCAAAAAATCTTCTAAGTCCAAAAATGATCTGTTAACCATCCGAAACTCACTCGAGGCCCCCGGGACCTCAACCAAATATACCAACCAGTCCTAAAACATCACACAAACTTAGTCGAGCCTTTAATTCACATCAAACAATACTAAAAATATGAATTACACATCGATTCAAGCCTATTGAACTTCAAAGTTTCAAACTTTTACATCCGACGTCGAAACCTATCAAATCAAGTCCGATTGACCTCAAATTTTGCATACAAATCATTATTGACCTTACAGACCTATTTCAATTTCCGGAATCGGAATCCGTCCCCGATATCAAAAGGTCTACTCCTGGTCAAACTTCCCCAAAATCATCTTATTTCCAACTTTCGCCAATTAACGCTAAAATGACCTACAGACCTCCAATTCGAAATCCGAACATGCTCCTAAGACCAAAACTACCCTACGGAGCTATAGGAACCGTCAAAACTCTATTTTGGAGTCGTTTTCACACAGTTCAAACTACAGTCAATTCCTATGAATTAAGCTTCCATTTTAGAGACTATGTGTCTCATTTTACTCTGGAACCAAAAACAAATCCTCCCGGCAAGTTTCATAACCACTAACTGAAGTAGAGGGAGTAATAAATAGGGGTTCGGGGCTAATTCTCTCAAAATGACCGGTCAAGTCGTTACATCGCACCTGCGAATCCAACCAACCTCAAACCCAACCGCTGCTGCGACACCAGGCACGCTTCTGCGGTCTCGCACCTGCGGCCCTTTCCACGTAGGTCCGATTGCACTAGATTTCAGCTGCCTCAACAATTTTTCCAAGCCCAAACTCAATCTGTTTCCAATCTGATTCGCACCCGAGGCCCCCGAGACCCTGTCCAAGCATACCAACACATCCCAGAATATGATACGGACTTAGTCGAAATCTCAAACCACGTCAAACAATATCAAAATTTACAAATTGACGATCGAAACCTTTCCTTAAACTCTCAAACATTCAAATTTCGTAGAACGCATCAGAATCACACTTAAACTTTTTGGAATGACGCCAAAATTTACGCACAAGTCATAAATCATAATACTAACCTATTCCAAGGCTTGTAAACTCAAACGGATATCGATAATACCAAAGTTCACTTCAAATCAAAGTTATGCAATTCTTAAACTTTCAAAAATGCTAACTTTCCATAATAAGCGTCAAAATGCTTTCGGGCGACCCGATACTCAACCCGAATATATGTCCACGTCCGAAATCATCATACGAACCTATTGAAACCTTCAAATCCCAATTCTGAGGTCGTTTACTCAAAGTCAAACCTTAGTCAACTCTTCCAACTTAAAGCTTCCGAATTTAGAATTTTCTATCCGAATCAACTCTGAACTTCCCGAAATTCAATTCCAAACACACGTACAAATCATAATACCTGAATTGAAGCTACTTAAAGTCTCAAACTATCGAACGATACGCTAGAGCTCAAAACGACCGGTCAGGTCGTTACAATTAATTATAACATAAAAGAGATAGATGTTACTGAATAATTATTAACATCTATCAGTACTATAATTATCTATATTATTTCTTCCGCCTCTCTTGATTACATAATTAATAAACAGTTAATATGTAGTACAAGATAGATAAATATTAATAAATCAAATAAAGTCTAACTGTAAAAGCAGATAAAAGTTAAATAAAAAGTTTCAGCTCAAACATATGAATTTGAGAAATAATATCTACTATTATACAAAAATATTAAGATCCGTCTTTTTTCCAACACAAGAAAAGTTACTCCATACAGGAATTAGTACTAACAATAGAAATATTCTTGTCCATTAAATAAAAAAAATAGAAAGTAATATTCAAGAATAATAATTCTCCCTATTTAATTAAAAGCGGGAACTAGAGTTATTTTCTACACTGAAATTTATTTAGAAACAACAACTAAACCACTATTATGATTTAAAAGAAAAGATAACTCGATACTAGTGAAGAAATAAAACAAAGAAGCTTATTAAGAATTTGGATTCAGACTTCTAACTCTAAGCTTTCTCTCTACTCCGATGCCCTCTTTTGATCGGGCAATATCTTCTTATATAAGAAAATTTCATGATCACTTCTCGAGTTGGTGCAAGATTTCCATGGCAAATCTAGATTTTGCATGTACAGAGATGAGAATTCGTCATTCTAAATTTAGATTTCGTCGATTTCATCATGGCAAATCGAGACTTGGTGCATTGTCACAACATTAATGAATCATAGCTCGATCTTATACTTCTTTGTTGTATTTTTCTTGAATTGTTGCTTTTCTTCTTTCATGTTGCGTACAAAAATTCTTCTATAATTATTCCGGCAAAATAAATTTAAGACTATGGAGGAAACATGATAATTTATATGTTTTTATTAGAGAAATTATGTGGATAAGATCAGGTTCAAATTCTCCCATACTTAAACTTTTATTCGTCCTCGGGGAAAGAATTTAGAAGATCAAGGCAATAAATAATACTTTTTTTCAATTCTTTTACAACGTTCGTAACTTCTCAAGAAAAATTAAGGACATTTACTCGACTTTTCAAAATTCTTTTGAACCTTTAAAAAATTGTTGTGTTTATACCTCTATTTTTACTCTGTCAATCTCAGTGCTAGAATTCTTCGACTTTAAAAAAAATTTAAGAATATCAAAATCAATTATTTACAATAAATCATAGGCTTGCCTTTCTTGTCAATCTACACTAACGTTGTTCAATGCTGAATTCAGAATATTTTAGGACTTTTATTGGCTTGTAATGTTAGGATACGGGCCGGTAGGATACAAGGATATTTCAGAGTGACTAAACTTTTTCCTGGCTTGATTTTGCAAGAAGGTCAGAGCTAGTTATAAGGGTTCCAATTCTACACCCTCGTTTTATTGCAAAAAAGAATACACATATATTCTTCTTTTCTTTTTCTCTTTTTTTTTGATATGTTTCAGTAACTTTGTTGGATTTTTTTTCCAAACTTCAAAGACACCCAAATTAATTTATCATCATACTATGTTCATAAATCACAATCTTCAAATAGTCTTTACAGGTCCAGGAAAATATTGAAAGGGAACAAAAATATCTCTTTTTTTTTGTGTCATACAAAATGGAGTTTGTATGAAGCATGTAATTTTCTTTTCTTTCATTTTTACTTTGGGTTATGAGGTTTGAATGAAGAAAAAATGATTAAGGCTCAAAGTTTGGACACTAAAGATAATTTTTATTTGGTAGGTAATAGAAAGGCTCAATCAATCCAAAGATAGCCTAATTCATTTCCCAAAATCAATATTTTTCTAGGATTTTGCCGACCAAGAATAAAGGAAAGTTGCAGCTATCAAAAGTCTTGATTCTCATATGTCATAATTCTCCGAAAGATCAAATATTCATTGCATGGAGTATTTACATTTGCAAATATAGAGGCACAAAGTTAGAAGTTTTACAAAAGATCTAATGAATATGAAATGCTCAATTTGTTTCTGCCCAAAATTTACTGATAGCTATTCATGTGTAAGTTAAAAAAAATCTTTTTTTTTCTTTAACATATATAAAGACAAAGTTGTAACCAAATGGCATAATAAAGAGGAGTTTCCCAGAAAACTGTAAGTGAAACTTTTACCATCCCTGACTTTTGGATCGTTCATTCTTGTGAATGAACAATTCAAGAGTTAGTGTGGCTCGTCTTGGTGCCATTATGTTGGAAGAATTGAAGCTCGGCATTATTCACCAAACTCAAGATGTCGAGAAGGAACCAAAGATCCTTCATTGAAGAAGTTAGAAGGACTGCCAACAGTAGTTAAGTCATGAAAGGGCGACACCTCTGAAAAAGGATAACTGATGTATGACATTGGAAATGCAGCAAATACTTCTCCTCTTTCTGAAAACACTATAGAAGGTGGTGACGCCATTGATATAGAGAGTGTGTGGGCTGATGTAAGCTAATGTCACGACCCAAAACTCATTATAGGTCGTGATGGCGCCCAACGTCGTCGTTAGGCAAGCCAACAACGAACTACCAACTTAATTGTTCATTTTATTATTTTTGAAATGATGAATCTTATTAGATAGAGAGATCGATACATCAAAAATCGTGGATACGTATGATTTAAGTAAAATATAAAGTAAAAGTGTCTCAATGGTAAGCAAAATCATAAACAAATTCTAGAACACCCCAAAACCCAGTGGCACAAGTGCATAGGCATCTATTATGAAGTACAATAATAATACAATATCTGTCTGGAATACAAGATAGACAGGATAATGTAAATAATTATGATGGAAACTCCGTATACTGCGGATCGTAACATGGGATGCAGTTTACCGTGAAATCCCCGCAATAGTTGCGCCTTTGCGCCTAAAAGACCACCAGAAATATATACAGGCACAATAAGTGCAGAAGTGTAGCATGAGTATGTAAATCAATGCGTACCCAACAAGTATCTAGCCTAACCCCGGAGAAGTAGTGACGAAAGGTCGACATCGACTCTTACTAGTGGTCCAATAAATTAAGTATAGTAGAAAGTAAACAAGTATGAAGCATGGTAATTAAACAGTAAAAACAAATATAGGTACATGACACGATCCTTATCTGAAAGGTAAACACAAGTCCTCAAATATCGGTTACCTCCTCAAGTGGAGTATACTCCCCCCGTTCCTGTTTATGTGAACCTATTTTCTTTTTAGTCCGTTCCAAAAAGAATGACCCCTTTCTAAATTTGGAAACAATTTAGCTTAAACTTTCAATTTTACTCTTAATAAGAAACTTTTACAACCACACAAATACTCTGGACCCCTTTTTTGACTTGTTTAGGACCATAAATTCCAAAATTCTTCATTTTTTTCTTAAACTACGTGCCCAATCAAACAGGTTCACATAAATTGGAACGAAAGGAGTTTAATATGGTCCCCACCAGATAGGTCATCACAACTCAAGTAAGGAATACTCACAAATACACTGGCATTTTGTCAAATATTACGCATGATTCAGCCGAGGCGAACGACCTGATCCCATAAGAGTATTTCATGAAGTTGCCAAGGCGAACAACCCGATCCCATAAGAGTGTGATACATGATACTGTCGAGGCGAACGACCCGATCCCGTAAGAGTGTGTTACATGATATTGTCGAGGCGAACTGACCGATCCCATAAGAGTGTGTTACAATAATATCCTGTCGAGGCGAACGGCCCGATCCTATAAGAGTGTGGTACAAAATCCAACCGAAGCGAACGACCCGATCCCATAAGAGTGTGATACATAATCCTACCGAGGTGAACGACCGAATCCCATAAGAGTGTGATACATAATCCTGCCGAGGCGAACGACCCGATCCCATAAGAGCGTGATACATAATCATGTCGAGGCGAACAGTTCGATCCCATTAGAATAAGAAGCTTTAACGGGTCCTTGACCCCACTCACGAATATATGTGTGAGTTATGAAATTTAAGGAAACTTTTCGATGAATACGCATGACGGGGAGAAATTCGTAAGGGAAGCATAATTTTCCGTGGTTAATCAAGTAGCTCGTCGAATATCTAAAATAGCGAGTCCATTACTCTACGCGAGTCTAGTCTCAGGTCATAATGCGAAATAAAGTAATTAAATATGCAAGGATTACTCAAATAGTACAGTTAAAGCATAGCGTGAATCTAAATCTATCCGGACATAACTAGGAATTCTAGCATACGCACGGACACTCGTCACCTCATACGTGCATAGCTCCCACAACTTGTAGCATATAACAGGAATAACACCTACGGGGTAATTTTTCCATCACAAGGTTAGACAAGAGACTTACCTCGCTTCGAAATTCCATAACCGGCTCCAACGCCTCTAATACCTCAAACTGATGCCCATCGATCCAAAACTAGTCAAAAAATATGCAAACCAATAAAAATATACTCAAATACTCATAATTAATTAATTTATGACAATTCCCAACTCTGCTCGAAAAGTCAACAAAGTCAACCCTCGGGCCCACATGCCCGGATTCCGAAATTTTCGAAGATAAAAATTATAACATCACGAACTCAAATATATAATTTATTCCCAATCCGATGTCCAATTTCATGTTCAAAATCTAAAAATACCAAATTCTAGGTTTTCTTCCAAATCCCACAATTTTTACAAAATTTCATGGTTAAATCCATATGTAACTCATGCATTTATCTTACAACAAGTGAGAATAACTTACCTCATAATAGATGATGAAATATCCTCTTCAAAAGCTCCAAAAATCAGCAACCAAGTGAAGAAATAAGAGAAAATGAGCCAAATCCTGTATTAAATCAAATCTAGCGAGCACGAAAAAAGCCTCGCGATTGCGAAGGCCAACTCCTCCTAGCTGCCCAGCTACTATACGCATTCGCGATGACCTGATCACGTTCACGATGCCCAGCTGACCCTTCCCTTCGCGTTCGCGCTCCACCCCTCGCGTTCGCGAAGGCCTTCTGCCTCACAACGATCCCCCTTCCTAGCCTTCTTCGTGTTCGCGATAAAGCCTTCGCTTTCGCGATAAAGCCTTCGCGTTCGCAAAGTAGGACCAGGTCCTTCTCCTAGTTCTCGTGAGCCTCCTCACGTTCGCAAAGAGAAAACAAAAGGGGTCATTCATCAGCCTTCTTCACGATCGCGGGACTACCTTCGCGATCGCGAAGCACACCAACACACCAGCATCATCAAAACATCCAAACTTGGTCCGAAACCATCCCGAAACACACCCGAGGTCCCCGGGACCCCGTCCAATCACACCAACTAGTCCCAAAACTTAACACGAACTTGCTCGAGGCATCAAATCATACCAAATAACATCAAAACTATGATTCGATGATCAAAATCTTTCTTTAAACTTTCAAACTTATAAACTTCGACGTACACGTCTGAATTACACTTAAACATTCCGGAATCACACCAAACTTTAGGTACAAGTCAAAAAGCACGATATGAACTTATTCCAAGGCCCGGAATCCCAAACGGACATTCGTAATATCAAAGTCCACTTCAAAACAAACTTAGGAAATTCTAAAACCTTCAAAATGCAACTATCCACAATAAGCGCGGAAATGCTCCTGGGCCACCCGATATTCAACCCGAATATACGCCCAAGTCCGAAATCATCAAACAAACCTATTGGAACCTTCAAATCTCGATTTCGAGGTCGTTTACTCAAAAGTCAAACCTTGGTCAATTTTTCCAACTTAAAGCTTCCAAATTGAGAATTTTCCTTCCGAATCAACTCCAAACTTCCCGAAATTAAATTTCGGCCACATGTACAAGTCATAAAATATGAAGTGAAGGTACTCAAGGCCTTAAACTGTCGAACAACCTGCTAGAGCTCAAAATGACCGGTCGGGTCGTTACAACTAATACCTTCACCATTGAAGTCGCTCATGCCTGGATCTGTAACAAAATATGGCTGAAAATGTGATATGTTAGAACTTTTTTCTGCATTAGCAACATTCCACATTAAGTTTCCCATCATTGGATCGTCAAAAATGTGTAGGCAACTTGATTCTAAAGATTTTGGCTAATAAATTTTTGACTAGATCTCGTCTGTGCCAACTCTGTCATAACATGAGTTATCCTCGTTACCTGCTCGTTCTTAAACGTATCCCAATTTCTTGTCATCTCCTCTTGTTTTAGCAATATTTCTTGCAGATAAGCTAGAATATCCGATGAGAGTCGCAGGGGCAATGTTAGTTTCTGTTTGCATAGGTTACACATTAGTTTCTAATTCTGGACTTTCAGAACTTGTTGGGTCATGTGAAGCTCTTTTTTCAATGCCTCGCGGAGGTTGTAATGTAGAAAGATAACTTTGATCAATAGCATAATTACTTTCAATCCTCCTAAAGTTACTCGTTTCAACATTAAACGTTTTTGCGAGGCAAGTAATGGTTGATGGGAAAAACAGATATTTAGACTCATTTGAAAACCGACTAGCAATAATTCCATTGCTAATCATTCTCCCGACATTTATAGGTAGACTTTTCTGAATTGCATATAACAACATTACCCTTTTCCAGATTGTAATTAGATGTATTTTGATAAGGCATTAATCGAAAACTAACAAATTTACCCCATGTTCTAGAAGTTTCTAGCATACATGATCCAGCGGCACTCCAAGAATTCTTATAATAACCCCTAACACCATTTGGAAAGAGGTCTTTAAAAGCTTTCGCCATAAATATTTCATCTTTCCCGTCAATTTTAATTACGGTTTCTTCATCATTAATCTCCTTCAAATTATATAAATCAGAACTACGGAGTTGAAGGGAATAATCTTACCGCCAATTTTCGAAGTTCTCTCAGATTTATTGATATTGGCGTAGAACTCAAGAACGATTTCAGCAACATAATCACTCGGATTCTGCACAAACTCTTCCCACCCTAAAGACCAAAAATTCTCTAGAATCTTGGTTGCATGATACCCATTTGTTGGGGAAAAGACCATTTCACATTCTTCTGCAAAAGACTTTTTGGTCTCAAAAAACTTTTGCACTAAAGGGTCAAGATTTTCACTTTGTAAGCCCATATATGAGAAAGTTCTTTTCAAGGATGTCATTTTTATTTTCTGTTTACTTGGGTGTTGAAATGGTGGAATTGGTAGTGAAGATATGGTGTTTTGGTGGGGGTGGACTGATGATTACATGAGAAAGTTACAGTGGTGAGAGGTGGGTATAGTGAAGTTTCACGACCCAAAATCCAACTAGTCGTGATGACACCTAACCTAACCCGCTAGATAAGTCAAATAGCAACAATCCTATTCAAATGAGATTTAAGTGAGAAAATAGCTGATGAAATAACTGAGCTTTTATACAAAATCCCAAGGACTGATAGTATAAATCATGAGCTTTTAAGATTTAGAGTTTACAAAGCTGGTATGAAATAAATACATCATATGTTTGAAATATACACGAACAAATTAATAATTCTAAGCTACCAAGAACAAGAAGTAGCTATGACCGGAATGCAGGTACATCTTCAATGCCAACTCCCGCCATACACATCAACCTCAGCATCCAAAATCTGCACGCAAGGTGCAGAAGTGTAGTATGAGTACAACCGATCCCATGTACTCAATAAATAACAAACTTAACCTTAGGTTGAAAGTAGTGACGAGCTTGGACAACGGTCAAAGTCCAACACCAATAGCCAGGAACAACTCGTAACAATTTAAATAAAGCAGTGCAAGTAATAACTCAAGGATACGATGCTCAGCTCGTTCATAGTTACGGAAAATAGGCATGCTTTTCAGGTATAAATAACAGTATAAAACCCAAATCTTTCATCGAAATTACCAAAATGTGAGTATATCAGAAAAACTGTGATTTTTCCCAAAACTTTCAATAACAGATAGAATATTTCAATCTCAGATAGCATGAGGAAAATACATCTCAATGCCTACATGTCAATGTGCATGTGAAGTCATGAATGTCATAATCCCGTGTAGCATGAGGAAATACATCTCTATGCATGTAAATATACATGTCTATGCAATGCATCACAGTGATAAACTCATGTACTCATACTTTCAGAGTAATCAATCTCACTATCACACACTCCCACTCATCATGCTCAATCCCTCAACACACTCAGTCACTCAGTACTGTACGGTACCTGCTGCGGCGCGCAGTCCGATCCCATCATGAATCAATAAAACCTGCGCTTACTGCTAGTATGTCAGACTCCGGAGGGCCGGATCCTGCCCAAGCACTAATATAAGCCAACATGGCCTGCTGCGGCGTGCAACCCGATCCCATCAATAATAATAAAGCCTATAAGGCCTGCTGCGGCGTGCAACCCGATCCCATCAATAACATATATAAAGCTAATATGGCATGCTGCGGCGTGCAACCCGATCCCATCATGAATCAAATAAACCTGTTGTGGTGTGCAGCCCGATCCCATCAATATCACTCACAATCCTACTCTCAGACCCCAACTCAATCATCAATCTCTCCAGTCTCTCGGGCTCACAAATCTCATGCCAATCAGCCCAAACAATGATAAAATATTGTGACAACAAATAATAACAGAGACTGAGATATGATATGCAAATGGATGACTATGACTGCGTATGTAACTGTAAATTTTAAGCAAATAACGCAACATCAGAAATAACCTCAGTGGGTCTCAACAGAATAAGCATATAGCCTAAACATGGTTTCTAACATGGATTACAACTCAAATACTCTATCACGTAAAAATTTTATGGATAAAGACAAGATTAGGTAACTACATAGTACCACAGAATTAACCGAGTCATAATTCACATGGGGCACGCCCACACGCCCGTTACCTATCATGTGCGTCACCTCAATACCAAACACATAACACGTATATTCAGGGATTCATACCCTCTGTACCAAGTTTAGAAGTGTTACTTACCTCGAACAAACCAAATCCAATACCAAGCAAGCCAAACGATACTCAAAAAATGCCATCCCGTGCGTACTGACCTCCGAACGGCTCGAAACTAGCCCAAAGCAACTCAAGAACTCAAATAATGGCAAAGAAAACAAACACAATCGATACAGGCCGAATCTTTAATCAAAAGCCCAAAGTCAACCAAAAAGTCAAACTCGGGCTCGCACTTCGGAACCTGACTAAACTTATAGAATTCGATAAACCATTCAATTATGAGTCCAACCATACTAGTTTTACTCAAATCCGACTCCGAATCAATGTTCAAAACTCGAAAATTCACTTTATGAAATTTTAGAAAAAAAAATCCCAATTTCTCTTTTGAAATCATCAACCAAATGCCAAAAAATGAGGATAGATTCATGAAATATAATCAAAACTTAGTAGAGAACACTTACCCCAATCCATATGGTGAAAATTGCTTCAAAAATCGTCTCAATCCGAGCTTCATAGTTCCAAATATGCAAAAAAGGTCCAAACCTCCGAAATAGAGTACTTTATATTCACCGGACGAATTAATGAATTGCGATCGCGGACCATCGCGATCGCGATAAAGAAAATGCACTACCCTTGAAAATGCACTACGCGTTCGCTAGCCTACTCATGCGAACGCGGTGCCCACTGATGCCAACACTCGGCGAACGCGGACTGACCTACGCGAATGCTGATGAGAACTCACCAACTCTCAGCTCCCCGTCTCTGCTCTATGCGATCGCGGTGCCTAACATGCGAATGCGAACACTAACCTACACAGCCTTATGCGAACGTAGCCATCCAATCTCAGCCGCGATGAAGAAAGTTCCCAGCTCCAGATTTCCTCTACGCGATCGCATACCCATCTTTGCGTTTGCGAAGGACAATCGAGGCATTAGAAACCAGCAGCAACCAACAATGAAAACATGAAGAAAAATGGTCTGAAATCAATTTGAAACACGTCCGACCCCTCGAGACCTTGTCCGAACATACCAATAAGTCACATAACCTAACACAGACCTACCCGAGGACTCAAATCATGCATAACAATATCGAAATGATGAATCGCACTTATCACGACCCAATTTCACTTATAGGCCGTGATGGCGCCCAACGTCGCCGCTAAGCAAGCCAACGGTGAACTAGCCATGTATTTATTCTCTTTAACAACTTCGAATTAGTTGTTTTTTTATTTATTTATTAAGTAAGTAAGATGTGAAAATTCTAATAAACAACAACAACAACAACAACAACGACCCAGTGAAATCCCACTAGTGGGATCTAGGGAGGGTAATGTGTACGCAGATCTTACCCCTACCCCGAGGGAGTAGAGAGGCTGTTTCCGAAAGACCCTCGGCTCAAGAGGATGAAAAGAGATAATATCAGTATCACCAATAGAATTCATAGGAAAAATAACATCATGTAAATGAGAAAGTAGATGCAAAGCAAACGTGATAGAGAGCACATAGACGCGACACTATGGAAAACAAAAGAGTAGGAAGACACAACATTGACACTAGCTGACATCGACAAAAACCCTACCATACTAGCCTCACAAAGGTACGAAGTAAGGTAGACTCAACTACCTCCTAACCTACAACCCTAATACTCGACCTCCACACCTTCCTATCAAGAGTCATGTCCTCGAAAATCTTAAGCCTCGCCATGTCCTGCCTGATCACCTCTCCCCAATACTTCTTAGGTCGTCCTCTACCGCTTCTCGTGCCCTCCAAAGACAGTCGCTCACACCTCCTTACAGAAGCATATGTGCTTCTCCTTTGTACGTGTCCGAACCATATGAGCCTCGCTTCCCGCATCTTGTCATCAATGGGAGCCACACCCACCTTCTCCGAAATATCTTCATTCCTGATCTTATCCATCCTAGTGTGTCCGCACATCCACCTTAACATCTTCATTTCTGCTACTTTCATCTTCTGGATATATGAGTTCTTAACAGGCCAACACTCAACCCCATACATAAAGTGAAAACTAATATAAGAACAAGTGTAGTGAAATAATTACTCAAAAGCCATCAAATGTCTACTAGCAAAATTCCAAGACCTGGTATCACAAGTGTATGAGCTACTAGTGGAATATACAAAATACTAAACTACTGTCTGAAATAGAGTAGACAGAAAGTAAATGCAAAAGAGAGACTTCGGGTGCTACAGAACGGACTCGAAAAGCAGCTCACCACTAAGTCTCGGAGTATTAGGGTGGCGCGCCGGGATGACTGCCAGATGCACCTGCCTCAGATGCTGCACAATTAGTGCAGAAGTGTAGTGTGAGTGCATAAACAACATGTACCTAGTAAGTATCTAGTCTAACCTCGAAGAAGTAGTGACGAGGGGTCGACATCGACAATTACTATGGGCCAACAAATAAAATACAGAAATTATAAATAAGCATAGGTTATGTAAATAATAATAATAACATAATAACAAGCAGTGTATAAATGATTCTTTAACTAATAGTAAGTTCTAACATCTCTAACCAACACCTACTAACTCCAAATCAATTTCTGTCATTAAATAATTTATAACCTCTCAAGCCATATAATAATATCAAGTGTAATTAGGCTCAGAGTATTATCATGCACGATTTATGCCGAGGTCGTACGACCCAATCCAAAAATATACTATGTGCACTAGGGTCGAACGACACGAACCATATATGCATCTATTATACTGCCGCAGCGAACGACCCACTCCCATGAGAGTAAAGAAGTTTACCTCGCTCGCGAAGTACTTGCGACGCGAGAGGACATAGATTTCTCAGAGTTATTAAATATTCTTCAAATCTTTCCCCAAAATAAGAAATCTAACTTGCAAGTTTTCAACTTTAAAATCTTTAGTCTCAGCTCTATTCAAGATAATTAATATGCATAACAAATATGACAGTACAATTAAAGCATGATGTAAACCTAAGAGTACCCGGACATCTCATGGAATATAGCTACGCACGGACTCTCATCACCTAGTGCATACGTAGCTCCCCATACAAGTAATTCACGACAAAAAAATACACCTAAGGGGATGAGTTCCCTCTTACAATGTTAGGCAAGAGACTTACCTCGTTCTCAAGCTCACTTTCGGTCCACAAATACGCTCTAATTCCTCAACTTGGTGCCAAACAACCTGGAACTAGCCAAATATTATATAAATAAATCAATATATACTCAAAAGTTCATAATTTAACTATTGGAGTAATTACCCAACCCAAGTTGGAAGATTCCTAAAATTCACCTCCGGGCCCACGTGCCCGAATTTCATAATATTTCAAAAGTAATTGTTACCGATAACCTCACGAACTCAAATATATAATTTTTACCCAATTCCATAACCATTTTTGTGGTTAAATCGCATTTATATCAAAACCTAAGATTTTCAACTAAACCCATAATTTCCACTATTTTACATGTTAAAATCTATCCATAATCTATGTATTTAACTTACATTGGATCGTAATTACTTACCTTCAATAGCTAGGTGTAAATCCCTCTCTAAGAAGCTCCAAAAATCACCCAAGAAGTGAAATAAATGAACCAAAATGGCCTAAGTCTCGTATTAAATGGACCTCACTGCCTCCCAGCGATTTCCGCTTCAGCGGAGAATTGGCCGCTTCTGCGAAAAATGCATCATAGATGCGTCCCTATTCCGCTTCTGCGGACAAAGGCTCGCTTCTACGAGCCCGCTTCTGCGGCGTACGTGCCGCGCTTGCGACCTTGCCCACTTTTGCGGTCATCTGCCTCGCACCTATGCTTTCGCAGGTGCGCTCCTTTCCTCGCTTCTACAACTACATGACCAGGAATGTACCAAACATGGGCAAAAGGGAACCCACCACCAGTTTACCCCGCCAACCCTACTTTTATCCAGCCATTGGCTCAAACAATTCCCAGCTCTTCAACATGGCCCAAATTGATCCGAACCCCGTCCGAAACTCGCCCGAGCCACTCAGGGCCTTAACCAAATATACCAACAAGTTCGTAAACATAAGACTGACTCATCGAACACTCAGAATGCATAAAATAACATCAAAATTAAGAATCACACTCCAAACCAAATCGAATCAACTTATGAACTTCAAGTTCTTCCAACTTGCTCCGAACGCACCAAATCATACTTAAACTACTCGGAATGACACCAAATTTTGCGTGTAAGTCTTAAATCACCATATGGAGTTATTCGCAGACTCAGAATCCCAAACGGACCTCGATACCACTAAAACCTACTTCAACCCAAATTTAAAGCACTTTAAAACCTTCAATGCGCCAACTTTCAACTTTAGGCGCCGAAATGCTCCCGGGTCATCCAAAACCTAATCCGAACACATGCCTAAGTCTAAAATCATCATACAAACCTATTGGGACCATCAAATCCCGGTTTCGGGGTCATTTACTACAAATATTAACCCAAGTCAAACTTAACCATTTTAAGCCAAAAATAAGGAACTAAGGGGTTATTTGATAGGAGGTATTAGAAAAAAATAATGCAAGCATTAGCTGTGTGCATTACTAATACATTGTTTGGTAGATATTTTCAATATGTGTATAACTAATACTTGCATTAGTTATACATCATACTTGGTATTAGCCTATGTATAAGTAATGCATAGAAAACCATGACATTAGTAGTACCAAGGCTATTAATGCATGTATTAGTATGGTCAAAGACAAAATTGTCCTTAAAGTTCCTTAAAGCTAGAGAATATGGAGGGCATTTTTGTAAACAACTATTTTTCTTAAAAATTATGCAATGCAATATAATTTTTAATACACCACATCAAACAGTTTATAAGAAATAATATATGCATAACTAATGCTTGCATTATTAATTCATGCATTACTAATCCATGCATTACTAATACACATTATTCTGCACTATTCTTATACACCCTACAAAACGACCCCTAAGTGTTCCGATTTCAACCCGAACCCTTCCAAACCCGAACTAACCATCCCCGTAAGTCATAAAATAGTAAAAGCACATACATGGGTCTTATTTAGGGGAATGAGGATCTAAAAGGTAAAACGACCGGTCAGGTCGTTACAACACCTCAAATCAAACTTAATGAACTTTTGAACTTTTAACTTCCCAAACTCGTGCCAAACCATATCAAATCAACTGGGAATGGACTCAAAATTTGTGCACAAGTCCCAAATAACATAACAAAACTATTCCAATTCCTGGAATCACAATCCGAATCTGATATAATCAAAGTGAACTCTCGTCAAACTTATGAACATTTCAAACCTTCAAATTTCTAACTTTTGCCAATTAGTGCCGGAACCTTTTAGAAATATTCAAATGCAAATTCGGACATACACCCTAGTCCAAAATTACCATCCGGACCTAACGGAACCATCAAAACTCCGATCCGGGGTGAAATACTCCAAAGTCAAACTTGGCCAACTTTTCCATCTTAAAGCTTCCTAGTTGAGAATCATTCTTCCAAATAAATTTCGAATCACCTGAAAAACCAAAACTGATGATTCACACAAGTCATAATACATCATACGAAGCTATTCAGGACTTTAAATAGCCGAACGTAATGCAAATGCTCAAAACGATCGGTCGAGTTGTTACATGAAGACTGCCTTGGGAAAGAGATGAAATGGGTGAAAACTTATATGTTGAAGTGCTCTCTTTACTTTTTGAGATTTTGTGGTGTAACTTGAGGCATTTTTATTAGGAAAATATTATAAAAAATTGTTTTCTTGAGAACGGTGTGTCTAGAAATGAGTCTTATCTACCCAATTAGTACGAGTTCTTATGGTAACCAAATTTGGTTTGTTGTGTCTATTGGGCTGACTTTTTTAAGAATTTTTTTTTAAATTTTTTTATATAAGAGTTCAATTTATGTATATATATATATATATATATATATATATATATATATATATATATATATATATATATATATATATATATAAATCCAAAAAGTTTTTCTGTCAGGACCGTGATAACACCTAACATTTCACTTGCTAGGCAAGCCAACATTAGAGAATCTTTAAACCAAATCCTTATTTCCATTCAATAAATAACAATAATTAGCTAAGATGAAATATAATGAGTGCGGAATAATATGAAGACTGCATTAATTACTACTACCCGGATCTGGATTCATAATTCACGAGCATTCTAGAATTCATTATGAGTAATAGTCTGACAGTTGTCTGAATGAAAGAAACAGTAGAATAGAAAATATAGACGGGGACTTCAAGGTCTGTGAACGCCGACAGATCCACCTTGAGTCTCCGGATAGCGGTCCAATAGCAAAATCTCAATCAACCCTAGTTGGTACCAAAATCTGCACAGAAAGTGCAGAGTACAGTATCGGTACAACTGACCCCATGTACTGGTAAGTGTCGAGCCTAACCTCGACGAAGTAGTGACGAGGCTAAGGCAAGGCACCTACAAATCAACCTGTACAATTTAACGGTGTCTATACAAATAACAGTAATGAAGAGCTAGACAAGAATTATCGGGAGGGGAAAACATGCTGGGGGAAATACGAGATAAAGAAACTACAACAAAATGATAGCTGGAACAACCAATATACTGTGAATCAACAAGAACGGCGAATACAACAAAGGAAAAATGCACGTCATCACCCTTCGTGCATTAACACTCACAATATGGCACGGCATCACCCTTCGCGCTTTTACACTCACAATATGGTACGACATCACCCTTCGTGCATTAACACTCACAATATGGCACGTCATCACCCTTCGTGCATTAACACTCTCCCTTACCATAATGCAATGAATAAAAAACAACATGGAGATAGAATAACAAGTACAAACCTTACTTCAACATTTGGTTCCACAATATCAATCTCAACTTTGAAATAAATACTCAATTATCACCAAAAAATCCGTAAACATGATAAGAACGATCAATTTAACAACACTAGTATAAACACTCTTCAATTAGGCATAGGAAAGAGACAATATAAGAAAAACGGGAGAAAACAGGGAAAACAGGTAAATTGGCGGCGCATGAGTACTCGTCACCTCACATATACGCCGCTCACATGAATTTCACATAGCAAATAATCTGAGGTTCCTAATTCCCTCAAGTCAGGGTTAGACACAATACTTACCTCGCTCCGAAGGCCACTTAATTCTCAATCACAGCTTTTCCTCTAGAATTCACCTCCAAACCACTCGTATCTATTCAAAAATGACTCAATAATATCAAATATTTCTAAAGGAATCAATTATATTACATAAATTAAATTTCCCAAATTTTCCTCCAAAAAGTCAAAAAATCGACCCTGGGCCCGCTTGGTCAAAACCCGAGGTTCGGACCAAAATCCATTTACCCATTCACCCCCGAGCCCGGATATATAATTGGTTTTGGAATCCGACCTCAAATTGAGGTCTAAATTCCCAAATTTCCGAAATCCCTAGTTTCAACCCAAACCCCTAATTCTACCATGAAAACTCTAGATTTTAGATTGATAATTCATAAAATGTAATGGGTAATTGAAAGAAAATGGTTTAGAATCACTTACCAACACATTGAGGAAGAAAACAACTCTTGAAAATCGCCTCTAGTCCGTTTAGTTTTTGAGAAAATGAAATAAATGGCCAATTCCCGTTTTGATTATGTTTTAAGTGCTGGGCGACAGTGTGCATCGCGTTCGCGAGGCCACTGTCACTATCGCAAAGAGCATTGGCTGACAAACCTTCGCGTTCACGAGACCGTGTTTGCGTAGGCTGCCCCTGGCCTTCGCGTTCGCGAGACATTTCTTGCGTTCGCGATGAAGGAATGACCAACCCTCCCCCAGGTCCCCAGGTGCTTCATGTTCGCGATGAGCCGGTCGCGTTCGCGAAGAGTAAATCCCCCATCACCTTGCGTTCCCGACCAGGCCTTCGCGTTCGCGAAGAAGAGATTTTAAGCCTCACCAGTTTACTCTTCGCGTTCGCAAGAGGACCTTCGCGAACGCGAAGAAGGACATGCCAGAACACCAGAATCTGCAGAAAATCAGATTTTCCAAAGTCCAAAATATCTCCTGGCCTATCCGAAACTCACCCGAGCCATCGGGGCACCAAACCAAACATGCACACAAGTCTAAAAACATCATACAAACTTGCTCGCACAATCAAATCGCCAAAATAATACCTTGAACTACGAATTTAGCACCAAATCAAATGAAATTCTCAAGAACACTTTAAAATTCCTATCTTCTCAACTGGATGTCCGAATCACGTCAAATCAACGTCAGGTCCCATAAATTCTTATTTTCATCAATTTTTAACATAAAAGCTTTCCTGAAACATGCCCGGTATGCGCCTGCAAATCGAGGAGGGTAAAAATGAGATTTTAAGGCTTAAGAGCGCAGATTCGAGTTCTAAAACATAAGATGACCTTTTGGGTCATCACATTCTCCACCTCTAAAATAACCGTTCGTCCTCGAACGGACATAGAAAAGTACCTGAGCTGGTGAAAAGGTGGGGATATCTACTCTGCATATCGGACTCTGACTCCCAAGTGGCTGCTTCAACAGGCTGACCTCTCCTCTGCACTCGAACTGAAGGGTAACTCTTTGATCTCAACTGGCGAACTTGCCGGGCTAGAATAGCCACCAGCTCCTCCTCGTAAGTCAAATCCTTATCCAACTAGACATAGCTGAAATCTAACATATGGGACGGATCGCCGTGATACTTTTGAAGTATGGACACATGGAATACCAGATGAACAACTGCTAAACTAGGTGGCAACGCAAGCCTGTAAGCCACCTCTCCCACTCTCTCCAGAATCTCAAAAGGTCCGATATATCTAGGGCTAAAATTGCCCTTCTTTCTGAACTTCATTACACCTTTCATGGGTGATAACCGAAGCAACATTCTCTCCCCGACCATGAATGCAACATCACGAACTCTACGGTCGGCATAACCCTTATGCCTAGACTGAGCTGTGCGAAGTCGATCCTGAATAATCTGAACCTTATCCAAGGCATCCTATACTAAGTCTATGCCCAACAACCGAGCCTCTCCCGGCTCGAACCACCCAACTGGCGACCGGCACCGCCTACTATATAATACCTTATAGGGAGCCATCTGAATGCTCGACTGGTAGATATTGTTGTAGGCGAACTCTGCAAGGGGCAATAACTGATCCCACGATCCTCCTAAGTCTATAACACATGTGCGAAGCATATCCTCAAAAATCTGAATAGTGCGCTCGTACTGCCCGTCCATCTGAAGATGAAATGCTGTGCTCAACTCAACCCGCGTACCTAACTCATGTTGTATTGCCCTCCAGAAGTGCGAGGTGAACTGCGTACCTTAATCAGAAATGATAGACACAGGCACACCATAAAGACAGACGATCTCACGAATATAAATCTCTGCCAACCGCTCCGAAGAATAGGTAACTGCCATAGAATAAAGTACGCTGACTTGGTCAGCCTGTCCACAATGACCCAAACTACATCGAACTTTCTCTGAGTCCGTGGAAGTCCAACAACAAAATCCATAGTGATACGCTCCCACTTCCACTCAAGAATCTCTAACCTCTGAAGTAAACCACCAGGTCTCTGATGCTCACACTTTACCTACTGGGAATTTAGGCATCGAGCTACATATGCAACTATGTTTTTCTTCATCGTCCTCCACCAATAATGCTATCGTAAGTCCTGATACATCTTGGCAGCGCCCGGAAGAATAGAATACCGGGAACTGTGGGCCTCATCAAGAATCAACTCACGAAGTCCATCCACATTAGGCACACAAATACGACCCTGCATCCTCAAAATTCCGTCATCTCCGTCGTCATCCTGCCGATCTCTGATGCGCTCAAATAAAGAAGACCGACCAACTGTATAAGCTAGAACACGGCTGGGCTCAGAAACATCCAACCTTACGAACTGGTTGGCCAGAGCCTGAACATCCAATGAAATCGGTCTCTCTCTAACTGTAATATAAGCAAGGCTACCCATACTAGATGACTTTCTACTTAAAGCATCGGCCACCACATTGGCCTTCCCAGGATGATATAATATGGTGATATCATAGTCTTTTAATAGCTCCAACCACCTCATCTACCTCAAATTGAGCTCCTTCTACTTGAACAAATACTGCAAGCTCAGATGATCCGTGAATACTTCACATGGCACGCCCTAAAGATAGTGCCTCCAAATCTTCAGTGCGTGAACAATGGCTGCCAGCTCTAGATCATGAACATGGTAATTCTTCTCGTGAACCTTCAGCTGCCGCGAAGCATATGCAATAACCTTGCCACCCTGCATCAATACCGCACCCAGACCAATACGAGATGCGTCACAATATACTGTATAAGATCCTAAACATGTGGGTAACACCAATACCGGTGCCGTAGTCAAAGCTATCTTGAGCTTCTGGAAGCTCGCCTCACACTCGTCTGACCACCTGAACGGGGCACCCTTCTGGGTCAACCTGGTCAATGGGGCTACTATAGATGAGAACCCTTCCACAAACCGACGGTAATAACCCGCCAATCCCAAGAAACTATGGATCTCTGTAGATGATGTGGGTCTAGGCCAGTTCTGAACTGCCTCAATCTTCTTAGGATCCACCTGAATACCTTCTACTGATATAACATGACCCAAGAAAGCGACTGAATCTAACCAAAACTCGCACATTTGAAAATTTAGCATACAACTGGCTGGCTCTCAGAGTCTGAAGTACAATCTTGAGATGCTGCTCATGCTCCTCTCGACTGCGGGAGTAGATCAAGATATCATCAATAAACATGATCACAAAGGATTCTAAATAAGGCTTGAACACTCAGTTCATCAAATCCATGAATGCTTCTGGGGTATTTGTCAATCCAAAGGACATCACCAAAAACTCATAATTCCCGTAATGAGTCTGAAAAGTTGTCTTAGGGACATCGGATGCCCTAATCCTCAACTGATGGTGGCCAGATCTCAAATCAATCTTCGAAAATACCTTGGCACCCTGAAGCTGATCAAATAAATCATCAATCCTCGGCAATGGATACTTGTTCTTGATGGTGACTTTGTTCAACTGCCAATAATCTATACACATCCTCATCGATCCATCTTTCTTCTTCAAAAACAACACAGGTGCACCCCAGGGCGAGACACTAGGTCTAATGAAGCCCTTATCAAGCAAATCTTGCAACTGTTCCTTCAATTCTTTCAACTCTCGCGGGGCCATGTGGTATGGCGGAATGGAAATGGGCTGAGTGCTCGGGGCCAAATCAATACAGAAATCAATATCCCTGTCGAGTGGCATCCCCGGCAGGTCTGCAGGAAACACCTATAGAAACTCACGAACAACTGGCACTGAATCCATGGGAGGAACCTACGTACTAGAATCGCGGACATAAGCCAAATAAGCTAGACACACCTTCTCAACCATATGTCGAGCCTTTCACATAAGAGATAACCCTGCTGGCAGAATGGCCAAGATTCCCTCTCCACTCTAATCGAGGCAACCCCTGCAAGGCTAAGGTCACCGTCTTGGCGTGACAATCTAATATAGCATGATAAGGTGACAGCCAATCCATACCTAGTATGACGTCAAAATCAACCATATAGAGAAGTAGAAGATCTACACGAGTCTCAAGACTCCTAACGGTGACCACACACGAATGATAAACACGATATACAACAATAGCATCTCCCACTGGCGTGGACACATACACAGGAGCACTCAAAGAATCACAGGGCACAACCAAATAGGGAGCAAAATAGGATGACACATAGGAGTAAGTAGACCCCGGATCAAACAGAACTGAAGCATCTCTACTGCAAACTGAAACAGTACCTGTGATAACAGCGTCAGAAGACTCAGCCTCAGGCCTGGCTGGGAAAGCATAACATCGGGGCTGGGCCCCACCACTCTGAACTACATCCCTGGGATGACCTCTAATTGGCTGGTCTCTGCCTCTAACTGCCTGACCTTCACCTCTAACAGTCTGACCTCTACCTTTGACTGCCTGACCTCTGCCTCTAGCTGGTTGAGCAGGTGGTGCAGCAACTGGTGCCGGAACTATGGCACGAGAACTCTGATGAAGTGAGTTGCCCGTTGCGTGAGGGCAAAATCTAGCAATATGCCTCGGATCACCACAAGTATAAACATAACCTCGACTGCTGACCCTAAAACTGACCCTGTCGACCTGAGTATCCACCCTGATAACTCTGGAGTGGAGGTGCACTAATAGGAGCTGGTGGTGCACTATAGGCTAGCTGGTTGGAATAATGCATCTGAGGGCCACGACCATATGAGGCACCATGGGATGTCCGGAGTGCTGAATGAAACGGCATGGGAGGATGGCCTCTACCAAAAGTACCCCTGCCTCTAGACGAGGCACCGCTGAACTCACCGGAATAATGAGGTCTCTTGTCAGACCCCTGACCTCCCTGAGTAAGAACCATCTCGACTCATCTGGCGATATTAGCAACCATCTGGAAAGAAATCTCACTCCTAGTCTCCTTAGCCATCTGCAATCTGATAGGCTAAGCAAGTCCGTCAATAAATCTCCTAACCCTCTCTCTCTCGGTGGGAAGCAGAAGAATAACATGACGGGCCAAATCCACAAAACGGGTCTCATACTGAGTAACAGTCATACTGCCCTGCTAGAGACGCTCAAACTAATGGCGACACTCCTCTCTCAATGTGATAGGCAGAAACTTCTCTATGAAGAGCTGAGAGAACTGATCCCAAGTAAGAGCAGGCGACCCAGTTGGTCTGGTCAACATATAATCTCTCCACCATTTCTTGGCGGAACCAGTTATCTGAAATGCAGCAAAATCTACCCCATCGGTCTCCACTATACCCATGTTCCGTAGAACCTCGTGACAACTATCAAGATACTCCTGGGGATCCTCTGAAGTAGCACCACTGAAGTGAATTGGGAAGAGCTTGGTAAACTTGTCCAATCTCCACAAAGCCTCAAAAGACATAACTGACCCATCACCGGTCTGTGCCGTAACAACCGGCTGAACTACTCCGCCTGGCTGAGCTGCTGGAGCTTGATACTGGGGAGCTATCTACTCCGGAGTGGGAGTAGTGGGAGTCTGGACTCCTCCTCCAGCTTGAGAGACTGTTGGTGCCATGGGAAATGTGCCAGTCTGGGCCACACTCTCCATAAGGCCCGCCAAACAGACCAAAGCGTCATGAAGTACTGGAGTGGCAATGAACCCCTCCGGAACCTGAGCTGGTCCGGCAGGAATAGTCTGGACTGGAATCTCCTCATCAATATCTATCTGAGGCTCCACTGTTGGGGCTGCTGCTCGGGCTCTAGGCTGAGTTCTGCCCCTGCCTCGGCCTCTGGCACGGCCTCGTCCTCGACCTCTGCCCCTCGTAGGAGCTGCCACCAGAGGCTCTGGCTGCTGTTCAGCTGAGGAAGCAATACGTGTTCTCGCCATCTACGAGAGAATAAGAGTAGAAGAGTTCAATCCGTATTGAGAAAACAACATCGCACGACAGAGGAGAGTAGAAGTGAAATTTGTTCCTAAACTTCATAGCCTCTGGAAGATAAGCACAGACGTCTCCGTACCAATCCTCCAGACTCTACTAAGCTTGCTCGTGAATCGTGAGACCTAGGCAATCTAGTGCTCTGATACCAACTTGTCACGACCCGAAATTCCCACCGTCAGGACCGTGATGGCGCCTAACATTTCACTTGCTAGGCAAGCCAATGTTAGAGAATCATTAAACCAAATCCTTATTTCCATTCTGTAAATAACAATAATTAGCTAAGATGAAATATAATGAGTGCGGAATAATATAAAGAGTGTATTAATTACTACTATCCGGATTTGGATTCACAATTCACGAGCATTCTAGAATTCACTACAAGTAATAGTCTGAAAGAAATACAACTGTCTGAATGAAAGAAACAGTAGAACAAAAAAGATAGACAGGGACTTCAAGGTCTGTGAACGCCGACAGATCTACCTTGAGTCTCCGGATAGCAGTCCAATAGCAAAATCTTGATCAACCAGAGCCGGTACCAAAATCTGCACAGAAAGTACAGAGTGAAGTATCAGTACAACCGACCCTAAGGCAAGGCACCTACAAATCAACCTATACAATTTAACGGCGTATATACAAATAACAGTAATGAAGAGCTAGACAAGAATTATCGGGAGGGAAAAATATGCTAGGGGAAATACGAGATAAAAAAACTACAACAAAATAATAGCTGGAACAACCAATATACTATGAATCAACAAGAATGGCGAATACAACAAAGGAAAAATGCACGGCATCACCCTTTGTGCTTTTACTCTCAATCTCACCATAAAATCAATAAAAACAGCACGACATCACCCTTCGTGCATTAACTCTCATATCATGGCACAGCATCACCCTTCGTGCATTAACACTCACAATATGGCACGGCATCACCCTTCGTGCTTTTACACTCACAATATGGTACGACATCACCATTCGTGCATTAACACTCACAATATGGCACGTCATCACCCTTCGTGCATTAACACTCTCCCTTACCATAATGCAATGAATAAAAAATAACAGGGAGATAGAATAACAAGTACAAACCTTACTTCAACATTTGGTTCCACAATATCAATCTCAACTTTGAAATAAATACTCAATTATTACCAGAAAATCCGTAAATATGATAAGAACGATCAATTTAACAATACTAGTATAAACACGTAGCAATTAGGCATAGGAAAGAGACAATATAAGAAAAACGGGAGAAAACGGAGAAAACAGGTAAATTGGCGGCGCATGAGTACTCGTCACCTCATATATACGCCGCTCACATGAATTTCACATAGCAAATAATCTGAGGTTCCTAATTCCCTCAAGTCAGGGTTAGACACAACACTTACCTCGCTCCGAATGCCACTTAATTCTCAATCACAGCTTTTCCTCTAGAACTCACCTCCAAACCACTCGTATCTATTCAAAAATGACTCAATAATATCAAATATTTCTAAAGGAATCAATTATATTACATAAATTAAATTTCCCAAATTTTTCTCCAAAAAGTCAAAAAATAACCCCGGGCCCGCTTGGTCAAAACCCGAGGTTCGGACCAAAATCCATTTACCCATTCACCCCAAGCCCGGATATATAATTAGTTTTGGAATCAGATCTCAAATTGAGGTCTAAATCTCCAAATTTTCGAAATCCCTAGTTTCTACCCAAACCCCTAATTCTACCATGAAAACTCTAGATTTTAGGTTGATAATTCATAATATATAATGGGTAATTGAAAGAAAATAGTTTAGAATCACTTACCAACACTTTGGGCAAGAAAACAACTCTTGAAAATCGCCTTTAGTCCATTTGGTTTTTGAGAAAATGAAATAAATGGCCAATTACTGTTTTGATTAAGTTTTAAGTGCTGGGCGACAGTGTGCGTCGCGTTCGCGAGGCCACTGTTGCGTTCGCGAAGAGCATTGGCTGCCAAGCCTTCGCGTTCGCATTCGTGTTCGCGTAGGCCACTGTCGCGTTCGCGATGAGCCGGTCGCGTTCGCAAAGAGTAAATCCCGTGGCGTATCCGAAACTCACCCGAGCCCTCGGAGCTCCAAACCAAACATGCAAATAAGTCTAAAAGCATCATACGAATTTGCTCGCACTATCAAATTGCCAAAATAACACCTAGAACTACGAATTTAGCACCAAATCAAATAAAATTCTCAAGAACACTTTAAAATTCCTATCTTCTCAACTGGACGTCAGAATCACGTCAAATTAACTCCGTTTCTCACCAAATCTTACAGACAAGTCTTAAATGTCATAATAAACCTGTACTGGGCTCCGGAACCAAAATACGGACCCGGTACTAACAATGTCCAATATCAGTTAATTCTTAAAAAAATTAATTTTCAGACTTTAATTTTCATAAAAAATTCATAACTCGAGTTGGGGACCTCCGAATTCGATTCCGGGCATACGCCTAGGTCCCATAATTCGATACGGACCCACTGGGATTGTCAAAATACAGATCCGGGCACGTTTATCAAAAATATTGACCAAAGTCAACTAAAATTAACTTTAAGGCATAAATTCTTATTTTCATCAATTTTCAACATAAAAGCATTCCGGAAATATGCCCGGACTGCGTGTGCAAATCGAAGAGGATAAAAATAAGATTTTTAAAGCTTAAGAGTACAGATTCAATTTCTAAAACATAAGATGACTTTTTGGGTCATCACACTCAAAGTAGCAAAAATATTGAAACGTGATTTTTTCTTACTTTTTGTATAGTACATACCAATACGTATACTATAAATTGAACATATATGTAATAAACTCATCTAATGAAACAGACCTTTATATATAGAGAGAGAGAGGGTTTTTTTTTTGAATGAGATTGTGAACAAAGTACTTATTTAACAGTAAAAATGACTTGTGTTGAATCTTAAAGCCGGTGCATCAAAATTTGAGAGTGGATTTATGACCAACCAATTGGTATTAGCTCTTGGTATTAGCTCTATGTGAGTAACTAAATTTAAGATATTGTGTCCCTGTCTTTTAGATTTCCTCCCCCGATTTCTAATCTTTTTTTTTCTTAGATTTACATAGGAGCATATTATACTACACAAAATCCACATATATACTTATTTAATACATATAGAAATTCATATTAGTAAACTTTAGTAACAAAAATAAAAGAAGAAGAAGAAGAAGGAGGAGGAGGGACGAAACTATTCTTACCAAAAAGTAATCAACTTTTTTTTTTAGTAAACACTAATACATATACTATAAATAAGAAATATATATGTAAAAATAAACTAATATATTATATCATCAATTCACTCATACTAACTCAAGCATCAAATATATGTACATGTACATAATTAATTACGTTACTACATTTATACAACTAATATTATTTAGAAAGATTTAAGAAGTAAGGATATAGTTCTAAGTTTAATGTCGTCAGCTCGACTTATTATTTTTAAGCAATAAAGATTGTTGAAACCTGTTTGTCAAATATTCTAGTGACATAAGGCTTCAGTCGATGACCATTTACCTTAAATTCTTCTCCCCCATTTATATGTTGTATTTCAATAGCACCATATGGGGTAATCTCTGTTACTGTATATGGTCCTGTCCAGCGTGACTTAAACTGTAACGACCCGATCGATCGTTTTGAGCTCTAGTATGCCGTTCAGCGGTTTGAGGCCCTGAGCAGCTTCACTTCAGGTATTATGACTTGTACGCGTGGTCAGAATTTAATTTCGGAAAGTTCGAAGTTGATTTGGAAAAAAAATTCTAATTTCGGAAGCCTTAATTTGGAGGAATTGACTGAAGTGTGATTTTTAAGTAAACGACTTCGGAATCGGGATTTGAAGGTTCCAACAGGTTCGTATGATGATTTTGGACTTGGGCGTATATCCGGACCGGATTTTGGATGACCCGAGAGCATTTCGGCGACTATTGTGGAAGTTGCCATTTTGGAAGAATTTCATAAAAATTTGGTTGAGGTATATTTCAATGTTATCGATATCCGTTTGGGATTCCGAGTCTGGGAATAGCTCCGTACGGTGATTCTGGTATTGGGAGCGCGTCCGGAAGTGGATTTGAAGGTCCGTAGGTCATTTCGGGGTCATTTGGCCAAAGTTAGAAATTCGAAGGTTTCTGAGAAGTTTGACCGGGAGTGAACTTTGTGATATCGGGGTCGGATTCCGATTCCGGAAGTTGTAGTAGGTTTGTAATATCGAATGTGCTTGTGTGCGAAATTTAAGGTCAACCGAACATGATTTGAAAGGTTTTGGCATCGAATGTAGGAGTTTGAAGTTCTAAAGTTCATTAAGCTTGAATTGGGGTGCGATTCATGATTTTAGCGTTGTTTGATGTGATTCGAAGACTCGACTAAGTTAGTAATGTATTTTGGGACACGTTGGTATAATTGGTTAAGGTCCCGGGGGTCTCAGGTGAATTTCGGAAGGTTAACGGATCGATTTTTGGACTTAAAAATTTCTGAAGCTTAATGGTTCTCGTGTAATCGCACCTACGTGACTTTGGCCACAGGTGCGAGATCGCGGGTGCGGCGAATTTCTCGCAGAAGCGATAATGGATTGAATCTGGGGGAGCCGCAGAAGCGGACTGGAGAAGTGCACCTGCGAGTGCGCAGGAATGAGGCAGCTGCCGCTGGTGCGTAAATATGCGCAGATGCGCGAGAGCAGGTCGCACCTGCGATGCCTGCTAAAGCGAAAAGACTTCCTCAGGTGCGAGTTCTTGGCTGGGCAGTGAAGACCGCAGGAGCAGAATACGGACCGCACTTGCGGAGCCGCAGAAGCGGTCAAGTCACCATAGGTGCGATGAACGCTGGGGTTTGGCTCATTCTCACTTCATTTCGTCCACGGGAGCAGATTTTGGAGCACTTTTGGAGTGCCATCGTCATCAACTATAATGGGGTAAGTGATTTCTTTACATTGTGAGTTAAATACATAATTTTTATATGGATTCAAGCATAAAAATTTGTAGAAATTTGGAATTTTTAAGAAACAACTAGAAATTGGTATTTTTGAATTTTGACTATGAATTTGGGCATAGAATTGAGAATAAATCATATCTTTGAGTTCGTAATATTATGGGTAATATTTATCTTCAAAAATTTTTGGAATCCGGGCACGTGGGATTGAGGGTTGCTTTATCAATTTTTGGAACGGAGTTGAAAATTGTTATAAATTGATTAATTATGAGTATTAGAGTATATTTTGATTGGGTTGCATCTTATTTGACTAGTTTGGGATTGACGGTCACCGGTTTGAGGTGTTAGGGCGAAGTTGGAGCCAGTTTTGGAACGTCGGAGTGAGGTAAGTCTCCTGTCTAACTCTGTGAGGGGGAAACTACCCCTAGGTGATATATTTGATGTGTACAACTTGTTGCGGGGACTACGTACGCACGAGGTGACGAGAGTCCGTACATAGTTAGATTCATGTTATTGTCCGGGTAGACTTAGGTTCACACCATGTTGTACTTGTACTATAGGGATTATTCTTTCTCGTTTAATTCTTTATTTTACATTTCTACTTGAGACAAACTTGATATTGTAGAGACTTCACGATTTCACGATTAGTCACCGAATAATTTTACTCCTCTTACGGCATATTTCCATGATATATATATACTTCGTTGAAAGGTTTTGTTAAAGAAATTACAACTCACACATTTATTCGTGAGTGGGCTCAAGGACCCGTCAAAGCTTCTTATTCTAATGGGATCGGGCCGTTCGCCTCGGCATGATTATGTATTTCACTCTTATAGGATCGGGCCGTTTGCCTCGGAAGGATTTACGTACTACACTCTCATGGGAGCGGGCCGTTCGCCTCGGAAATTTAATAGATGCATCTATGGTTCGTGTCGTTCGACCCTCAGCAGTGTATAATTTAATAATTTTTTTGGATCGGGACGTACGCCTCGGTATTTCTATAAAGTATCCTCACGGAATCGTGTGAAATATTTGGCAAGAAACCAGGGTATCTGTAAAGCTTTCCCTGATTTGAATTATAACAACCTATTTGGTGAGGTCCATTATACACATATATATACTCTGGTTAAGGAGGAATTTGCTAATTAAAAGCTTGAGTTTATTGTAAGGAGGGTAATTGTACCACATATTTACACTTGTGTATTTCATTTATTTACTTTGCCTCATATTTGTTCACCTTCTTATTATACCTGGTATTATTGGACCACTAGTGAGTGTCGATGTTGACCCCTCGTTACTACTTCTCTGAGGTTAGGCTAGATACTTACTGGGTACACGTGGATTAACGTAATCATACTACACTTGCTGCACATTTTTTTGCAGGTACTTTTATGTCTGGTCCTTTGAGTACGGAGGCACGGATGATGTGGGGACTTGCCGTGAGCTGCATTTCAGGTTACGATCCGTAGCCAGCAGAGTGTCCTTCCGAGTTATTTGTATTTTTTCTGTCTAAGTTGTACTCCGGATAGATTCTGTACTTTATTTTTACTTCTTAGTTGATGCTCATGCACTTTTGACACCGGGTTTTGGGGTGATTATGGGTTGTTTTGTATTGAAATTGTTAAGAATATTATTATTTACACTGTGAATTCCATCTTTTACAATTTAATTGAAGGAAAATATGATTTCAAAAATATTAAAAAAGAGAACCAAATCAAGTACCTATTTTTGGCTTGCCTGACAGCGGTGTCTGGCGCCATCACGACCTTTAATAGATTTTGGGTCGTGACAATATGGTATCAGAGCACTAGGTTCACGTAGGTCTCATGAGTCATGAGCAAGTCTAGTAGAGTCTCGCGGATCGGTACAGAGATGTCTGTACTTATCTTCGAGAGGCTACAGGGCTGTTAGGAGCACTTTCTTTTTTGATTCCTCATCATGCGATTTGATTCCTTTGAGGCTTATGCCTTTATTTTCTTCCTACTCATTCTTGTACGGTGTTGACCACTCGTGTCAATTGGGCACCGAGGAGTTGCAGTGGTACTACATACGTGGAGCAGGATGTTTCTCCCTGCGCATTCAAGCGAGTTATTATCGTCTTCTTGCAGAAGGATGTTCTGTCATTTCAGCTCAGTAGCTATATTTCGGATGGTTTTGAGGCTATGCACATGTTGCTATGATGTTCATGAGTTATTATCTCGCGGTATTGATGTAATGGCGGGGTGCTCGTTTATGTGTCGATGCAGTGAATGACTTGAAAGGAGGATTTCTTAGCGCATGATGTAGAGGTTCAGCGTTTAATCCCAGCAAAGGAAAGGTAATCATAATATGAATGTTCAGGTTTGGGGTTGATGGAGTAATGAAGCTTGATATTTTCGAGCGTGGTAGAGTTTTCAATTATGATGTGGTGTCATCGCCCTTGTTGAATGTGTTAAGTTCGCTGATGTTATGGTCTTCTTCAATTCGTCTTTGGGGTAGGGTATTGTGGAATAGTGCCTGGGAAGCGGTTGTTAGAGATCGTTGTGTGCAGTAGTTAAAGATAGAATCGGTGTTCCTAGTGTTGATGGTTCGAGAAGGATGATCTCCAAAGAGTCTTTAAAGTTGGTAGCGATATATTGGTTCAAGTGCTACAGAGACAGATTTTGATTTAAGGCAACAACTGGGCAACGGAGGATGAGGAAGGACATGTGGAAGGTGTCTTGTGGTGGTTAAATTTCTAGAAGGCCAAGTGTAAGAAGCGGAAGTCGAGTAGTTGCTTAAAGGAGAGGGTTTGACCAAAGTGGGAGAGTGGCAGAGTATCATATGGGTTCTGTGGTAGGATAGCTACATGCATTAGGGAAAGTTTAGAGTGATTTGGGATTTATGGTGGACAGTGATTGGGTCTACGGACTAATCTGGAATATTGGCTCCTATACTGAGGAAGGTTGGATACGACATAAAGGAGTTGCTTGATATGAAGAGGGATACAACATGACTTCAGATTTGAAATGTATTATCGCACCTTTAGTTGATGTCAATGGGGAGTGAACGGACTTGTACAGCTGGTGAATGAGCACGGGCTAAGGAGGGTTTATTGGTTTCGTAGTGATTGTACTCGGTGCAGCGTCTTTGAAAGAGGTCGACATGGAATTTCCATAGGTCAGATATCTCCTGTGAGAAGGTTAGCAGTTGCGTGGTGTTGATGAAGCTTTTACGAAAAATTCTACTGGCTATCCAGTAAGAGGCCGAATATGTGAATGTGGCTAGTGATTCAGAATGTTCACGAAATGTTTCACAGGAGGATTTCGAGAAATTTGGCAGGTCGATTGTGTAAGCCCATGTCTATAAGGAAGGAGTAATATTGGTGGGTTTTGGGGTTATGCAATTGTAGCTTCAAACTAAGTGGGAGAGCCTCACCGTCTACGATTGGATTGCATGGTTGTCTACTTGTGAGGTTTCTGGTTATCGGCATATTGGTGGGTTATTACGACTAAGGGAAGAAAATATCAGTGGTAATTTGAGCAAAGGATTGGAGGAATGTGTGCTATACTTGGGACTTATCGGTTCATGTTCAGTTTTGAGAAGACTCAGAGTTTCTGCTTCTGGTGGAAGTAATGTACGAGGGAAAAGAATTCAGTTGGTTGCTTCTTTGATAGAGTATTTATGTGCTGGGAGAGCGCTAGAGTTTGGCTTATACTCGGGACCAAGACAGACTGGGTGACTCTCAACAGTGGTCCTGGTGGGTTCAAGAATTTGAGTACAGTGCCTAAGGACTTGGAATGTTCTATGATATCATCGAGTATGCGGTGTAATATTGGAGAAGGGGAATAAGTAGCTCCGGATTCACGGAAGGTCTTGTAGAACGGGTGTACCAGTTGTCTATGCTATTGAGTGCTTAAGGAGAATATGAGATGGTTCATGGGTATTGAGACGATGTGGTCTCGTAGATTGGGTCACTCGGGATGAGTATTGTTGGGTTTCATTACGTTAATGAATGGAGCTATTATTGTTTCTAAGGCAAGTTGAGAATAAATTGGAAGTTGAGGATCAAGGTTGCAGTTGATGTCGACAAGAATGTCAAGAGCTCGGATGAGCAGGGAAGATTTCAGATGTTTAGAGTAAGCTGGTATTGTCTTTAGCGTCACCTGAGATCGGTGTCATGTGGAAGAGGCTTTGTGTATTGACTTGCAGATTTTTGACTCACTCGACAGAATTAGAACGGTTGGTGATATGGATGTGCGGACCTTGCTACCTGAGCGGAATGTTCATGGGAGCATGCCCCATGGGGAGATTTGTATAAGTGTGACATGTCAGTCACTTAATTGTTAAAGATTGAGACCGAATATGGAGGTCATGGTAATATCGCAAGTGCGAGAGTTTATGCCCGAGAGGCCTTCTATTCTTTGGGCCGTGGACCATGTGAATTTGTTTCAGATATGACGGCTGTTCTTATGTGTGGCGAATAGGTCATTGTGGGTCTTGAGAGGCTATTTAGCCTAGCATGGTATGATCAGAATCGGTTTGAGGTCCGTTGGTGGGGTCCAAATGTGGATGTGTACTCTACACTAGCCTGGGTGTGTTCATTTAGCATAGCATTCCTTATGGAAGAGTATTCGGGAGTGGGATGTTAATTTTGTCGCTAGCTATTTCATGTAATACTATATTGTGCCATGTGGGTTATGAGATGGCTTGATTATTTGTACAATGTATTGAGGTCCCGCGTAGCGGTGGTGTTACGTGAGCAGGATGGCTCTCGAGATGCAGATCATATATCGCACCTTAGTTGTGCTTGGTTTTTAGAGTGTATGACGCTACCAGTCTCCCCAGGATTTGTATTATGCACTTGGCTTGCTTATGGTTGATATTCGGCCATTTCATGAGTATAAGCGTTACGGCTCGATGTGTGTTTTTTTTAGATTATTATGTGTGGATCGGGTGGCATGCCGCTATGGGTAATGTTTTTTGGATCGGGTGGCACGCCGCCACAGGTATGTTGTTTGGATCGGGTGGCACGCCGTCACGGATATGTTCTTTAGATTGGGTGGCACGCCGCCACAGGTATCATGGTTGGATCGGGTTGTACGTCGCAACGGTATCATGTGTGGATCGGGTTACACGTCGCAACAGTGTAATATTGAATACAGTTTCCCATATCTATTATTGTGTGTTTTGCTTCTCATTTCCTGGGGAAGGCTCATAACATCTTTTAGGTTGTTTAAATTAGTTACGTCGGTTGAGTAGATCTTTCCAGAGTTCGTTTCCTTATGTATCACAGTCAAGGTTGTAGTTTGTTGGCACATTGTGGCATCATATGAGACTTTTGGCAGTGTCTGAGGTGGCTTATTGCCTGAGCAGCTTGTACTGGGTAAGACGAGATCATTGGACCTGGGATCAGTGCGATCAGATTTATATGATGCACATTAAAGAGTAAATATTGATATTCAATCCAGAATGAGGTAATGGTTTTGGTCGGGAGGAGAGACTCCATGAGTTGCAATTCGGCAGGTGGTTATGAGTTTCTACACATTTCTTCTGTCGTAGTGGTTTTGCGAGAGCAGAAACGGGACTTATGTGCTTTATGAGCTGTTTTGTGGGCATCAAATTTGTGGGATTCCAACTATTGTTGTCGGGGGATGTCATTATGGTCATGTCAATAATGCGGTGCATGGTGTGAATTCGGTAAGAGGATACAATCATGTATTGGTACATTGTGTAGAGATGGATACGGTGTTCGTGTGCTAGAAACAGACCTGGTAGAGAATTTGAGATATTGGAATCTGGCTTTAAAGCTTATTTGATTAAGTAAAAGGGAGAATCTTCAGATTGGCTCGAGCTAATGTGCCCAACTGGGTTGTGGTGGCATGGATAGGTGCACGAGTTGTTGAACAGTGATTTCGGACAACTCCAGAGCAGTTTTTAGCACGTTCGAGGACGAACATATGTTTAAGTGAGATAGAATGTAATGACCCGATCAGTTGTTTTAAGATCTATGCGTCGTTCAGTGGTTTGAGGCCATGAGCAACTTCACTTCAGGTATTATGACTTGTACGCGTGGTCGGAACTTAATTTCGGGAAGTTCAGAGTTGATTTGGAAAGAAAATTCTTAAGTTGATTTCGGGAAGTTTAGAGTTGATTTCGGAAGTCTTAAGTTGGAGGAGTTGATTGAAGTATGATTTTTGAGTAAACGACCCCGGAATCGGGATTTGAAGGTTCCAACAGGTTCGTATGATGATTTTGGACTTGGGTGTATGTCCGGATCGGGTTTTGGATGACCGGGGAGCGTTTCGGCGCCTATTGTGGAAGTTGGCATTTTGGAAGAATTTCATAAAAATTAGGTTGAGGTGTATTTCAATGTTATTGATGTCCTTTGGGATTCCGAGTCTGGGAATAGCTTCGTACGATGATTTTGGTATTGGGAGCAAATCCGTAAGTGGATTTGGAGGTCCGTAGGTCATTTCGGGGTCATTTGGCGAAAGTTAGAAATTCGAAGGTTTCTAAGAAGTTTGACCGGGAGTGGACTTTGTGATATCGGGGTCGGATTCTGATTCCGGAAGTTGGAGTAGGTCCGTAGTGTCGAATGTGACTTGTGAACAAAATTTGAGGTCAATCGGACGTGATTTGAAAGATTTTGCCATCGAATGTAGAAGTTTGAAGTTCTAAAGTTTATTAAGCTTGAATTGGGGTCCGATTCATGATTTTAGCGTTGTTTGATGTGATTCGAAGGCTTGACTACGTTCGTAATGTGTTTTGGGATGCGTTGGTATAATTGGTTAAGGTCCCGGGGGCCTCGAGTGGATTCCAGAAGATTAACGGATCGATTTTTGGACTTAAGAATTTCTGAAGCTTAATGCTTCTCGTGTAATCGCACCTGCTTGACTTTGGCCGCAGGTGCGGGATCGCGGGTACGGCGAATTGCTCGCAGAAGCGAGAATGGACTGGAGATAGGGGAGCCGCAGAAGCGGACTGGAGAAGTGCACCTGCGAGTGCGCAGGAGCGAGGCAGTTGTCGCTGGTGCATATATATGCATAGATGCGCGAGAGCAAGTCGCACCTGCGATGCCCGCTAAAGCGAAAAGACTTCCACAGGTGCGAGTTCTTGGCTGGGCAGTGAGGACCGCAGGAGCGGAATTTGGACCGCACTTGCTAAGCAGCAGAAGCGGTCAGGTCACCACAGGCGCGATGAACGCTGGGGTTTGGCTCATTCTCACTTCATTTCGTCCATGGGAGCAGATTTTGGAGCACTTTTGGAGTGCCATCGTCATCAACTATAATGGGGTAAGTGATTTCTTCACATTGTAATTAAATACATGATTCTTTATATGGATTCAAGCATGAAAATTTGTAGAAATTTGGGATTTTGAAGAAAAATCTAGAAATTGGTATTTTTAGATTTTGACCACGAATTTGGGCATGGAATTGAGAATAAATCATATCTTTGAGTTCGTAATGTTATGGGTAATGTTTATCTTCGAACATTTTCGGAATCCGGGCACATGGGCCCGAGGGTTGCTTTATCAATTTTTCGAGCGGAGTTGGAAATTATTATAAATTGATTAATTATGAGTATTATAGTATATTTTGATTGGGTTGCATCTTATTTGATTAGTTTTGGATCGACGGTCACCAGTTTGAGGTGTTAGGGTGGCGTTGGAGCCGGTTTTGGAACGTCAGAGTGAGGTAAGTCTCCTGTCTAACTCTGTGAGGGGTAAACTACCCCTATGTGATATATTTGATGTGTACAACGTGTTGCGGGGACTACGTACGCACGAGATGATGAGAGTCTGTACATAGTTAGATTCATGTTATTGTCCGGGTAGACTTAGGTTCACACCATGCTGTACTTGTACTATAGGGATTATCCTTGCTCGGAGTGAGGTAAGTTTCCTGTACTTGTACCCGTTTATTCGTGAGTGGGGTCAAGGACCCGTCAAAGCCTCTTATTCTAATGGGATCGGGTCATTAGCCTCGGCAAGATTATGTATTTCACTCTTATGGGATCGATCCATTCGCCTCAGTAGGATTTATGTACCACACTCTTATGGGAGCGGACCGTTCGCCTCGGTAGTTTAATAGATGCATCTATGGTTCGTGTCGTTCGACCCTCGGCAGTGCACAATTTAATAATTATGGTGGATCGGGCCGAACACCTCGGCATTTCTATAAAATATCCTCATGGAATCGTGCAAAATATTTGGCATGAAGCCAGGGTATCTGTAAATCTTTCCCTGATTCGAATTATAATAATGTATTTGGTGAGGTCCATTATACACATATATGTGCTCCGCTTGAGGAGGAATTTGCTAATTAAAAGCTTGAGTTTATTGTAAGGAGGGTAATTGTACCACATATTTACACTTGTGTATTTCATTTATTTACTTTGCTTCATATTAGTTCACCTCCGTATTATACCTGGTATTATTGGACCACTAGTGAGTGTCGATGTTGACCCCTCGTCACTACTTCTCCGGGGTTAGGCTAGATACTTAATGGGTACACGTGGATTTACGTACTCATGCTACACTTGCTGTATATTTTTGTGCAGGTACTTTTATGTCCGGTGGTCCTTGAGTATGGAGGCACGGATGATGCGAGGACTTGCCGTGAGCTGCAATTCAGGTTACAATCTGCAGCCAGCAGAGTCTCCTTCAGAGTTATTTTTATTTTTTCTGTCTAAGTTGTATTTCGGAAAGATGTTGTACTTTATTTTTACTTCTTATTTGATACTCATGCACTTGTGACACCGGGTTTTGGGGTTATTATGGGTTGTTCTGTATTGAAATTGTTAAGAATATTATTATTTACACTGTGAATTCCATCTTTTACTATTAAATTGAAGGAAAATATGACTTCAAAAATATTAAAAATGAGAACCAAATCAAGTATCTATTTTTGGCTTGACTGACAGCGGTGTCCGTCACCATCATGACCTTTAATGGATTTTGGGTCGTGACATAAACTGTAACGACCCGGCCGGTGGTTTTAAGAGTTGTATCCCCGTTCCCCCATTTACTGCTCATTTTTATGCGTACTAGTTGCTATGTGACTTGCCGGGGTAGTTGGTTCGGTTCCGATGATGCTTCAAACTAATGACACTTAGGGGTCGTTTGGTAGGATGCATTAGATAAAATAATGCATGCATTAGCTTTGTGTATTAATAATACCTTGTTTGGTACACATTTTGAACATATGCATTAGTTATGCAAGCATTAGTTATGCAAGCATATTTGGTATTCTCCTATGCATAACTAATGCATAGAAAACCATGGTATTAACAATGCAATAGGATTTAATGCAATGCATTAGCTTAGCTAAAGACAAAATTGTCCTTCAAAATTTATGCTTGATTAAAGTATGTTATTACATTAATGCAAGTTTGAAATAATCCAAGAAAGTGAAAAATAAAATTACATCCCTAGTAAATAAATAAATACTTAACATATTTCCTTTTTATAAATAAATATTTAGTTATATACTATAATATAGGGAGACAAATCAAATAATTTTTGTATACCTTTTTCATATAAAAACATTCTTCAACATATGCTACTTTTTAAAAGATAAAGTGATGGACTGGTTATGAGGGTATTTTTGTAAATAAATAATTCTTTTATAAATTGTACAATGCTTTAATACATCAAACCAAAAAATGAATAAGAAATATGCCAGCATAACTAATGCAGCATAACTAATACCAGCATTACTAATATACCATATTCATCATTATTCTTATGAACCCTACCAAACGACCCCTTATTCTCAAGGGTTGAAAGGTTAAGTTGCAAAAGTTGACCGGATGTGAATTATGTGTAAATGACTCCGGAACGGAGTTTCGATGGTTCTGATAGCTCCGTTTGGTAATTTTGGACTTAGGAGTGTGTCCAGATAGTAATTTGGAGGTCTGTAGTTGAATTACGCTTGAAATGGCGAAAGTTTAAAATTAAGAAGTTTGACCGAGAGTTGACTTTGTGGTTACCGGGTTCGGATTTTTGTTCCGGAAGTTGGAGTAGACCCGTTGTGTCATTTATGACTTGTGTGCAAAGTTTGAGGTCAATCGGACTTTTGATAGGTTTCGGCATCGGATGTCGAAGTTGGAAGTTCAAAGTTCATTATGCTTGAATCGATGTGCGATTCATGGTTTTAGCGTTGTTTGATGTGATTTGACGCTTCGAGAGAGTTCGTATGATATTTTAGGACTTGAGAGTATGTTTGGTTGGGGTCCCGAGGGCCTCGGGTGGATTCCGGATGGTTAACAAAAGAAAATTTGGACTTGAAGCGTTGCTGGAAATTCTACCTTCTAGCGTGATCACACTTGCAAGGGGATTGGCCGCAGGTGCGGCTGAAGAGGAGCAGAAGCGTGGTTGGCTTGATCTAGGGAGTTCCGCAGGTGCAAAGGGAATTTTCGCACTTGCGAGTGCGCAGACGCGGAGTAAGCTTCACAGAAGCGAAAAAGGGCCTGCTGAGGCAGGTCCGCAGAAGTGGAGGAATTCTCGCAAAAGCGAGATCGCAGGTGCGAAGGGCCAGTGTGTAGTGTAGCTCCGCAGATGCGGCGCTTGGACCGCAAAAATGAAACCGCATGTGCGGTTAAATGATCCGCAGAAGCGAATGCAGCTGGGCAGAATGTTAAATTCGAGGGTTTCATGATTTTCTCATTTCGGACTTTTCAAGCTTGGGCTTAGGCGATTTTTGAGAGGGATTTCGAAGGGATTCTTGAGATAAGTCACTTGTGGTCATTTTTATTAAATAATCTTGATTCCCCATTGAATTCCCACCTAGATTGTGTGTTTTTGAGGTGTAATTTTGGGGGTTGAGGCTAGGGATTTGGAGAGTTTAATTTGGGGATTTGAGTGATGATTTGGTGTTGGATTTTGGTAAATTTGGTATGGTTGGAATCGTGGTTGAATGGGCTTTCGGATTTTGTAACTTTTGTTGGATTCCGAGACGTGGGCCCAGGGGTCGACTTTTGAGTTGACTTTTTGACTTTTGATTAAGAATTTAGCATTTTCTTATGGAATTAATTCCTTTAGCTCGTGTTGATTGTATCGAGTTGTTTGTGGCTAGATTCGAGGCATTCAGAGGCCGGTTCGCGAGGCAAGGGCTTATTAGAGTAGGGATTTGCAGAGTTCGAGGTAAGTAATACTTCTAAACTTGGTTCTGAGGGTATGAAACCCCCGAATTATGTCTTATGTGATTGATGTTGAGGTAACGCACATGCTAGGTGACGGGTGTGTGGGAGTGCACTGTAGGAATTATGACTTGGTCAATTCTATGGAACTGTATAGTTGAATAATCTTGTGGTTACCTATATTTTCACCATGTGTTAGAGAAGTTGAGCAGCCAATCATGCTAGAAATCATGCTTAGGCCACGTGTTTGTACTGTTGGGATCCACAGAGGTCGTGTTACATGTTGAATTATCTGCTTAATTTGCTATTTTGTACTCAGTCACAACTATTACTTGCATGTTATATCTTAGTCTCTGTTGTCCTTTATTGATACATTATAATCATTGTTTGGGTTGATTATTATGATTCTTGTGAGCCCGAGAGACTGGAAAGATTGATGATTGAGTGAGGCAAAGGGCCTGATTTTGAGGATATTTATGGGATCGGGCTGCACGTCGCAACATATTTATTGATTTATGCCAAGATTGGCTTATTATAGCGCTTGGGATGGAATGCCCCTCCGGAGTCTGCACATCCATAGTGGGCGCAGGCACCTATTGAGTACGAGTGCCGAGCGATTGGGATGATTGAGTGGCTGTGAGGATGGAGTGACTGTGAGGAATGAGTGACTGTGAGGATGGAGTGAATGGGATGACTGAGTGACTGATACTCTAAGAGTATGCATAAGATTTCATTATTGTTTTATACTTCATTTGGCATGTATAATTGCCATGTAGATACCGAGGTGTACTATACCTTGTCTCAATTGAACTTGACATGATTTACCTATTTGGGCTTTAACTATTTAATTTGGAAGCATGATTATATTTCTATACTGTAATTTTGTAAATGAACTGTACATGTGAAGCTCGTCACTGCTTTCAGCCCAATAGTTAGACTTGTTACTTACTGAGTTGGTTATACTCACGCTATACCCTGTACCTCGTGTGCAGATCCAGGTATTTCCGGTCACGTCGGTTGCTGATTCATAGAGTTCAGACATTCGAAGATCATCGAGATAGCTGCTTTGGCGTCCGCAGGCCTTGACTCTCCTCCCCTATCTTTTAGTTTATTTATTCAGTTCTACTTTCTAGACAGTGTACCAGACTATGTCATTATGTAGATGCTCATGTACTCAGTGACACCCCGGTTTTGGGAAAAACTTATGTATTGAGTTATGATATTCTATCCCGTTTTATGAGACTCTTTTTATTTATTCAAACTATTTTAGTATATTTCAAAGTTGAAAGTGTTGGAAATGTCTGAGTAGTAGGCTTGCTTAGTACCATGATATGCGCTATCACGACAAGTTGGGTTTTGGGTCGTGACATAAACTTTCCTGGGAATAATCTCAATCGACTATTGTACAACATAACATGATCTCCAACTTTAAAATCTTTATGGCAGATGAGCTTGTCATGCCATCGTTTTGTCTTTTTCTTGTACAATTTAGCATTTTCGTATGCTGTAAGTCTGAACTCTTCCAACTCATCAAGCTGCAATAGACGATTTTTACCTGTATCTGGCAAGTTTAGATTCTATAATTTTATAGCCCAATATGCTTTATGTTCTAATTCCATAGGTAAATGACAAGATTTCCTAAAAACTAGTCTATAAGGAGATGTGCCTATGGGAGTTTTATAAGCAGTTTTGTATGCTCATAAAGCATCATCCAATTTTAATGACCAATCTTTTCGAGAAGAACCAACAGTTTTTTCTAAAATTCTTTTAATTCTCTGTTGGAAACTTCTACTTGCCCGCTTGTTTGAGCATGATATGGAGTTCCTGTTTTATGAGTTACTCCATATTTTAACACCAAACTAGCAAATTTTCTATTTATAAAATAAGTTCTTTGATCACTTATTATAACTCGTGGAGTTCCAAATCTAGAATAAATATTTTTCGTGAGAAAAGCACAAATAATATGAGCATCATTTTTTCTAGCAATTGCTTCTACCCATTTTGAAACATAGTCAACAACTACCAAAATATAGTCATAGCCGTTTAAAGGAGAAAAAGGACCCATAAAATCGATGCCCCAAACATCAAAGATTTCATATACAAAAATAGAGTTAAGAAGTACTTCATCCCTTTTTGAAATATTACCGATTCTCTGGCGTTTATCGCAAGTGGCGATAATTCTTTGCATCTTTGAATAGAGTAGGCCAGAAAATGCCAACTTCAAGTACTTTAGTTATTGTCCTTCTTCCTCCACATTGTCCTCCTACAGCCCCATCATGGCAGTGACTTAAGATGTTGTTCATTTCTGTCTTCGGTACACATCTCCTGATTATGTCATCTGTACAAAATTTAAACACTAAGGATCTTCCCATTAATAATGTCTTGCTTATTTTTTAAGTTTTTTCTTTTGTTCATAAAAAAAATCTTTTGGAATCTATCCTCTAGTCAAGAAGTTGGCAATATCAGTAAACCAAGGTGGTCGATTTATAACGATTGTGACTGAAAATATATATTCATCAGGAAATTCATCTTTGATATCTTCTATATCAGTAGGAGGATTTTCCAAACGAGACAAATGATCAGCTACATGATTCTCAGAACCTCTTCGATCTTTTATTTTAAGATTGAATTATTGCAAAAGGAGTATCCATCTTAGTAATCTGTGTCTAGCATCTTTCTTTGCTAAGAGGTACTTTAAAGTTCCATGATCAGTATAAATTATAACCTTTGTTCTTATCAAATAGGAATGAAATTTGTCAAACGCAAATACTACTGCTAGTAGTTCCTTCTCGATTGTAGCATAATTCTTTTGAGCTTCATTAAATATTTTACTGGCGTAGTAGATAGGTCTGAAGATCTTGTCTCTCTTTTGTCCCAATATCGCTCCTATCGTTGTATCACTTGCATCACACATTATTTCAAAGGGTTGGCTCGAGTCAGGAGAAAAATAATTGGAGTATTAGTCAATTATTTCTTGAGAATCTCAAATGTTTTCCTACAATTATATGAAAATTCAAACTTCACATCTTTCATCAGTAGGTTAGTTAGAGGTTTTGAAATTTCTGAAAAATCTTTTATAAAACTTCTATAAAAACTTGCATGCCCTAAGAAACTTCTAATGTCTTTAACAGTGGTAGGAGGGGGTAATCCTACTATAAGATCAATTTTAGCCTTATCAACTTCTATCTCATGTCCTAAAATAATTCCCTCTGTTACCATGAAGTGATATTTTTCTAATTAAGAACCAAATTTGTCTCTTCACATCTTTTAAGTACCAAAGTTAAATGATAGAGACAATCTTCAAATGTCTTACCAAAAAGTGTGAAATCATCTATAAATATTTCAAGAAACGTTTCAATCATATCTAAGAAAATTGCCGACATGCAATGCTGAAATGTAGCAGGAGCGTTGCATAGTTCAAATGGCATTCTTCGATAAGCATACGTACCTTGGGGGCATGTGAATATGGTTTTCTCCTGATCTTCCGAAGCAATTGGTATCTGATTATACCCAAAATATCCGTCAAGAAAATAATAAAAACCATGGCCTGCAACTCTTTCAAGCATTTGGTCAATAAAAGGCAAAGGAAAATGGTCTTTTCTTGTGGCTTCATTAAGTCATCTGTGATCAATACAAACTCTCCATCCTGTGACCCGTTCTAGTAGGTATGAGTTCATTGTTTTCATTTTTTATTACTGTTATACCTCCTTTCTTTGGTAGTACTTGTACAAGATTTACCCAAGGACTATCAGATATTGGATAAATGGTACCTGCTGCTAGAGGTTTCACCACTTATTTCTTGATGACTTTCTGCATTTATGGGTTTAACCTACTTTGGGGTTGGACTACTGGCTTATAATCATTCTCCATAAGAATCTTGTGCATACAAATAGCTGGACTGATTCCTTTGATGTCACCTATAATCCACCCTAAGGCTCTTTTGCGGTTTCTCAGGACTCCAATCAGTTTGCTTTCTCGTTCTATAGTCAAAGAAGATAAAATGATTATGGAAATAATTCAGGTTCAAGAAACACATATTTTAAATGAGAAGGAATATCACGACCCAAAATCCTTGAAAGGCCGTGATGGTACCGGACACCACTGTCAGGCAAGCCAACCCACTAATTAGTAAATTCTCATTTTAATATTTCTGAAATCGTAAATTTTCTTAAATTAAATAATAAATGATGAACCTTACAGAGTAAATAATAAGGTTTTTCGCAAATTTCAATATTGAATAATCCCATAATCATTCCAAAACCCGGTGTCACAAGAGCATGAGCATTCACTAAAAAACAAAATAAAATACAATAACTGTCCGGAATACAAATTTGGATAGAAAAGAAAGTACAAGTACTCTGAAGGAGACTCTGTTGGTTGCGGAGCGTCGTATAGAAAGCAGCTCACCTAAGTCCCCGTCATAATCACGCCTCTGCGCCCACAAGGCCGCTAAACATGTATGTACCTGAACAAAAATGTGCAACAAGTGTAGCATGAGTACGTAAATCAACGCGTACCTAGTAAGTATCCCGCCTAACCCTGAAGAAGTAGTGACGAGGGGTCGACTCGAACACTTACTATGGGCTATAATTAATATACCAATGATATGATGAATTATGGATTTTATGAGGCAACAGTAAACACAATAACATAAGGCAGGTAAATAATTCTCTTGTTAAAAGGGGATTTCCAAATTTATTTTCATCTTTTAACAATTTATATCTCCGGCCAATGAGGCCATATCAATTTTCAATAATTCCAAATCAATTAATTAAGTCATGCGCAAATCATGCCGAGGTCGTACGGCCCGATCCAAAAAATATTTAAACTGTGCACTGCCAGAGGGTCGAATGAGGCGAACCATAGATGCATCTATTTACTACCAAGGCACTCGGCCCGATCCACAAATAACAATTTTTTTTTCAAGAAAACACAAGTTTCTCATTTACATTCAAGTATCTCATACAAACCTTCAAGTAAGTGAATTTAACCTTATACAATTCTTTTATCAATTTCTATCATGACTAAGTGATTATATTAGCAAGTAAGGGCACAAACATTCCAAGTATAGCATGATACGAGTCCTAAACTACCCGGACAATAGCATAATAGTAGCTACATATGGACTCTCGTCACCTCGTACGTACGTAGCCCCCACAATTAGGCACAAACATTTATTTAATTCACCTATGGGGTTAATTCCCTCTTACAAGGTTAGAAAGGAGACTTACCTCGCTCCGAAGTTTCATAACCAGATCCCAAGCCATTCAATCAACTCAAATCGATGCCCAACGCTCCAAAACTAGTCAATAAGTAAGCAAATCCATAAATATATACTCTTAACTCATTATAATCTTATTTACAACAATTCACAACTCTGTTCAAAGAGTCGATAAAATCACCCTCGGGCGTACGTGCCCGGATTCCGAAAATTTCGAAGATAATTATTACCCATAGCCTTATGAACTCAAATATATTATTTATTCCCAATTCCATGCCCAAATTTCGTGGCAAAAGTCCAAAATACCAAGTTCTAGGTCTTTCTTCAAAATCTCAAATTTCTACTAGTTTTCATATCTAAATCCGTATATAAACCTTGTATTTAGCTTGCAATAGGTGGGAATAACTTACCTTGATGTAGATGATGAAGATGGAGCTCAAAAAGCGCTCCAATACCAGCTTCCATGGAGGAAATGAAGTGCAAATGAGCCAAAACCTCGATTTTAAAAGAACACTGCACAGGTCTTCCCGCTTCGCGATCGCGGAAATCCACTCGCGATCACGAAGGCCAATCAACAGCTGCCTAAAAGCTTCTCTTTCGCGAACGCAATGCCCAGAACGCGATCGCATTGCTCAACCCCTTCCACTTTCGCGATCGTGAACACCTCTATGCGATCACATAAAACAACCTTCACCAAACGAGCCAGCCCCATTAACACAACGCGTTCGCGATAGCCCCGACGCGAACGCGAATAACCTCCCGCTCGACCCTCCGCGAATGCGAACCATTATACGCGATCGCATAGAGTAAAAATCCCACCAGTCCACTTAACCTTTCGTGATCACGGCCCTTTCTTCGTGATCGCGGCCCTTTCTTTGCGATCGCGGAAGAGGAAACCAAATGCCCAGAAACCAGCAATTCCTCAAAGTCCAATATCTGTCCAAACTCGATCCGAGACACACCCGAGGCCCTCGGGACCTCAACCAATTATGCCAACACATTCCAAAACACATTACGAACTTAGTCGAGCCTTCAAATCATATCAAATAACATCAAAAATAATGGATCGCAACTCAATTCAAGCTTTATGAACTTTAAAATTCCAACTTCTATATTTGATGCCGAAACCTATCAAATCACGTCCGATTGACCTCAAATTTTGCACACAAGTCACATTTAACATTATGGATCTACTCCAACTTACGGAATCAGAATCTGACCCCGATATCACTTTCGGTCAAACTTCTCAAAACCCTTCAAATTTCTAACTTTCGCCAGATGGCCCCAAAATGACCTATAGACCTCTTAATCCACTTCCGGACGCGCTCTCAATACCAGAATCATTATACGGAGCTAATCACAGACTCGGAATCCCAAACGGACACTGATAACATTAAAATGCACTTCAACCTAATTTATGAAATTCTTCTAAAAATGCCAACTTCCATAATAGGTGCCGAAATGTTCCTGGGTCATCCAAAATTTGCCCCGGACAAACGCCTAAGTCCAAAATCATCATACGAATCTGTTGGAACCTTCAAATCCCGATTCCGAGGTCGTTTACTCAAAAATCCAATCTTAGTCAATTCTTCCAACTTAAGGCTTCCGAAATGAGAATTCTCTTTTCAAATCAACTCCGAACTCTCCGAATTTCAATTCCTACCACGCGTACAAGTCATAATACCTGAAGTGAAGCTACTCATGGCCTCAAACTGCTGAACAACGTGCTAGGGCTCAAATGACCGATCGGGTCATTACATTATCTCCCACTTAAACATATGTTCGTCCTCGAACATGCTAAGAACTACTCTAGAGTTGTCTGAAATCACTGGTCAACACCTCGTACCCTCACCCGTGCTATCACAACTCAGTTGAGCACATTAGCTCGAGCTAATCTGAAGATTTTCCCTTTTAATTAGTCCATTAGGCCTTAAAGCCCAACTCCAACATCTGGATTTCTCTGCTAGGCCTGCTTCCATCATACGAACACCGTATCAATCTCTATACGATGCACCAATACATGATTGCATACCTTTGCCGGATCCACACTACGCACTGCATAACTTACATGACCCATAACATCCTCTGATAACAATAGCCTAAATCTCACGAATCTGATGCTCACGATACACCTCATAACATATATAAGTCTTATTTCAACTTTGGCAATACTGCCATGACGGAAGAGGCGTGTAGAAATTCATAACCAACTGCCAAGTCAACAAATCATTGAACCTCTCCTCTTGACTAGAATCATCACCCCATTATGAACCGAATAATGGTATTTGCTTCTTTAATATGCTTCATAATTTTGGGCAAGTCCGGGGAATTCCGAAACTCAGATATGCTTCTGGTGTTTTGAATGTCACGCCCCAAAAACTGAGGAGCGCGACCGGCGCTATACCGAGTAAATCCGACTGAGCAAGCTTGTTAGGTTTCATTCTACCCAAACTAATTCATGAATAATGAGGAGATAAAATCCATTAATCATACTTTGTAATTATTTCACCCAGTATAAGTTGCCCAGGCAATAAGACACCTCAGGCACTGCCAAAAGTCGCATACGACGCCACAATGTGCCAATAAGCTACAAACCCGAACGTGATACCTAAGGAAAATGAACTCTAAAAAGGATTACTCAACCCGCATAACTAATTAAACAACCGAAAAGGCGTTATGAACCTTCCTTAGTAAATGAGAAACAAAACACACAAGAACAGATATAGGGAACTATACTCGACATCACACTGTTGCGGCGCGCAACCCGATCCAAACAACATACATGTGGCAGCGTGCCACCCGATGCACATATAAAATCTATATAAGGATATACTTATCGATCTAGAATGCTCATTATTACAAAATACCCGAATATCGGCCACGCGCACGCTAAGTGCATAATACCGTCCTGGGGAGACATATAGTCCCTTACGCTACAAAAGTCAAGCACAACTAAGGTATGATATATGATCTGAATCTCGAGAGCCATCCTTCTCACATAACATCATCGCTACGCGGAACATCAGCACATGTGAAATTTATCAAGCAGTTTCACAACTCACACGGCATAATATAGTACTACATGAAATAGCCAACGACGAAACGACATCCAATGTCCGAATACTCCTCCATAAGGAGCACTATGCTGAAATGAACACATCCAGCCTGATATAGAGCCCATATTCATATTTAAATCCTTTCATGGACCTCAAGTCGATTCTGATTGCACCGTACTAGGATAATAATCTTTCAAGGGTCCATAATAACCCCTTTTTCCCATAACACATAAGAATAGCCGCCAAATCCAGAACAGCCATTCTCAGTTCACAACCAAAAGAACCGAGCGCACTTCAGGCACAAATTCTCACATCAACGATAGTACCACAACCTCCATGCTTGGTTTCCATCTTTAATCATTTAAGTGACTACCTGTCACACTTATACAATCTTTCCATGGGAAATGCTCCCCCGACCTTCCGCACCAGACAACGAGTTTGCATATTCATACTATCGACCGCACCAATGATGTAAAGCAATTCAAGAATCCGCATTCAGTATGCCAAACCTCTTCACACCAGACACCGATCTCAGGTGACGCCAAAAACAATGCTAGCTAACTCTAACAATCTGAGTCTTTTCCCGCTCATCCGAGCTCTTGACATTCTTGTCGACACCAAACTGCAACCTTGATCCTCAACTTCTGAATCCCATGCCGATCACTGCACTTAATCATGCCAATGCGCAAGAGTACAAGAATTTTATCTTAACTTCCGAACTACTAATATGGTAAAAATTTCATCATATAGAAACCTTTTACTTAACTCATTCCAAGAGAACCATTGCAGTACGTGACTGAATCCTCATATCCACAGAAAATACCAACCTCAAGTAGTGGTCTAAACCACCATAACCCTTCCGGGATCCATCTGCACATAACATGCCATAATACTCGAAAGCCTCCAAATAAGATCGGTTAAGGCGGCCGTCAAACCTCGCACGTACCGTCACAAATCACATGAATAACCCAACACACTGAAGGAGCTGATCATCGCCATCGTTATGCCGATTCAACCATTGCTAACCGATCTGACTCTTTCTAATTTACCTTGGACTTGCCTTAGGAATAATAATAGCTCCATTTCAAACATGGCAAACTCAATCTACACTCGTCCTGAGTGACCCTATCTCACGAGACCACATTGTCCCCAAAACCCACGAACCATCTCACACCCTTCTTATGCGCACATCCGCATCTTCAACTAGTACGCCCATTCTGATATTTCCTTTACGATTCCGAAGTTATTTCCTCCCATTCTTCCATTGATACACCGCATACTGAAGATAACATAGAACACTCCAAGCCACTTTTCATAATCCACTGTAAAAGCTCAATACTTAACCATACTACTGGCTCGAAATCCTTAGGCACCACACTTAAATTTTGAATCTACTAGGACCATTGTTGAGAGTCACCCACTCTGACTTGGTCCCGAACATAATCGAACTCCAAGGCTCCTCTAGCACATGGACGCCCTCTCAAAGAAGCACTCGGCTGAATCATTTTCCTTATACACCACTTCCACACGAAGCCTAGACTCTGAGTCTTCCCCAAACCTGAACACGGATCGATAAGGTCAAATATAGCACACATTCCTCAAATCCTTTGCCCAAATTACTGCTGATGTTCTCTTCCCTTAGTCATAGCGACCCATCAATACACTGATAACCAGAAACCGTACTAGTTGAAAATTACACAATCCAATCATAGACGGTGGGCTCTCCCACTTAGCCTGAAGCTACCATTTCATAACCCTGGAACCCACCAAGATTCCTTACCTCCTATTGACATAATCTTGCACAATCAACCCGCCAAATTCCTCGAAATCCTTTCATTAACCTTTAATGAACACCCCAAACCACTAGCCACATTTACATATTCAATCTTTTACCGGGTAGCCAGTAGAATTCTCCGTAGAAGCTTTGTCAACATCACGCGACCGCTAACTTGCTCACAGGAGATAACCCATATGTGAAAATTACATGCTGACATATTCCAACGTCACTGCACTAGGTATAATTACTACAAAATCAATAGACCATCCTGAGTCCGAGCTTATTCACCAGCTGCACCATTCCGTTTACTTCTCATGGACGTCAAATAAAGGTGCAACAATACATTCCAATCCAAAGTCATGTTGTAACCTTCTTCATATCAAGCAACTCCTTTCTGTTGTATCTAATCTCCCGCCGTATAATACCCAATATTTCAAATTAAGTCCGTAGACCCAATAACCGTCCACCATAATTCCCAAATCACTCTAAACTTTCCTCAAGGCGCGTAGCTATCCTATCACATAACCTGCATGCTACTCGGCCACTCTCCCACTTTGGTCAAACTCACTCCTTTAAGTAACTACCCGACTCTTGTTTCTCACACTTGGCCTTCTATAAGCTTATCCACCGCAAAGCACCTCCCACATGTCGTTCCTCATCCTTCACTGCCCAGTTGTTGCCTTAAATCAAAATCTACCTCTGAAGCACTTGAACTGATAGATCGCTACCAATTTTAAACCTTTTCGTAAATCATCTTTACCGAGCCATCAATACCAGGAATGCCGATTTGATCCTGAACTTCTGCAAACTGCGACTCTGACAGCCGCTTTCCCGGCACTATTTATAATTCTCTGCCCCGAGGCGAATTGAAGGAAACCATAACACCGGCAAACTTAACACATTATAACCAATCAAGGACGATGACGCCACATCACATGCGAGGATTCCACCATGCTCGAAAAATATCGAGTCCCGCTACTCCATCAACCCAAGTCTGAACATTCTTAGTTCGATTGCCTTTCCTCCGTAGGAAGTAAAATACCGAATCTCTGAATCATGCACTGAGTAAACCTCCTTTCAAATCATTCACTGCCCCGAGACAGGCAAGTATCCTACCATCACATCAATAAAGTGCGATAACCACTCATGAGCATCATAGCAACCTGTACATAGCCTCAAAGGTCTCAGAAGTACATCTACTGAGCTGAAATGACATAATATCCTTCCACAAGGCGATAACAATAGCCCATTCAACTACGCAGGGAGAAACATCCAGCACCACATCTGTAGTACTATTATAATTCCTCAATTCCCGATTTATAACCAGCGCTTCATGTCGCATAAGGTTGAATCGGAAAGAAATGAAGGCATAAGCCTCAAAGGAATCAAACCGCACGATGAGGAATCAAGGAGGGAAGTGCTCCTAACATCCTTGTAGCCTCTCGAAGATAAGTACAAACGTCTCCGTATCGATCCGGAGACTCTACTAGACTCGCTTATGACTCGTGAGACCTACGTGAACCTAGTGCTCTAATACCATGTTATCACGATCCAAAATCCTTGAAAGGTCGTGATGGCACCGGACACCACTGTCAGGAAAGCTAACCCAATAATTAGTAAATTCTCATTTTAATATTTCTAAAATCGTAAATTTTCTTAAATTAAATAATAAATGATGAACCTTACAGAGTAAATAATAAGGTTTTTCGCAAATTTCAATACTGAATAATTCCATAATCATCCCAAAACCCGGTGTCACAAGAGCATGAGCATTCACTAGGGAACAAAATAAAATACAATAACTGTCTGAAACATAAATTTGGACAGAAAAGAAAGTACAAGTACTCTGAAGAAGACTCTGTTGGCTATTGAGCGTCGTATAGAACGCAGCTCACCTAAATCCCCGCCATAATCGCGCCTCTGCGCCCATAAGGCCGCTAAACATGTGTGTACCTGCACAAAAATATGCAGCAAGTGTAGCATGAATACGTAAATCAACGCGTACCCAGTAAGTATCCCGCCTAACCTCGAACAAGTAGTGACAAGGGGTTGACTCGGATACTTACTATGGGCTATAATTAATATACCAATGATATGACGAATTGCGGATTTTATGAGGCAACAGTAAACGCAATAACATGAGGCAGGTAAATAATTTTTTTGTTAATAGGGGATTTCCAAATTTATTTTTATCTTTTAGAAATTTATATCTCCGTCCAATGAGTCCATATCAATTATCAATAATTCCAAATCAATCAATTAGGTCATGCGCAAATCATGCCGAGGTCGTACGGCCCGATCCATAAATATTTAAATTGTGCGCTGCCAGAGTGTCGAATGGCCCGAATCATAGATGCATCTATTTACTACCGAGGCGCTCGGCCCGATCCACAAATAACAATTTTTTTTTCAAGAAAACACAAGTTTCTCATTTACAGTCAAGTATCTCATACAAACCTTCAAATAAGTGAATTTAACCTTATACAATTCTTTTATCAATTTCTATCATGACTAAGTGATTATATTAGCAAGTAAGGGCACAAACATTCCAAGTATAGCATGATACGGGTCCTAAACTACCCGGACAATAGCATAATAATAGTTACATACGGACTCTAGCCCCCACAATTAGGTACAAATATTTATTTAATTCACCAATGGGGTTAATTCCCTCTTACAAGGTTAGAAAGGAGAATTATCCCGCTCCGAAGTTTCATAAACGGACTCTAGTATAAACGCGTAGCAATTAGGCATAGGAAAGAGATAATATAAGAAAAATGGGAAAAACAGGGAAAACGAGTAAATTGGCGGCGCATAAGTACTCGTCACCTCACATATACGGCGCTCACATGAATTTCACATAGCAAATAATCCGAGGTTCCTAATTCCATCAAGTAAGGGTTAGACACAACACTTACCTCGCTCCGAAGGCCACTTAATACTCAATCACAACTTTTCCTCTAGAATTCACCTCCAAACAACTCGTATCTATTCAAAAACGACTCAATAATATCAAATATTGCTAAAGGAATCAATTATATTACATAAATTAAATTTCCTAAATTTTTCTCCAAAACGTCAAAAAATCAACCTCGGGCCCGCTTGGTCAAAACCCATGGTTCGGACCAAAATCTATTTACCCATTAACCCCCAAGCCCGAAGATATAATTGGTTTTGGAATCCGACCTCAAATTGAGGTCTAAATCCCCAAATTTTCGAAATCCCTAGTTTCTACCCTAACCCCTAATTCTACCATGAAAACTCTAGATTTTAGGTTGATAATTCATAAAATGTAATGAGTAATTGAAAGAAAATGGTTTTGAATCACTTACCAACACTTTGAGAAAGAAAACAACTCTTGAAAATCGCCTCTAGTCGTTTGGTTTTTTAAAAAATGAAATAAATGGCCAATTCCCATTTTGATTCTGTTTTAAGTGTTGGGCGACAGTGTGCATCGCGTTTGCGAGGCCACTGTCGTGTTCGCGAAGAGTATTGGCTGCCAAACCTTCGCGTTCGCGATGCCCCCCACCCCCGCCTTCGCGTTCGCGATGAAAGATCACTGACTCTCCCCAGGGTATGCCTAACACTATGCGTTCGCGAGCAGCTGGTCGTGTTCGCGAAGGGTAACGCCCTCATCGCTTCGCATTCGCGAAGAAGAAAATTTCAGCTGACCAGTTTACTCTTCGCGTACGCGAGAGTACCTTCGCGAACGCAAAGAAGGACATGCCAGAATACCAGAATTTGCAGAAAACCAGATTTTCCAAAGTCCAAAACATCCCGTAGCCTATCTGAAACTCACCCGAGTCCTCGGGGTTCCAAACCAAATATGCACGCAAGTCTAAAAATATCATATGAACTCGCTCGCGCGATCAAGTCGCCAAAATAACACATAGAACTACGAATTTAGTACCAAATCAAATGAAATTCTCAAGAACACTTTAAAATTTCTATCTTCTCAACTGGACGTCCGAATCAAGTCAAATCAACTCTCTTTCTCACCAAATTTTAGAGACAAGTCCTAAATATTATATTGGACCTATACCGGGCTCCAGAACTAAAATACGAACCCGGTATCAACAAGTCCAAGCATCAACCAATTCTTAAAAATAATTAATTTTCAGACTTTTAATTTTCATCAAAATTTCATAACTCGAGCTAGGGACCTCCAAATTCAATTTCGGGCATACGCCCAGTTCCCATAATTCGGTACGGGCCCACCGGGACCGTCAAAATATGGATCCGGGCCCGTTTACCAAAATTGTTGACCGAAGTCAACTAAAATCGACTTTTAAGGCAAAAATTCTTATTTTCATCAATTTTCAACATAAAAGTTTTTCCGGAAACACGGCCGGACTGCGCATGCAAATCGATGAGGGTAAAAAATGAGACTTTTAAGGCTTAAGAGCACAGAATCGAGTTCTAAAACATAAGATGACCTTTTGGGTCATCACATTCTCCACCTCTAAAACAATTATTCATCCTTGAACGGACATAGAAAAGTACCTGAGCTAGTGAAAAGGTGGGGATATCTACTCCGCATGTCGGACTCGGATTCCCAAGTGGCTGCCTCAACACGCTAACCTCTCCACTGCACTCGGATTGAAGGGTAACTTTTTGAACTAATACATGGGACGGATCGCCATGATACTTTTGAAGCATGGGCACATGGAATACCAGATGAACAACTGCTAAACTAGGTGGCAATGCAAGCCTGTAAACCACCTCTCCTACCCTCTCTAGAATCTCAAAAGGTCTGATATACCTAGGGCTCAACTTGCCCTTCTTTCCAAAGCTCATTACACCCTTCATGGGTGATACCCGAAGCAACACTCTCTCTCCGACCATGAATACAACATCACAAACTCTGCAGTCGGCATAACTCTTCTGCCTGGACTGAGTTGTGCGAAGTCGATCCTAAATAATCTGCCTTATCCAAGGCATCCTGTACTAAGTCTGTGCCCAACAACCGAGCCTCTCCTAACTCGAACTACCCAACTGGCGACCGATATCGCCTACCATATAATGCCTCATAGGGAGCCATCTGAATGCTCGAATGGTAGTTATTATTGTAGGCGAACTTTGAAAGGGGCAAGAACTGATCCCACGATCCTCCGAAATCTATGACACATGCGCGAAGCATATCCTCCAAGATCTGAATAGTACGCTCGGACTGCCCGTTCGTCTGAGGATGGAATGTTATGCTCAACTCAACCTGCGTACCCAACTCACGTTGTACTGTCCTCCAAAAGTGTGAGGTGAATTGCGTACCTTGATCAGAAATGATAGACACGGGCACACCATGAAGACGGACGATCTCACGAAAGTAAATCTCTTTCAACCGTTCCGAAGAATAGGCAACTGCCATAGGAATGAAGTACGCTAACATGGTCAGCATGTCCACAATGACCCACACTGCGTCAAACTTCCTCTGAGTCTGTGGGAGTCCAACAACAAAATCCATAGTGATACGTTCCCACTTCCACTCAGGAATCTCTAACCTCTGAAGTAAACCACTAGCTCTCTGATGTTCACACTTTACCTGCTGGAAATTTAGGCAACGAGCTACATATGCAACTATGTCTTTCTTCATCCTTCTCCGTCAATAATGCTGCCGCAAGTCCTGATACATCTTGGCGGCGCCCGGATGAATAGAATACCGGGAACTGTGGGCCTCCTCAAGAATCAACTCACGAAGTCCATCCACATTAGGCACACAAATACGACCCTGCATCCTCAAAACTCCATCATCTCCAACAGTAACCTGCTTAGCACCACCGTGTTGCACTGTGTCTCTAAGGACAAGCAAATGAGGGTAGTCATACTGCCGATCTCTGATACGCTCAAACAAAGAAGACCGAGCAACTATACAAGCTAGAACATGGCTGGGCTCAGAAACGTCCAACCTCACGAGCTGATTGGCCAAGGCTTGAACATCTAATACAAGCGGTCTCTCGCCAATTGGAATATATGCAAGTCTACCCATACTAGATGACTTTCTACTCAAAGCGTCGGCCACCACATTGGCCTTCCTGGGATGATACAAGATGGTGATATCATAATCTTTCAATAGCTCTAACCACCTCCTCTGCCTCAAATTGAGCTCCTTTTACTTGAACAAATACTGCAAGCTCCGATGATCCGTGAATACCTCACATGGCATGCCATAAAGATAGTTCCTCCAAATCTTCAGCACGTGAACAATGGTTGCCATCTCTAGATCATGAAGAAGGTAATTCTTCTCGTGAACCTTCAGCTGCCGCGAAGCATATGCAATAACCTTGCCATCCTGCATCAATACCACACCCAGACCAATATGAGATGCGTCACAATATACTGTATAAGATCCTGAACCTGTGGGTAACACCAATATCGGCGCTGTAGTCAAAGCTATCTTGAGCTTCTGGAAGCTCGCCTCATACTCATCTGACTACCTGAACGGGGCACCCTTCTGGGTCAACCTGGTCAATGGGGTTGCTATGGATGAAAACCCATCCACAAACCGACGGTAATAACCTGCCAATCCCAAGAAACTACGGATCTCTGTAGCTGATATGGGTCTAGGCTAGTTCTAGACTTCCTCAATCTTCTTAGGATCCACATGAATACCCTCTGCTGATACAACGTGACCCAAGAAAGCAATTGAAGTCAACCAAAACTCATATTTTGAGAACTTAGCATATAGCTGGCTGTCTCTCAGAGTCTGAAGAACAATCCGAAGGTGCAGCTCATGCTCATCTCGGCTGTGGGAGTAGACCAAAATATCATCAATAAACATAATCATAAAGGAATCCAAGTAGGGCTTGAACACCCGATTAATCAAATCCATGAATGCTGCTGGGGCATTTGTTAGCCAAAATAATATCACTAGAAACTCATAATGCCCATACTGAGTCCGAAAAGTTGTCTTAGGAACATCGGATGCCCTAATACTCGACTGATGGTAGCCAGATCTCAAATCAATTTTCGAAAACACCTTGGCACCCTGAAGCTGATCAAATAAATCATCAATCCTCGACAATGGATACTTGTTCTTGATGGTGACTTTGTTCAACTGTCGATAGTCTATACACATCCTCATCGATCCATCTTTCTTCTTCACAAACAACACAGGTGCACCCCAGGGCGAGACACTAGGTTTAAAGAAGCCTTTATCAAGCAAATCTTGTAATTGTTCTTTCAATTCTTTCAACTATGGCGGGGCCATGCAGTATGGCAGAATGGAAATGGGCTGAGTGCCCGGAGCCAAGTCAATACAGAAATCAATATCTCTATCGGGTGTCATCCTCGGCAGGTCTGCAGGAAACACCTTTGGAAACTTATGAACAAGCGGCACTGAATCCATGGAAGGAACCTCCGCACTAGAATTGCGGACATAAGCTAAATAAGCTAGACACCCCTTCTCAACCATATGCCGAGCCTTCACATAAGAGATAACCCTGCTGGCAGAATGGCCAAGAGTCCCTCTCCACTCTAATCGAGGCAACCCCTGCAAGGCTAAGGTCACCGTCTTGGCGTGATAATCTAATATAGCATGATAAGGTGACAACCAATCCATACCTAGTATGACATCAAAATCAACCATGTCAAGAAGTAGAAGATCTACATGAGTCTCAAGACTCCTAAGAGTGACCACACACGAATGATAAACACGATCTACAACAATAGCATCTCCCACTGGTGTGGACACATACACAGGAGCACTCAAGGATTTAGGGGGCACAACCAAATATGAAGCAAAATAGGATAACACATAGGAGTAAGCAGACCCCGGATCAAATAGAACTGAAGCATCTCTACTGCAAACTGAAACAGTACCTGTAATAACAGCATCAGATGATTCAGCCTCAGGCCTGGCTGGAAAAGCATAACACCGAGGCTGGGGCCCACGACCCTAAACTACATCCCCAGGATGACCTCTAGTTGGTTGGTCTCCACCTCTAATAGTCTGGCCTCCACCTCTGGCTACTTGACCCCTGCCCCTAGCTGGCTGAGCAGGTGGTGCAGCAACTGGTGTCGGAACCATGGCACGAGAACTCTGATACTGTGAGTTGCCCGTTGCCCGAAGGAAAAATCTAGCAATGTGCCTCGGATCACCACAAATATAACATAACCTCGGCCGGTGTGACTGCTGACCCTGAAACTAACCCTGTCGACCTGAGTAACCACCATGATAACTCTGGAGTGGAGGTGCACTAATAGGAGCTGGTGGTGCACTGTAAGCTAGCTGGTCAGAATAAGGCATATGAGGAACACGACCACCTGAGGCACCGTGGGATGCCTGGAGTGCTGAATGAAACGGCCTGGGAGGATAGACTCTACCAAAAGTACCCCTACCCCTAGATGAGGCACCGCTGAACTCACCGGAATAACGAGGTCTCTTGTCAGACCCCTGACCTCCCTGAGTAAGAACCATCTCGACTCGTCTGGCGACATTAGCAGCCGCCTGAAAAGAAATCTCACTCCTAGTCTCCTAAGCCATCTGCAATCTGATAGGCTGAGCAAGTCCGTCAATAAACCTCCTCACCCTCTCTCTCTCGGAGAGAAGCAAAAGAATAGCATGACAGGCCAAATCCACAAAACGGGTCTCATACTGAGTAACAGTCATACTGCCCTGCTGGAGATGCTCAAACTGACGGCGACGCTCCTCCCTCAATGTAAAAGGCAGAAACTTCTCTATGAAGCGCTGAGAGAACTGGTCCTAAGTAAGAGCAGGCGACCCAGCTGGTCTGGTCAACAAATACTCTCTCCACTATTTCTTGGCGGAACCAGTCATCTGGAATGTAGCAAAATCGACCCCATTAGTCTCCACTATACCCATGTTCCGTAGAAACTCGTGATAGCTGTCAAGATACTCTTGGGGATCCTCTAAGTAGTACCACTGAAGTGAACAGGAAAGAGCTTGGTAAACCTGTCCAATCTCTACAAAGCCTCAGAAGACATAGCTGACCCATCACCGGACTGTGGCGTAACAATCGGCTGAACTACTCCGACTGGATGAGCTGCTGGAGCCTAATACTGGGGAGCTATCTGCTCCGGAGCGGGGAGTAGTGGGAGTCTGGGCTCCTCCTCCAGCCTGAGAGATGGCTGGTGCCATGGGGAATGCGCCAGTTTGGGCCACACTCTCCGTAAGGCCTACCAAACAGACCAAAGCGTCCTGAAGTACCGTGGTGGAAATGAACCCCTCCGGAACCTGAGCTGGCCTGGCAGGAACAGTCTGGGCTGGAACCTCCTTGTCAAGCTCTTTCTGAGGCTCCACTGCTGGGGCTGCTGCTGAGGCTCTGGGCTGAGCCCTACCCCTACCTCGGCGTCTGGCACGGCCTCGGCCTCGACCTCTGCCCCTTGTAAGAGCTGCCACTGGAGGCTCTGGCTGCTGCTCAGCTGAGGAAGCAGTACGTGTTCTCGCCTGACCAGTTTACTCTTCGCGTACGCGAGAGTACCTTCGCGAACGCAAAGAAGGACATGCCAGAACACCAGAATTTGCAGAAAACAAGATTTTCCAAAGTCCAAAACATCCCGTAGCCTATTCGAAACTCACCCGAGCCCTCGGGGTTCCAAACCAAATATGCACACAAGTCTAAAAACATCATATGAACTCGCTCGCGCGATCAAATCGCCAAAATAACATATAGAACTACGAATTTAGCACCAAATCAAATGAAATTCTCAAGAATACTTTAAAATTTCTATCTTCTCAACTGGACGTCTGAATCAAGTCAAATCAACTCCCTTTCTCACTAAATTTTAGAGACAAGTCTTAAATATTATATTGGACCTATGCCGGGCTCCGGAACCTAAATACGAACCCGGTATCAACAAGTCCAAGCATCAACCAATTCTTAAAAATAATTAATTTTCAGACTTTTAATTTTCATCAAAAATTCATAACTCGAGCTAGGGACCTCCGAATTCGATTCCGGGCATACGCCCAGGTCCCATAATTCGATACGGGCCCACCAGGACCGTCAAAATACAGATCTGGGCCCGTTTACCAAAACTGTTGACCGAAGTCAACTAAAATCAACTTTTAAGGCAAAAATTCTTATTTTCATCAATTTTCAACATAAAAGTTTTTCCGGAAACACGGCCGGACTGCGCACGCAAATTGAGGAGGGTAAAAAATGAGACTTTTAAGGCTTAAGAGCGCAGAATCGAGTTCTAAAACATAAGATAACCTTTTGGGTCACCACACCAACACTCCAAAACTAGTCAATAAGTAAGCAAATCCATAAATATATACTCTAATACTCATTATAATCCTATTTACAACAATTCCCAACTCCGTTCGAAGAGTCGATAAAATCACCCTCGGGCCCATGTTTCTGGATTCCGAAAATTTTAAAGATAATTATTACCCATAGCCTTATGAACTCAAATATATGATTTATTCCTAATTCCATGCCCAAATTGCATGGCAAAAGTCCAAAATACCAAGTTCTAGGTCTTTCTTCAAAATCTCAAATTTCTACTAGTTTTCATATCTAAATCCGTATATAAACCTTGTATTTAGCTTGCAATAGGTAGGAATCACTTACCTTGATGTAGATGATGAATATGGAGCTCAAATATCGCTCCAATACCGGCTCCCATGGAGGAAATGAAGTGCAAATAAGCCAAAACCTCGATTTTAAAAGAACATTGCCCAGGTCTTTCCCCTTTGCGATCGCGAAAATCCACTCGTGATCGCGAAGGCCAATCATCAGCTGCCTAAAAGCTTCCCTTTCGCGAACGCAATGCCCAGAACGCGATCGCATTGCTCAACCCCTTCCACTTTCGTGATCGCGAACACCTCTATGCGGTTGCATAGAACAACCTTCACCAAACGGGCCTGCCCCATTAAGACAACGCGTTCGCGATAGCCCCGACGCGAACGCGAATAACCTCCCGCTCGACCCTCCGCGAACGAGAACCATTATACGCGATCGCATAGAGTAAAAATCCCACCAGTCCACTTCACCTTTCGCGATCGCGGCCCTTTCTTCGTGATCGCGGAAGAGGAAACCGAATGCCCAGAAACCAGCAATTCCTCAAAGTCCAATATCCGTCCGAACTCGATCCGAGACACACCCGAGGCCCTCGGGACCTCAACCAATTATGCCAACACGTTCCAAAATACATTACAAACTTACTCGAGCCTTCAAATCACATCAAATAACATCGAAAATAATGGATCGCAACTCAATTCAAGCTTTATGAACTTTAAAAATTTAACTTCTACATTCTATGCCGAAACCTATCAAATTACGTCCGATTGACCTCAAATTTTGCACACAAGTCACATTTGATATTACAGACCTACTCCAACTTCCAGAATCGAAATCCGACCCTGATATCAAAAAGTCCACTTCCGGTCAAACTTCTCAATAACCTTCAAATTTCTAACTTTCGCCAAATGGCCCCAAAATGACCTACGGACCTCCGAATCTACTTTCGGACGTGCTCCCAATACCAGAATCATTATACGGAGCTATTCCCAGGCTCGGAATCTCAAACAGACACCGATAATATTGAAATGCACTTCAACCCAAATTTATGAAATTCTTCTAAAAAAAGCCAACTTCCATAATAGGTGCAGAAACGTTCTCAGGTCATCCAAAATTCAACCCGGACATACGCCCAAGTCCAAAATCATCATACGAACCTGTTGGAACCTTCAAATCCTGATTTCGAGGTCGTTTACTCAAAAATCTAATCTTAGTCAATTCTTCTAACTTAAGGCTTCCGAAATGAGAATTCTCTTTCCAAATCAACTCTGAACTCTTCGAACTTCAATTCCGACCACGCGTACAAGTCATAATATCTTAAGTGAAACTACTCATGGCCTCAAACTGCTGAACGACGTGCTAGGATTCAAAACGACCGATCGGGTCCTTACAAGGAATATCTTTGAGTTCAATTTTTAATGGAACTCCTTGTGAGACTTTCTCATTTTCTGATTCTTTTTCTAGTATTTCATCTTCTTCTCTAATTATGAGGTTGTCATCACTTATGGTACATGACCTAGCCAAACATCTCTCTAATGAATCAATAATTAACTGATTATCTTTGTATTTATCTACAAGACCATCTAGTAAGTCAATTTGAAAACAAGATGATGATGATCCACTATACTTGCCAAAACGCTTCCTTTTGCAAGTTAATGTAAAAAAGTTAAACAAAGACTTAAAAATCGCAGTTGGTATCTTTATAATAGGGAGAAAAATATACAAAATCCCAAATAATGTCTTTATTATTGTCTATTTGTACTCGTAAGTTTTACACATCTTCATAATATCATATTCACCACTTGTACGTTTTGCCACTTGTACGTTTTGTAATATTCACAACTCCCACAACTCTTCTTTATATATGATAATGTCTAGAAAACTCACTACTATCAAAAGATTAATACTTATGGCATTGCAAATGTATGCCTATGCATAAAGGTATTAAGATCAATATTATACACACTTGAAACAAATAACAAAGTTCTTGTATCTTAATATTATAGGAAAAAATTTAATCATGCTTGCTATTTACACCCACGGAAGCAAAATATCACGTCTTTCATGCCATCTTTATCATTACCATGATTAATAAATACATATTAACACTTTCATACACAATTGATTGTGGTAAAATTTAATTTAATGTAAACACGAATATGGCCAGTCTTTATAGTATATTATTATTATTATTATTATTATTATTATTATTATTATTATTATTATTATTATTATTATTATTATTATTATTATTATTAGTATTATTATTATTATTATTATTATTATTATTATATTATAACTTTTTTTAGAGTGTGTTTAGCGAAGTTTATAAGCAGATCAAACTAGTTCAAGAAAATCAATTAGATGGGTGTGAGGATCTTCACTTGCATCACCAACAAACTGACATGATTGTTGAATTGTTTGAATCAAGCCTGTGCGAATTTCAAAATTATTTGCTGCAATTGGTGGTCTCCTCATACTTGATTCTCCTTCAAAATGATCTGGTCTTGCATAATCTCTAAGTATTCTATCATGTCATGGTGCCATCTCATAGGATTGTTCTTCTACTTGATGTGGTGGAAGTTGGTTATTGAGTTCTTCGTTCTCCATTTCCTATGATGTGAAAATTTGAGATCGTGAGATTTGTTCTTTTCGCAACAACCGCAAGGAGTTTTCAATTTTAGGATCGTATTTGACTAGTTCTCTTAAAGATGAACGGGTCACACTTTCTGAAATTTTTGCAAAAGAAGTTCAAATAATTAGACAATAAAAAAAATCTCAAATTAGTAGTAAAATAATTAATCTGCAGTAGACTTTAGCCAATTCCCGGTAACGACGCCAAAAATTTGACGAGTGTCTAAAGTATATAAAATTCTAACTCTACTCTGTCAAATAATAGTATAGAAAGATGTCGAACCCACAGAGGTTGGTTTATCTATTCTACAGACGTTTCTTATTTTAATTACTATTTGAAAAAATCAGGAAGAGTTGAGTTGTGAATTAATTAACTAAAAATGCATGAATAGAGCAATAGAAAATATTTTATTTTTCACAAATTTAATAAAAAGGTGTCGGAATCTTGACTTCACTTAATATTTCTATTATATAGTAGAATTATTATTCTTCAATTTCTATTTCTCAAAACTGGATAAATGCCTCTCGCGATTACAAATATATATTATTATTTAAATTGAATAATTAATTGCACTCCTCTCGGTTATACAAATTAATCTTCACAATAGTAATACTAAAGAACCAGAAATATATGATTGAACTAAAACATGCTCTTGTTAGTAAGTCCCTTTCGGTTACCCTACTTGTTATAACTGATTATTACACTATTCGTCTCTTTCGATTACAAATAAGTGTAAAATCAATTATAACATAAAAGAGATAGATGTTACTGAATAAATATTAAGATTTGTCAATACTACAATTAACCATATTATTTTTTCTGTCTCTCTCGATTACAAAATTAATAAATAGTTAATATGTAGTACAAGATAGATAGATGTTAATAAATCAAATAACGTCTAACTGTAAAAGCAGATAAAAGTTAAATAATTTTTTTTAGCTCAAGCATGTGTATTTGAGGAATAATATCTACTATTATATAAAAATATTAAGATCCATATTTCTCCCAACACAAGAAAAGTTACTCCATATTGGAATTAGTACTAACAATGAAAATATTCTTGTTCATTAAATAAGAAAATATAAAGAAATATTCAAGAAGAATAATTCCTCTGTTTAATTAAAAGCAGAAACTAGAGTAATTTTCTACACTGGAATTTATTTAGGAACAACAACTAAACCACTATTATGATTTAAAACAAAAGATAACTCAATACTAGTGAAAGAAATAAAATAGAGAAGCTTATTAAGAATTTGGATTCATACTTCTAGCTCTAAGCTTTCTCTCTACTGCGATGCCCTCTTCTGATCGGGCATCATCTTCTTATATAAGAAAATTTCATGATGACTTCTCGATTTGGTGCAAGATTTCCATGGCAAATCTAGATTTTGCATTTGCAAAGATGAGAATTCTTCATTCTAAATTTAGATTTCGTCGATTTCATCATGGAAAATCGAGATTTGGTGCATTGTCACGACGATAATGAATCATAGCTCGATCTTACACTTCTTTGTTGTATTTTTCTTGAATTGTTGCTTTTCTTTTTTTATGTTGCGCACAACGATTCTTCTATAATTATTCCTGCAAAATAAAGTTAAGAATATGGAGGAAACATGATAATTTATATATTTTTATGAGAGAAATTATGTGGTTAAGGTTAGGTAAAATGCACTTATCAGTTAACGTATTACATCCCATCATGAGTACAATGCCTGATCTAAAAACCAGCCTAATGCAAAGGTTGGATGGCCTGGACCGCAGAATGGCCGAAGGTGACATCGCGAATATCAGTCGTGACTCTGAGGGAGACAGGCAAATGGAATCCACAGAGGCAACCAAAATTTTTGGTAAATTATAGGGCCTCCAACATGAGAGGATTGAGGATTTAGCCTATAGGGCACAAGAGGCAGATAGAGTGAGTGACATGAAACAAACCATAGACAACTTGACGGGCCATCTCAATATTGTCAATGTTTCCTTACAAGGCATGCTTCGAGGAGGCGAAAATGACATCGGAGGTGTTGTGAACCTCGCCCAAGCTGAAGATCTTGAGCCAAAACCCAACAATGGGGCTCGGAACACTAAGGAAGTGGAGAACTTCATCTCCGAGATCAAACAATACTTCAATGTCGTGGGAGAGTTAGTAGAAGCAAAAAATGTAGCAACGACTGCCATGTATCTTCAAGGTGATGCTAAACTCTGGTGGCGGGTGAAATACGAAGCCATTAGGGCTGGTGAGGATACTCTTGAGACTTAGGCAGACATGAAGGCAGCCATATGCCTGCAGTTTTTCCCCGAGAACATTGAATACAATGCGCGAAGAAAGCTACGGGAGCTCCGCCATACCGAGTCAGTGCCAGATTACGTGTGGAAATTCTCCGCGCTCATGCTAAACATACGAGATATGGGGGACAAAGACAAACTCTTCACATTCCTTGAAGGTTTGAAATCTTATGCTCGTATGGAACTGCAAAGATAAAGGGTAGACACGTTGCTTAAGGCAATCCAAGCAGCAGAGTGCCTTGGGGATTACCAAGTGGAAGCCCGGAAGGATAGGCCTCAATAGCCTGTCCGAGGAGGATACAAAGGGGGCCAACCAAACACTGGTGGCCCTAGCAGAAGTGGAGGAGACCAGAGTGCACCCAAATCCAAGGCTCCCTCTTCCAGCAGTACTAGTGTTGCATCTCACAACAACGATCGGGGGAGGAAGCCCCCTTCAGGATGGCATCATTGCGACAGGCCACATTGGAACAATCAATGCCCACAGGCACAATTGAACGCCTATCAAACTTTTGATAATGAGTTGGATAATGACACAGATGATGCTGACCAGACATAACCAATAGGTGCCTTCAACGCACTTGTTTGTTACATTTCTGAGACCTTAGAAGGAACCGGTGTCGTATCCATAAGAAGAAAGACACATGCCCAACCACCAAGAAAGGGAAAAAGAAGGCGGATGAGAGTGTAACAACCCGACTAGTCATTTTGAGATACAGCACATCGTTCAGCAGTTTGGGGCCTTGAGCAGCTTCACTTCAGGTATTATGACTTATACGCGTGGTCGAATTTAATTTCAGGAAGTTCGGAGTTGATTTGGAAAGAAAATTCTAATTTTCGAAGCTTTAAGTTGGAGGAATTGACTAAAGTGTATTTTTGAGTAAACGACCTCGGAATCAGGATTTGGAGGTTCCAACAGTTTTGTATGATGATTTTGGACTTATACATGTGTCCGGATCGGGTTTTAGATGACCCGGGAACGTTTTGGAGCCTATTGTGGAAATTGGCATTTTGAAAGAATTTCATAAATTTGGGTTGAAGTGCATTTCAATGTTATCGATGTTCGTTTGGGATTCCGAGACTGGAAATAGCTCCATATGGCGATTCTGGTGTTGGGAGCGCGTCCGGAAGTGGATTCGGAGGTCCGTAGGTCATTTTGGGGTCATTTGGTGAAAGTTAGAAATTTGAAGGTTTTTGAGAAGTTTGACCGGAAGTGGACTTTTGGTATCGGGGTCGGATTCCGATTCCGAAAGTTGGAGTAGGTCCATAATGTCGAATGTGACTTCTGTGCAAAATTTGAGGTCAATCAGACGTGATTTGATAGGTTTCGGCATCGATGGTAGAAGTTGAAGTTTCAAAGTTCACTAAGTTTGAATTGGAGGGTGATTCGTGTTTTTAGCATTGTTTGATGTGATTTAAAGGCTCGACTAAGTTCGTGATGTGCTTTGGGACGTGTTGGTATATTTGGTTGAGGTCCCGAGGGCCTCGGGTGGATTCTGGGTGGTTAACGGATCGAATTTAGAGACGAAGAAAGAGCTGAAGCAGCTTGTGTTGGGTGTAATCGCAACTGCGAGAAAGGGGCCACAGGTGCAAGCCCGCAGGTGCGACGTTATGGTCGCAGAAGCGGTCCTGGGCCACCTGGGCAAGGGCCGTAGATGCGGAGTTGGGGGCGATGATGCGCATCCGCAGGAGCAGTCAAGGCTTCGCAAAAGCGGTCTCGCAGAAGCTAGCCACTGATCGCAGAAGCGAACAAACCGGCTAAGGGGGAAAACCACATCTGCGAGGTTATTTCCGCAGATGCGGTTGGCTAGCCACAGAAGCGGAAATCATGGTTGGGCAGAATGTTTTAAAGCTGGGTTTGGGTTCATTTCACCCATTTTTTCCACACGGGTTGGGCGATTATTAGAGCTCTTCAAGGGAGTATTTTTGCCATCCTATGCAAGGTAAGTGATTACCACCTATTGCAAATTAAGTACTTGGTTTACATATGGATTTAGACTTGAAATTTGTAAAAATTTGGGATTTTTGGTAGAAAAACATAGAAATAGATATTTTGGAGTTTGACCACGAAATTGGACATGGAATGTGGAATAAATTGTATATTTGAGTTCATGGTGATATGGGTAAGGTTTATCTTCAAAAAGTTTCGGAATCCGGGCACGTGGGCCCGAGGGTGATTTTTATTGACTTTTCAAATGGAGTTAGGAATTGTTATAAATTGGATTATAATAAGTATTAGAGTGTGTATTTATGGATTTGCACGTTTATTGACTAGTTTTGGAGCGTTGGGCATCGGTTTGAGTTATTAGAAGGGCTTGGGAGCCAGTTATGAAATTTCGGAGCGAGGTAAGTCTCCTTTCTAATCTTGTAAGAGGGAACTTACCCCATAGGTGAACTTATTTAATATGTGTTGTTATTTGTGGGGGCTACATATGCACGAAGTGACGAGAGTCCGTACGTAGCTACTATTCCTGTTTGTGTCAGGGTAGTTTTAGGTTTACACCATGCTTGTGGACACCGTTATTTGATTATATTTGTTAACTGTATCAAATGGAACTGAGGTGAGGATTTTTAAGGATTTAAAAGATTCAAGTCGAATTGTTTTTATTTTGAAAAGAATCAAGAAAGAGTTATGATTTATTGATAAATTTATATTTGACTGTGTCGCATGTATGATCCATGAAAGGGGTAATAGATGCATCTATGGTTCGCGTCGTTCGACCCTCGGCAGTGCACAGTTTACATTTATGTTGGATCGGCCGAACGCCCTTGGTAGTATTCGTGTGTGATAATAGAACTGGAAGTTCCTTTCATAATCGGTATAAATTCATTGTTTGTGTGATCATATGTTTTAAAGGAAGAAAGTGATTCAAGCTCTTAAATATTTTTGAAGACTTGTTAAGTTATTTCTTGTTCTGAGTTTTATTATTATATATATATCTTGCTTAATTAGAATTTCATATTATCATACTGTTGGCCCTTAGTAAGTGTCGGAGTCGACCCCTCGTCACTACTTCTTCGAGGTTAGGCGGGATACTTACTGGGTACGTATTGATTTACGCACTCATGCTACACTTGCTGCACGTTTTTGTGCAGGTGCATATATGTCTAGTAGCTTCATGGGCGCAGAGGCGCTATTATTGCGGGGACTTAGGTGAGCTGCCTCTACTTCTTCGAGGTTAGACGGGATACTTACTGGGTACGTGTTGATTTACGTACTCATGCTACACTTGTTGCACGTTTTTGTGCAGGTGCATATATGTCTAGTAGCTTCGTGGGCGCAGAGGCGCTATTATTGCGGGGACTTAGGTGAGCTGCCTTTCACGTTACGAGTCCGCAGCCAGCAGAGTCTCTTTCAGAGTATTTATATTTTTCTATCCAATTTGTATTCCAGACAGATGTTGTATTTTATTTTATATTCCTAGTTGATGCTCATGCACTTGTGACACCAGGTTTTGGGCGTTTATGGGTTGCACTGTGTTGGAATTTTTAAAGATATTATTATTTATTTTGTAAACTTCATCTTTTACTATTTAATTGAAGGAAATATGATTTCAGAAATATTAAAAATGAGAACCAAATTAAGTATTTATTTTTGGCTTGCCTGACCGCAGTGTCTGGCGCCATCACGACCTTAATGGATTTTGGGTCGTGACAACATGGTATGAGAGCACTAGGTTCACTTAGGTCTCACGAGTCATGAGCGAGTCTAGTAGAGTTTTGCGGATCGGTACAGAGACGTCTGTACTTATCTTCGAGAGGCTACAAGGCTGTTAGGAGCACTTCCCTTCTTGACTTTTCATCGTGCGATTCGATTCCTTTGAGGCTTATGCATTCATTCCCTTCCTATTCAGTCTCATGCGATGCGATAAATTAGGAATCGAGGAATTTTTATGGTACTACAGATTGGTGCAGGATGTTTCTCCATGCGTATTTGATTGGGCTATTGTCGTCGCCTCGCGGAAGGCCGTTCTGTCGTTGCATCCCAGTATGAGCATTACCCAAGGTTTCAAGATTTGGCATTGATTGTTATGACGATTCGTGCGTTGCTATCGCACCGTGTTTGTGTAATGGTAGGATGCTTGTCTATGTATTGAAGCAATGAATGACTTGGGAAGGAGGTTTACCCAGTGCATGATTCAGAGATCCTGTATTTTATTTTTGGCGAAGGAAAGGCAATAAGACTATAAATATTTATGTTTGGGTTGATAGAATAACGGGACTTGGTATTTTCGAGCATGGTGGAATTTTCATATGTGATGTGGTGTCGTCGTCCTTGTTGAACGCGTTAAGGTTCGCCAGTGTCATGGCCTTCATCAATTTGCCTTCGGGGGCAGAGTAGTGTGAGATGGTACCGGAGAAGCAATTGTCAGAGACAACGGAGTGCAGTAATTCCTGAATTTACATGGGTATTTCTAATGTTGACGGCTCGAGGAAGATGATCTTCGGAGGGGTTTAAAGTTGGTAGCGATCTATTGGTTCAAGTGCTGCAGAGATAGATATTGAGTTAAGGCAACAACTGGGCAGCGAAGGATGAAGAAGGACATGTGGGGGGTGTCTTACGGTGGTTAAATTCTAGAAGGTCAAGTGTGAGAAGCAGAAATCGGGTAGTTGCCTAAAAGAGAGGGTTTGACCAAAGTGGGAGAGTGGCAGAGTTGCATATGGGTCCGGTTGTAGGATGACTATACGCCTTGGGGGAAGTTAGAGTGATTTGGGATTCATGGTGGACAGTGAGTAGGTCTACGAACTTAATTTGGAATATTGGCTGCTATATTGAGGAAGATTGGGTGTGACAGGAGGGAGTTGCTTAATAGGAAGCATGATACAACATGACCTTGGATTGGAATGTATTGTCGTACCTTTAGTTGATGTCCATGAGGGGTGAACGGACTTGTACAACTGGTGAATGAGCACGGGCTCAGGATGGGTTATTGGTTTCGTGGTAATTATACTCGGTGCAGTGTTGTTGGAAGGTGTCGGCACGGATTTTCCATATGTGGGTTATCTCCGGTGAGCAGGTTAATGGTTGCATAGTGTTGATGAAGCTTCTACAAAGAATTTCACTGGCTACCCGGTGAGAGGTCGAACATGTGAATGTGGCTAGTGATTCAGAATGTTCATGAAATGGTTAACAGGAAGATTTCGAGGAATTTGGCGGGTCGATTATGCGAGATCATGTCAATAGGAGATAAGGAATCTTGGTAGGTTCCAGGGTTATGTAACGGTAGCTTCAAGCTAAGTGGGAGAGCCCCACTGCCTACGATTGGATTGCATAGTTGTCTACTCGAGAGGCTTCTGGTTATCGGTATGTTGGTGGGCTATTACGGCTAAGGAAAGAGAACGTCAGTGGTGAATTGAGCAAAGGATTTGAGGAATGTGTGCTATAATTGGCCTTATTGATTCATGTTCAGGTTTTGGGAAGACTTGGACTTTATGCTTCGTGTAGAGGTGAGTTACAAGGAACGTGATTCAGCCGGGTGTTTCTTTGAGAGGGTGTTCATGTTCCACCAGGGCCTTGGAGTTTGATCATAATTGGGAACAAGTCAGAGTGGATGACTTTCAACAATGGTTCTAGTGGGTTCAAAGTGCGGTGCCTAAGGATTGCAAGCCAGTAGTATAGTTAAATATTGAGCTTTTGCAGCAGATTATGAAAAGTGACTTGGAGTGTTCTACGTTATCTTCGGTTTGCATTGTGGCATTGGAGGAATGTGAGAAAATAACTTCGGATTCATAAGGATTTTCAGAATGGGTGTACCAATTGAAGACGCGAATATGCGCACAAGGAGGGCATGAGATGGTTTGTGCCTTTGTGGGTTTTGGAGACAATGTGGTCTCGTGAAATGGGGTCACTCAGGATGAGTGCGGATTGAGTTCGTTATATTGATAAAGGAGTTGTTGTTATTTCTAAGGAAGATCTAGAGTAAATTAGAAGAAGTCGGATTCGGTTAGCAATGGTTGAATTGGCATGATGATGGCAGTGATCAGTTCCTTCAGCGTGTCAAGTATACCTATGATTTGTGGCGGTACGTGAGAGGTTTGACGGTCATCGTAATTGATCTTATTTGGAGGCATGCGAGTATTATGTCCTGTTATGTGTAGATGGAGCCCAGGAGAATTATGGTGGTTTAAACCACCACTCGAGGTTTGTATTTTCTGCTGATATAGAAATTCAGTCACGTAGGGCAATGGTTCTTCTTAAATGAGTTAAGTGCGAAGTTTCTATATGATGAAGTGTGTACCCTATTGGTGGTTCGGGAGTTATGATGAAATTCTGGTACTCTTGCGTATTGGTATGTTAGGTGCAGTGAGCGGCATGGGAATTGGAAGTTGAGGATCAAGGTTGCAGTTGATGTCGACAAGAATGTCACGAGCTCGAATGAGCAGGGAAGAATTCAAATGTTTAGAGTGAGCTGGTGCTGCCTTTAGCGTCACCTGAGATCGGTGTCCTGTGTAAGGGGCTTTGTGTACTGATTTGCGTCTTCTTGATTTGCTTTACAGCATTAGTGTGGCCGGTGGTATGGATGTGCAGACCTGTGACCTGGTGCGGAAGGTCGTGGGAGCGTATCCCATAAGAAGATTGATTAAAGATTGGAAACCAAGTGTGAGGATTGTGGTACTATCGCTAATGTGAGAATTTATGCCTAGAAGTCGCTCGGTTTATTTGGTTGTGGAATGTGGAAGTTTATTCCGGATTTGACGGTTGTTCTTATGTGTCGTGAATAGGTCATTGTGGGCCCTTGAGAGGCTACTTAGTCAAGCATGGTATGATCAGAATCGATTTGAGGTCTGTGGATGGATCTAAATGTGAATGTGGGCTCTATATCAGGCCGGATGTGCTCATCTCAGCATAGCATTGTTTTCGGGAGGGTCTTCGGGCCTTAGATGTTATTCTTGTCATCAGCTATCCCGTGTAATCTATATTATACCAAGTGGATTGTGAGGTGGTTTGATTATTCGCACTCGTATTGAGATCTCGTATGGTTTTTGGTATTATGTAAGAAGGATGGCTCTCGAGATACAGGTCATATATCGTACCTTAGTGGTGCTTGAGTTTCGTAGCACGTGACGCTACCCGTCTCCCCGGGATTTGTATTATGCACTTGGCGTGCTTATGGTTGATATTCGGGCATTTCTTGTGTATGAGCGTTACGGCTCGATGTGTGTCTTCTTTAGATTATTATGTGTGGATCGGGTGGCACGCCGCCACGGGTATCATGGTTGGATCGGGTTGCATACCGCAACGGTATCATGTGAGGATCGGGTTACACGCCGCAACAGTGTGTTATTGAGTACAATTTTCTATATCTATTATTGCGTGTTTTGCTCCTCATCTCCTGAGGAAGGTTCATAACATCCTTTCGGTTGTTTAATTAGCTACGTGAGTTGAGTAACTCTTTCCAGGGTTCGTTTTTCCTTATGTACCACATTCGAGTTTATGGATCGTTGGCACATGGTGGCATCATATGAGACCTATGATAGTGTTTGTGGTGGCTTATTGCCGGAACGACTTGTACTGGGTGAGATGAGATTTTTGGACCTGTAATCAGTGCGATCAGATTTATATAAAGCATATTAAAGAGTAAATATTGTTATTCAGTCCAGAATAAGGTAATGGTTCTTGTCGGGAGGAGATACTCCATAAATTGTAATTCGGCAGGTGGCTATGAGTTCTACACATCTTCTCTGTCGTGGCATTTCAAGAATTGGAACAAGACTTATATGACTCGTGAGGTGTGTTGTAAGCATTGGATTCGTGGGATTTCGGCTATTGTTGTCAGAGGATGTTATTATGGTCATGTGAATGATGCAGTGCATGGTGTGAATTCAGTGAGAGTATACAATCACGTATTGGTACATAGTGTAGTGAGTGATACAGTGTTCGGATGATGGGAGCAGGCCTGGAAGAAAATTCCGGATGTTGGAATTTGGCTCTATGGCTAATTTAACTAAATAAAAAAGGGAATCTTCAGATTTGCTCGAGCAAATAGTGGCGGTAGGGCGGATAGGTGCACGAGGTTTTAAACAATGATTTCAGACAACTCCAGAGCAGTTCTTAGCATGTTCGCGGACGAATTTACTAGACATATTCTCCCGAATTACGCTAGCTGGCATTAAGTATAGCTCACTCAGATCGCACCAAGGTTTCGTTATCCCTAATCCCACCTTTAAACCTCCGTATTGATCCTTCATATACGTTTAGGAGTGACGTTGTTCAACAACTACCTAAATATGCACTCTCTCCCGAGTAATACATACTAAATAGGCACAGCTAATTGAGAGCCCTTTAGTCAACCACAAGAATAATATAGTTGAACAAATAGAGAAAATACTACGGCAAATCTATATTAACATAACAAGAAAATCATCCTTCAATAGGTTCCATCAAAACCCTAGATTAGAAAGTTAGCTACTCATACTCAGTAACAATATCCAATATTTTGCATAATTAAAATACAGAGTAAAGATGAAAAGATATAGAAATAGATAGTTCTAACTCCCAAAAGGTGATTCCACCAGCTCTCCTTGCCTCTAGCTGCCCAAAAACGTGGCTGCTGATAGAACCCCCTTCCAAGTGGTGTTTTAGGTCTATTTATATGTGTAGAAGAAACCCTAAATATGTGAGTCGAGTCCTAGTCAAACTCGGAGCGAATTAAGTCTTCAAAACTCGGATTGGACCTGGCGTTAGGCCTGGCGTCGCCAGGCTAAAGCCTGGTTCAGCCTGGCCTTAGGCTGGCCTCGCCAGGCTAAAGCCTGGTCCAGCCTGGCCTTAGGCTGGCCTTGCCAGGCTAAAGCCTGGTCTCTCCTTTTCATTGTTCTCGAGCACACTTTCAACGTTTAAGTATCCATTTTGCTCTACTTTCATCTCCAATTCACCTACACATAAAATAGAGTCCATTATGCACAAATAAAGTGTAATTTATCATTAAAACATGTAAAATGCAAGGCACATAATGTACGAAACTATGGAATTATAGCCACACATCACCCTCCCTTTTAACCAATATAAGACCCTGATGTTTGTCGAAATAAAAGTTAATGGCAAGCCCATTTAGGCGATGATAGTCACGGGCGTTACTCACAACTACTTAGCCTCAACTCAGGTAGAGTTCCTTGGTCAAGTTGTGGGAAAGGGCAGAGGTCATGTCAAGGCTATAAAATCACCGCCTCAGCTAGTGAGTGGAATAGCCAAAAGAGTGCCGGTGAAGTTGGTCCTTATGAAGAAAAATTCAACTCGCGTATGGTGATCATAGATGACTTCGAGATGATAGTTCGATTGGAATTCTTGAGGCAAACCAACACCATTCTTGTACCTTATGCAGACATGCTACTGATGATGGGAGCAAACGGGGCCAAGCCCTGCATTATCTCATGCACAATCATAAAGATGGCCGCAGAGAACATCTCGGCCTTGCAGTTGAAGAATGGAGTCAAAAGACATGAACCTACGTTCCTGGCTACCCTATGTATTGAAGATATTGAACGCTCTTTGGGTCCCATTCCTGCAACCGTGAATGAGCTGCTAAAGGAGTTTGAAGAGGTCATGCCATAAGACATGCCAAAGTGACTACCGTCTAGGCGCACTGTGGACCATGAGATTGAGTTGGTGCCGGGTGCGAAGCCACCTGCCCGGGTGCCTTACAGAAATGTCACAACCCGAACTCATCAATTTTCGGAGACAGTTGATAGAAATTCTAGACACGGGGATCATTGTACCCTCAATTCCCCTTATGGGTCCCTTATGTTGTTCCAAAAGAAACAGGATAACACCCTATGACTTTGTGTGGATTATCGGGTCACAAATAAAATCATCATGAAAAAAAAGCACCCTACCCCACTAATGGAAGACCTGTTTGATAGACTGGGTGGTGCTACAGTGTTCACAAAAAATAGACCCGAAGACAGGTTACTGGCAAGTCCGGATTGCTGAGAAAGATGAACACAAGACAACATGTGTGACAAGATGTGGGTTGTACGATTTCCTGGTCATTCCATTCGGCTTGACTAATGCTCCAGCCATATTTTGCACCCTGATGAACCAGGTATTCCGAGAGTATATTGATGAATTCTTAATGGTCTACTTGAATGACATTGTGGTATATAGCAAAACATTGGAGGAACACTTGGAGCACATGCGGAAGTCCTAGCCCGATTGCGGGAGCACGAATTATATGTGAAGATATCCAAGTACTCATTCACCCAAAAACAGATTGACTTCCTCGGACGTGTCATCGAGGAAGGGCGGATCAAGATGGACTAACAAAAGATTCAGGCTGTCACAGGTTGGCCGCCGCCAAAGGATATCCACGCCTTGAGGGTGTTCCTTGGCCTATGCAATTTTTATCAGTGGTTTGTGAAAAATTACTCTCTCATTGGAGTGCCGTTGACAGAACTCCTAAAGAAAGACACGCCTTAGGATTGCGGTCCCAGGCGAGCGGAGGCCTTCAATGCATTGAAAATAGTTATGTCTAGTAGCCCCATCTTGGCCCTCCCTGATTTGGCCAAGCCGTTCGAAGTACAAATGGATGCCTCTGACTATGCTCTAGGCGGAGTCTTGCTACAAGAAGACCATCTAGTGGCGTACGAGAGCCGAAAGTTGAAGAATGCAGAACGACGCTACGTCGCCTATGAAAAGGAATTATTGTCTGTCATCTACTTCTTACGCCTCTGGAGGCACTATCTGCTGCGAACCATGTTCATAGTCAAGACAGACAATACAAGCTTTAATCATTTCATGACTCAGCCAAAGCTGAATGGACGACAGGCCAGGTGGAAGAACTCCTAAAGCAATTTCACTTCAACTTGGAGTACCAAAGTGGGAAGACCAACCAAGTTGTTGATGCACTTAGTCAGAGGGCTGATCTATCATCGGTGTGCCTACTCGCCACCCTAAGGGGGAGCAAGCTGACCACCACTATAAAAGACCAGATACAAGATCTACTCACCAAGGATCATGTTGCACAATATTTGATTGATTTGGTAGAACAAGGCAAGACTCACCAGTTCTACATGGAAGATAGGTTCCTAAAGGTGAAAGGGAATCGACTTTTTGTTCTTAAAGGAGGTGATCTGCGAAGAACTCTTCTGATGTAATGCCATGATATTTTGTGGGCCAACCACCAGGTGAAGAACACACCATGATGTTGTTGCGCCGAGCTTATTATTGTCCTCAAATGGCTGATGATATTGCACAATATGTGAAGACATGCCTAGTATGCCAGAAAGACAAGTCTGACCGCTTGACACAAGCGGGACAATTGGAGCCATTGCTTGTTCCAAAGAGACCTTGGGAAAGCGTGTCACTATATTTCATCACTAAATTGATTAAGGTCGGAGATCTTATAACTATCTTGGTTGTGGTAGATCAGTCTTTGAAATATTGTTGTCACGACCCAAATTTTTCCTCTGTAGGATATTGTGACGGCACCTAGTCTCTAAGACTAGGTCAGCCTATCAACATGTGGAATAATTAAAATAATCATAAATACTATTAAAACTCAACAACTTAGTACATATAGAATTTTCCCAAAACCCGGCGAAAATACAAGTCATAGGAAGTACCTGGATCTGCACAAAAAGATATACAGAAGCGTAGCATGAGTACACCACAGCGGTACCGAGTAAGTGCCAAGCCTAACCTCGGTAGAGTAGTGATGAGGTCAAGTCAGGGCCCTACTGGAAATAAATACTCCCTCCTTTTCAATTTATGTGAACCTATTTCCTTTTTAGTCCGTGCCAAAAAGAATGACCTCTTTCCTTATTTGGAAACAATTTACCTTTATGCAATGATTTATAGCCACACAAAATATATGTGCCTTATTTTACACCACAAGTTCAAAAGTCTTCTCTCTTTTCTTAAATTTCGTGCCCAATCAAATGGGTTCACATAAATTGAAACAGAGGGAGTAATAAGGAACATGGCAAAAGATTTAACAATGTATAATAATAATAATAATAATTAAAGGTATCTAATGGTGTTTTGGTAGTGAGGCGATGTGTTTATGCCCGTACCAAAGTTTAGAGGAAAGAGTATTGTATTCTTTAATTGCCTTATGCTAGTGGAGTGGTGGTTGATAGTTTTTTTTTAGGTGAAAAAATTATATGTTTAGTTAAAAGTATGACCACTAAGAAGACCAGTTAATTGGTTTTTTGTTAAATTGTCCATTCTGCGCTGCTAATGTTAAAAAGGTTGTACGTTTATACCTGTTTTTCTTATTCCTTGCCTTTTCCCCTTTTTATCACTCCATGTCTCAATATTTTAAAGTTCTTGCGTAAAGCAAAGTAGCCATAACATAGTATAATGGCGTTGTAGTCACCTTTGAATATTGCTATCTATACTTTAAGGAATTATTTTATTATTATTATTTTATTTGACGATGCAGAGTGACCTGAAATCCTTAGTTAGTGGAAGATGAATTTATATATTAAGGGAAACAAAACAAACAAATACAAGTATACCAAATGAGAAATATCAGCAGGGTCACTCCCGAGGTACCGCCTCATAGTCCCAAATCATAAATAATTTCACAATCTTTCCTTATATCACCGCGAGAGCCTTCACATTTAGTTTTAAAATTATTTTTTCCAAAATAGCATCCCGCGTTTTAGCCTATCTTATCACACCGCATGGATTCTAGTAGTTCTCCTACTAGCCACGCGTATCAAACCCATTTTATCTCACCGCTTGTGTTTCAACACCCAGACCTTATACCACCGCATGCGTATCAATATCACAATTCGCACATCAAGTGCCCAAATATTTTGACTTGCCAAATAAATCAACAATAACAATATTTTCCATAATAAGGAGCTCACAGCTCAATCACAATGTATACAAAAATCTCAACAAAATATTCGGGAGTGAACAACTCAACAGAAAAATATTTAATAATTTAACACTTTTATTTCAATATGATTTATGGCTTTTATATTTTAATACCAATTTCAATAATCGATATTCCATAATTTAACAACTCAATTAAGGAATTCAACCTTCAATTAATGAGCACAAAATAAAAGGGAACGAAATTTCAACTAAACAAGTAAAGTAATTAGCAGGAAAAAGGTAAGGCAAGTAGGACATATGAAAATATAATAACGATGATGAATATAACATGATAAAATAATTTAATTAATATGTGACAGAGATTTACACAATTTAAAGCCAGAATTTTCCACATTTAGCCCGTGTACACACTCGTCACCTCGCGTATACGGCTTTCAATACATTACAATTAGCATAACAATACCAATCCTAAGGAAAATTTTCCCCATACAAGGTTAGACAAGTCACTTACCTCGACTTGCTTTAATTCAATCCACTAATAGGCTTTTTCCTCGATTATCCAACTCCTAGTGGCTCGAATATTTTGCAGCAACACTTCAATATCAGGTTAATGAGAAGACCAAGAACAACTTGACCAGAAATAGATCTTTACAATAGAGATTGGATCGAAACCTTGACCAAATAGAACCTCGAACCAGAGAAAATTTTGAGATACAAATAGAGGCTCAAGGTTATCACGTGATATTGTTTCGGTGGTTTTGCTACAGGTTGAGTGTTGGGTTTAGATATTAAAGTGATAAAATTTGAGTTAGGACGATGTACTGTGGATTTGAAGATGAGGCGTGAAATTAAAAGAAGAGAGATGTCCGAAAGGTTTGTGTTCTCTTTCTCTGTCCTCTATCTCTCTGCTTTTTTTTATTTTTTATTTTTGTGAAAATGACGTGAGGTCACAAATTTTGTTAAAGGAAAAAGTAAATAATATGTACATATTAAAATAGTAAAAGACTAAATCTCAGAGAAAAGCAAGATACTACATGTTAATTGCTTATACTGTGTACATCTAAATTAGAATAAAACTAACACTAAATGACAATATTAGAACTAAAAGAAATATCCAAGCACTAAAAAGGTATAGGGTTTTGGGGAGGGTCAAAATTAGATGTTTACATGTGGTACCCTTTATGCCAAAAGAAACAACGTCGAAACATCAAATAAGAGCGCGATACAATTCAAACCCATCCAAAACTTATCCGAGCCCTCGGAGCTCCAAACCAAATATCCACACAAGTTACATGACTATAATATAGCATAGAGAAAACATAATTTAAAGGATCAAGGTTAAAATACTCGTAACGACTGGCCGGGTCGTTACAATTCTACATTTATAGCAACCCCAAAATATTTATCAGCAGAAGATACAACTCAACTATTCTTCTCTTATGTTGTCATATATTGGTGTCTACCTAAAGACATCGTTAGTGACCGCGACTCTCGCTTCACTAGCAACTTTTAGACTCAACTCTTTAAGTGACTCGGGTCCAATTTGAGCCACAATTCAAGCTTTCTTCCGTAATCTGATGGCCAGACAGAGCGGTTCAATGGCATGCTGGAGGGATACCTCCACTGTTTTGTTACCAGATCGCAGAATAATTGGGTGAAACTTCTAGATGTTGCTCAATTGTGTTTCAATTCACAAAAGAGCTCTAGTACAAATAGAAACGCCTTTGAAATTGTTACCGGACAACAACCGCTACTCCCATACATTGTGAATGCCCCAAACATGTCGAATCTCCTCGATCTGCTAATTTCTCGAAGGAATGGAAGTAAAATTCGGAGATAGTGCAGAGCTATCTTGTTAAAGCCCAAACGAGGATGAAAAAACATGCTGATCAAAATCATCACTTTGTTGAATACAAAGTAGGAGACAAAGTGATGGTAAAAATTCCAGAACGATACTTGTTTGCACGGGTCCATGACCCTCGCTTATTGCAAAAGTACATTGGACCCTTGTCCATTGAGAAGCGCATTAGGAAAGTTGCATACCGAGGGGATATCCCACCCTGGTGGAAGATTCATTCAGTCTTCTATGTTAGCTTTTTGAAACCTTTTCAGGAAGACATGGAGGATCCTTCATGGATCCAACTCACAATACATAGAATTTGAGGCCCTAATTCAACAGGAAAAAGGTGTGCAAAAGCTATTCTCGATGATCGAGTGATTCATGTTTCAAGGAAAGATCACCAAGAGTTCTTGGTGAAAATGGCATGGTTCTAATACATATGAGAATACTTGGGAGAAGGGAACAAACCTCAAAGTCTACAAGAGCCTGGTCGATGATTATCTTGCAAGTAAGGCACCGAGGACGTCGCCAACTCAGGAGGGGAGAATGTCATGGGCGACTTTCCAGCCATGCCTCATGACCCCTTGGGGGCGCCCCATGTCGTCCTGGCAAGCCTCCCAGCGCTTAGCACCATAGACGACCCCGTGGTCTTGGCCGGTCAAATGACAAGCGCGTTTGTGCTTATGTCGCTCCACCGATAGCCCTCGCTAACGCCCAGCCGTAGACAGAAATAGTGCAGCGCACGCGATGCTACTCTGATGTTAAATACAAGGTTGCTGCCAACGGACCTGCTTCTACTTTGTAGGAATCTAAGTCCTTTTCATTGTAAATATAAAGTAGTTTTACTTCTTGTATTTCCAATGTCTCTCTAGCTTAGTTAGGTCAAATCCTGTAACTTTGGTTTATTTTTTTTAAAGCGTTATTAGGGGGATCAAGCAATCAAACTTTCTAGCAAGCAAATAATTTTCTGTACCGGTGTCTCTCCCCCTCGACACCGTGTTGCTTTTTCTGTAATAGCTTTCATTAATGCAATCAAGTTTTCTTTCATTTTTATTCTCTTTTTTGTTCTCTCAATTGCTCTTGACATTGATTTTCCCGTACAGCACTAACATTCTTGTCTAGCGTACGGCGGGGACCCCAGTTGATGGATAGTAACTGCACGGACATCGGTTGCTTAGCCTTACGTCGCTCTTCTAAGGAATCTCAGGAAAGCGCCATGTAGAAATTCACACGTTTGGTCTGGAGTCATAAATTTGTCATCATAAATTTATGACTTTTCAGTTTATAAGCACTTTGAGTTTGACTAAAACTCTTACTACGTTATCCTTACTAATATTTTATAATTCACAAAATACGTTAATAAAACTTTTAATTTTATACTTTATCCTCTACCCTCTTTTTTTATGAAGAAAATTTTACATTTATAACCTTTGTAATTTTTTTAAGAATAGTTTAGTCATTTTAAGAAAAAAAAATTATTAGCATTTTCTTATCAAGCACATCAAGTTTATTAGTATCAGCTAAACTAAACTGCATGTGGCACCAAAGAATGTGGCCTAATGATTGATGAAGTGGATGTGGAACTTAGATCTCAGTTCAAATTAAAAAGGGAGATAAAAATAGTAACAAAAGAAAAATTAATTGCCCTTTTTTGTTAAATAAATAATTATAGGGACCAATTTAATATAGGGGATCTGATATTTTTAACAGAAAAGAGGAAAAAAGAATGGCGAGGCTGACATGGCACGATATAACAGGAAATTGGTAAACCCGGGCTACACTCTTTCTCATACATCTCATCCCAAATTCTCACGGTAGCCTCGCCGGAACTCCGACGAGTTCTTCTCCTAGTCCATTGCCAAAACCCCCAAAACAATGGACGATAGCTAAAAGAAACTAGAAACTCATCGCCGAACAAAACAAAGATTAAAAAAAAGGAGGGAGAAGAAAGAGTAAAAATGGGGAATAAGATAGCGAAAACGACACAAGCGTCGGCGATGGAGTACTACCTCCACGACTTGCCGTCGTCATACAATCTGGTGCTTAAAGAAGTTCTAGGTCGAGGTCGCTTTTTGAAATCAATTTTGTGTAAACACGACGAAGGACTCGTGCTCGTAAAGGTCTATTTCAAAAGAGGCGATTTCATTGATTTGCGAGATTATGAGCAGCGTCTCTCCAAAATCTGTGACATCTTCACCTCCCTTGATCATCCACATGTTTGGCCTTTCCAGGTTTGGTAGTCCCTTTAATAAATTTTGGCTTATTGACATTGAATTTGAATTTGAATTTGAATTTGTTGAAGATTTATATTAGTAACATATTAGTTCACTAAATAATTTGAGGATTTGTTTGATGGAAAATGTTGCAGTTCTGGCTTGAAACAGATAAAGCTGCTTATTTGTTGAGGCAATACTTCTTTAACAATCTGCACGATCGTCTTAGTACCCGACCTTTTCTCTGTGTTGTCGAAAAAAAGTGGCTTGCTTTCCAGGTAATATTTCTTTTTTTGTTATCAAATCGCTGTAATTATGGTTTCTCAAGTTGCAAATAGTCATATCATGTACTGCTACTTTTGCAGTTGCTTTATGCAGTGAAGCAGAGTCATGAACATGGAGTATGTCATGGTGAGATGACTCATGATATGAAATACTTATGACTTGCTCGGGCTTTTATTTTTCTGCTTTAAAAGACTGGCATGTGCTGTTGTTGCAGGTGATATCAAGTGTGAGAATGTGCTGGTCACTTCTTGGAACTGGCTTTATCTTGCAGACTTTGCATCGTTCAAACCCACTTATATTCCACATGATGATCCTTCTGATTTCTCATTCTTTTTTGATACCGGTGGACGAAGGCGATGCTATCTTGCACCCGAGGTTTGAATAAGTTGTTTCCTTTTGTTGTTTACTATGAGTAGTTTGATTATAGATTATTCCTTGGCTTAATACAAAAGAAGTTTAATTTGAAAATTAGCGAGTCATTTGTTGATAGAAAAGCTGTATTTTCATACAAAGAAACCATAGCATTTCAATTATAAGTTTCTCTCCTGTATTTATGATAGTTATGAGTAGCGAACACTAAACATAACATAATTTCTATTGCTTAGTTGAAGTACTATTGTCAAATATAATTGATGACTGCGAGTTCGAATGTGTAGTGTCTAATTTTTGAGCAATGGCAAACGGATTCTTGTGCATGTAATTGTCTGGTGAGGACAGTCAGACTTGCTTTACACTTGCTCCCACTGCCCAATTGCTGTCCAAACACAACCACCCTATCAACCACCCTATTCACTATTTTCCACTTTGGAGGGCAGAATCCGTGCCTTATGTCAAAGACTGACCTGTTCGTGATTCCAATCCAGTCTTAACCTTCATATGCAGTGCACTGCTGGTAACACATTTCGAGAAGTAGTTTTGTCAGTAGAAACTAAGTGTGAAGGGTACAGTGAAAAGGGATGAATGGTGATAAGTGTGCTCAAGAGCTTCTCGTTTAGACATTAAAAGTGAACTTTGGGAGACACCAATAAGCTTGATTAAGCAATAGTATGCTAGAATTGTATGTACAATAACAGAAAGGAATAACCCCCCAAAAAAAGGAAAAGAAAGAACAAAAGAAAAACTGCACGTTTCTTCTAGAGGCATACTTGTCCCACACCTTCTCCCCTTCTTCAATAGATACGTTTTTTTATGCACCATGATGTCAAAGTAATTTCTTCATAAATGCCACTAATTTTCAGAGATTTTATGAGCATGGAGGTGAGATGCACGTAGCACCAGATGCTCCTTTGAAGCCATCGATGGACATCTTTGCTGTTGGGTGAGATTTTCACTTGAGTCATTATTTTGGAATGGAAGCTTTAAACTTTACTGTTTCTCTCTTAAAACTACTACTAGTAAGATGCCCGAACTAAAACTTGTTCTGGAACTTTTTTCAGATTGTTTATATATCAACTCTTTATGTGGTGACTTCCCTCCAGTATTATCTGTGTTGTGGTATCATCACGATGGCCACTGATAAGAATCAGAGAGATTAATTGCTAATTCGACACGAGTTACAACAATTGGTATATTTAGGAAAGATGAATTGCTCAATAGTTTACCTTTTTTATTTTTGAATTGATTTCTTGTCAAATAAAAAAACCTACAGAAAAAACTCGTGGAGAAATCCTTTTTCTCTTGTAAGACTTTTGACTTTTGAGCCATATCAAACTTTTTAGGGACCAAGCGTCCTACATTTACTAGCAACTTCTATATATGTCTTACATACTATTAAAACTAGATAATTATCCAGTTAATTGGCAGCTATTCTAGCTGTCGCTACGAGCCTTTCTACTTAAAGTAGTTCACGACTAAAAAATTAGGATGTTTTCCATAACAATAAGAACAATATGTGTTTTATATTGTACAAAAATAAAAATAGTTGTTGCAGAGAAATCTTTTTTCTCTTTAAGACTTTTCAATCATATCAAACTCTTACGGACGCATAGCTCCCTACTTTCACTAGCAATTCTATGTACGCCTTGCATACTATTAACACTTGCTGAATCTCCAGTTAATAGTCAGCTGTTTTCCAGCTGTCTCTGCAAGACATCCTACTAAAGTAGTTCGTGACTAAAAGATAAGGATGTTTTCCTTAACAATGAGAACAATAATCAGTCATCGTTATTTTAAGAGTCTCTCCTTTCAATAGATTAACTCATGCAATTTACTTCATTTTATTTATCTGGTTATCTAGTGTCATGTCATGCATATTACTAAATAGAACAATAAAGCTAAATATAACAGTTTAACTGGCTTCGGTTTTTTGGCCTAACTTGACTTGTATTATCCTTCTTTTGTCTAGCTCAGTTATACATTTGTACTATTAATATCATTATCAATTAGTAGTAAAATCATTGCCACTATTATTGACATAACTATTCATCCGTATTCATTCGAATTATCAGCAGATTGAAACATAAAGTAGAAGTGTTTTGGACTTCTTAGGAAACTATTAAGAGAAGTCTGAAATATGTTATGATAGGACTTGGAAGTCCTGGACAAGGAGAAATAGGACTTATTAGTTGCTTGAGTTATCACGAATTACTGAACTTAAATGAAAACAGAAATAAACTGAAAAAGAATTAGATGGAGGCACTCATAGGTAAGACTACTATGTGACTAGATATTAAGTTAAAACGAATAAATTATGTAATGATATTTGCAAAAGCCTACAGTGGCACCTTTGATGTAGTTAAGAACACGGAAGTCCGTGGACACCATAGTTCCATGTAAATCATTCAAGGAGTGATTGCTGCAGTTTTCTTTACAACCTCTCTCCTTTTATGCATTGTTGAAGTAATGATGAGGTCAATAAGCTTATGGCTAGCTGTGTGCGGTCGCTGGATGGGTTTGCAGAAACTAATGCTACACAGAGATTTTAATTTCAGCTTTTTGGATAGATGTAGTAGAGTATATGATACTCACTTTTAGTTTATCCAACCTACTTAAGGGGCACGTTTACCATCCTCAAGAATGATATTTTTATGGTGTACTTTTAGGAACTAATGTTACACAATTTAATAATTGGTAAATAATAAAAAGTTTGCTTTATGAAGAAGGAAAATTAACTATTATACGAATTATAGTTCCAACTGCAGGAATACGATAACCAATTGAAACTTCCTTATCTCATTGATGCAAAAGTAAATCAGTTAAAAATAGAATGAAGAGAGTTTTCTGTACCAAAGTGTACTTGGTGGGGACCAGCGGAATGAAGAAAAAACAAACATTCAACTTTTTGACGAAATGGTGTAGTTTCTTGTGCAATAAAGAGATTACTTGCATTTATATTGGCTTGTGGTCTTTTCTGTCTAATAGGATGGGAAGAATATCATACATGCAGGGATATTGTTGAATATTAATCCCCCATAAAAGTAGGAAACACACATATCAATGCTACGCAATGAGGATTTGAGTATTTGAACATTGTCTACATTGCACCAGGTGTGTTATTGCTGAGCTTTTCCTCGAGGGCCAGCCGTTGTTTGAATTATCTCAACTACTTGCTTATCGCAGAGGACAATATGATCCCAGTCAACTTCTGGAAAAGGTATCACTTTTTTTGTTTTTTGTTTTTTTGTTTTGTTTCTTAGCTTAGCATTTTTCTTGTTCTTACCTTTCTTATGGTATTGTACCACTTTAGTCCTTTGAATTCTGTTCTTGAATTCGATGTTTTGGAACGTGACTTAAGTATTACTCCCTCCGGTCCACAATAAGTGACCATTTTACCTTTTTATTTTGGTCCAAAATAAGTGTCCATTTACATAATCAAGAAGGAATTAATTTTATTTTTCCAAAATTTACCCTTATTTACATATTCCAATATGTCAAGGTAACAATTAATTAAGGTTAATTTAGTGAATACATCTTTTTTCTCTAGCAGTTCGTATTTCCTTAATGGGTGTGCCAAAGGTAAAATGGTCACTTATTGTGGAGCGGAGGGAGTAATTTTAAAGATGCATAAAAAAGTTTCGTTAGGAGTTATCCGTGTTCTACAGGATTTTGCAACTTTATTTTGTTTCGTTTTTGTTTTTGTACAGAAGGGTTTCAAAACTTGTAATCCTCTTGGCGTCATCTTAGTGCCAAGTTTCTATGTCTCTATTGTAATACAATACTTTACCAGCTCAAAATCTAAAACAAAGAGTTACTCGCATTCTTTGTCAATTTTTGTAATTTTTCTGATAAATGCTTATTCATTTTTCCTTAATGCAGATTCCAGATTCAGGAATTCGGAAGATGATTCTTCATATGATTCAATTGGACCCAGAGTCACGGTGTTCTGCTGAAAGCTACTTGCAGAACTATGCAGGAGTTGTGTTCCCGAGCTACTTCTCACCATTCCTTCATAACTTCTATTCCTTATTGAACCCCCTTAACTCCGATGCAAGGGTAAGATTGTATGTTTACATCTAGTGTCTCTCTTGGTCGCCCCCTCCAACATTTGTACTTAAGTGGCCAAATCGCTTCTGTAGGTTCTAATATGCCAGACCTCTTTTCAAGAGATCCGTAAACAAATGATGAATGATAAGCCTGGTGAGGGGAACTCTCCTGCTGCTAGTCCACATTCATTTCCTGCCAGTCAAACGCTGCAAGAGAGTGGCGTGAACGAAAATCTGAACTTAGTGCGGGACTCCTCGAATAAAAGAGAGGAGATGGAGAAGGGCTCAGTTCATGATCGCTTTGATCTTCTTGGCAACATGAACACCGTGCTTAGGGATGCGAAACAAAATAATCAATGTCCTGCTGTGAAGCCAGTGCTGGAGGATATAGCCAATACTTCATATTCTCAGAACCAAAGACAATGTCACATGCTATCTCCAGGTGAACAAATCTCCGTCAGCTCCAATTCTTTTAAGAGAAGTCACCATCCCTTCTTAAAAAAGATCACCATGGAAGATTTGACTTCTTTGATGTCTGACTATGATAATCAGTCAGACACTTTCGGTATGCCTTTCTTACCATTTCCTGAAGATGTAATGAGCTGTGAAGGAATGGTGCTGATAGCCTCACTGTTGTGTTCCTGCATACGCAATGTCAAATTGCCTTTTATGAGGAGAGGTGCTGTATTACTGTTGAACTCTTGTTCCATGTACATTGATGATGAAGATCGCTTGCAGCGAGTACTTCCATATGTGATAGCAATGCTGTCGGATCCAGCAGCAATTGTTCGTTGTGCTGCCTTAGAGACTTTATGTGATATTCTTCCTTTAGTTAGAGATTTTCCTCCAAGTGATGCCAAAATTTTTCCAGAGTATATTCTCCCTATGCTTTCCATGCTTCCTGATGACCCAGAGGAGAGTGTTAGGATTTGTTATGCCAGCAATATATCAAAGCTTGCACTAACTGCTTATGGTTTTCTGATTCACTCAATAAGCTTGAGTGAGGCAGGTGTTCTAAATGAAATAAATTCATGCCAGAATTCATCAATATCGACCTCTGACCGACCAGTACGGCCACAGAGTCTAAACAGTGATACACAACTTGCTCAATTAAGGAAGTCAGTTGCTGAGGTTATTCAAGAACTCGTGATGGGCCCAAAGCAAACTCCAAACATCAGGAGAGCACTATTGCAAGATATTGGTAACCTTTGTTGGTTTTTTGGACAGAGGCAAAGTAGTGACTTCCTGTTGCCCATTCTCCCTGCTTTTCTAAATGATAGAGATGAGCAGCTCAGGGCAGTATTTTATGGGCAAATCATATACGTCTGCTTTTTTGTTGGACAACGAAGTGTGGAAGAATATCTTTTACCGTACATTGAGCAGGCATTGACTGATACAACTGAGGCTGTAATCGTCAATGCGCTAGACTGCTTGGCCATTCTCTGCAAAAGTGGCTTTCTGCGTAAGCGGGTCCTGCTTGAAATGATAGACCGTTCTTTCCATTTGTTGTGCTACCCTAGCCAATGGGTAAGGAGGTCAGCTGTCACCTTTATTGCTGCCAGCAGTGAGAGCTTAGGAGCAGTTGATTCTTATGTTTTTCTTGTCCCAGTAATAAGACCCTTCCTACGCAGGCAGCCAGCATCTTTAGCTTCAGAGAAAGCTCTTCTCTCGTGCTTGAAGCCACCAGTTTCAAAAGAGCTATACTATCAGCTTGTGGAAAATGCAAAGAGTTCAGATATGCTGGAGAGACAGAGAAAGATATGGTACAATTCACCTCCTCAGTTGAAACAATGGGAAACTGTAGATTTACTTGAGAGAAGTAGCAGCGAGTTGGATCGAATGAAGTACTGGTCTGGCAGAAAACATGATTTTCCTGGTTATAAATCAGCTGGTGATTTAACAAAACCAATTGATTTTACTGAAAGTGATGATAATGAGACCAAGGTGAAAGCTGTGGGAAGCTTAATACAAAATCCTTCTGGCATAATGGATAGCTGTGATCGCCTCCCTTCAGAAAAATTACAGCTATCTGGATTTGTGTCTCCACAAGTCGGTGGTATGAGCAGCTTTATTGATAAATCATCTGAAGGCATTCCTTTGTACTATTTTAAGGAGGATAACAAGAAATTAGCAGGCACTGGTGCAGCAGCTTCTGATTCCTCATTGCCATTTACTTCCCTTGGATTTGGTTCTTCATCTTTACCTTGGATGGATCCTGTAAACAAGTCATTTAATTTAGCAAATTCAGTTCCAGCACCCAAGCTCGTGTCAGGTTCGATAAGCATTGGCAATAGTTCCACACTGTTGCGGAGAGTTGTACATGAAGTGGAAGACAGGGAAGCTGATCAAACAGCTTATGTGAATAACAAGTTTCAGGATGTTGGGTCTGCTACAACTAAAGCGGGTACCCTAACAATGGAAGACAACGCAGCTGCAACAGATAGAACTGATTTGTCCTCTTTTGCCAAAACATCTATGATTACTGATTCAGGATGGAGGCCTCGTGGGGTTTTGGTTGCTCACCTCCAAGAGCACCGTTCTGCTGTTAATGATATATCCATCTCAGCAGACCACAGTTTTTTTGTTAGTGCATCTGACGATTCTACTGTTAAGGTTTGGGATTCTAAAAGGTTGGAGAAGGATATTTCATTCAGGTCAAGGTTAACTTATTCTTTAGAAGGAAGCCGAGCTTTATGTGTTACAGTGCTCCAAGGTTCTGCTCAAGTTGTTGTTGGAGCATGTGATGGAACAATACATATGTTCTCTGTTGATTATATCTCTCGTGGACTTGGTAATGTTGTTGAAAAGTATTCTGGTATTGCTGATGTGAAAAAGAATGAAGTGGGAGAGGGTGCCATAGCAAGCCTCTTGAACTACTGTTCAGATGGTGGTGCCTCAAAAATGATTTTGTACAGCACCCAGAATTGTGGTCTCCATCTGTTGGACACAAGAACAGGCTCACATGCCTGGAACACCAAAGTTTATCCGAAAGAGGGCTATATATCATCTCTAGTTGCCGGGCCTTGTGGAAACTGGTTTGTATCAGGTTCCTCAAGGGGTGTACTTACACTTTGGGATTTGAGGTTCTGCATACCAGTTAACACGTGGCAATATTCTCTTGCCTGCCCAATTGAGAGAATGTCTCTCTTTCTTCCTCCTCCTAGTACGTCATTGTCTGCAGCAGCAAGGCCCCTTGTTTATGTTGCTGCAGGTTGTAATGAAGTCTCTCTCTGGAATGCAGAGAATGGGAGCTGCCACCAGGTAATGTTGAATTATATTCTTAAGAAAAGAAAGCTTGGCATAAGTGCTTTTAGTTCCGAATACTAGTTGGTAAATGTGGTCAATTTTTCAGTCTATATAACTTGATATTTTCCTTTATCTGGTTTATGCGACATCCAATATAGATATACTTGAAGTGGCTACCATGTCTGGGATTTGAGATTCTTATAAGGAAAGAGTGCCATGTCTGAACCCCTCTTTCTCTCTCTCTCTCTCTCTCTCTCTCTCTCTGGCCATTCCAGTTTTAGTTTCCTTTTATACTGAAAGTGTTTGGCTAATGAAGTCTTTGTCAGCGCGTCTTAATTTCTTGGTGAGAGTTGATAGCTGATATATGTTTAAGAAATTGGAAAAGTCCTGCTTGAATTGTTTGTCTTGGATGTAAATTTTGAATTTGAAATTCATTAGCACCTTTGGTCTTGTATAAAATATGGATGGTTGGCATGTGTAACTATCATTTAAGATGAGCCAAGGTTCTTAGGACATGCTATGAATCACAAACCATGTCTCCTCTCTTGTGACTTTTTCTGGATTTTTACAATTTTGAATTTTTTTCCTGCAGGTATTGAGGGTAGCAAATAATGAGAGTGAGGCTGAGAACTCTGAATTACCTTGGGCTCTGGCGAAGCCATCAAATAAGGCTAATCCTAAACAAGATCTAAGAAGAAATAATGGTTCAAAGTACCGAGTTGATGAATTGAGTGATCCGCCTCCTCGCCTTACTGGCATCCGTGCATTGCTTCCATTACCTGGTGGTGATTTGTTAACCGGGGGTACTGACCTAAAAATACGTCGTTGGGACCATTGCAGGTTTTAGACTGTTTCTCTAGCTCTATGCTAAATTAACAGACTTTTAACATATAATTTAACGAGGCTATTGCATATTTCAGCCCAGAACGAAGTTACTGTGTTTGCGGACCATCTATAAAGGGGGTAGTTAATGATGACTTTTATGAGACAAAATCTAGCTTTGGCGTACAAATAGTGCAGGTATGTGATTTATCATATAAATTGAGCAGGATCTACTTCTTCCTTTTGCAATGGATACCATCCTTAAATGGTAGTCTTGGTGTGGGTGTTATACTGATTTTTGTGCTCAAATTATATCAAGAAAACTGCGGAGAAATGAGTGGAAATTATTCGAGAACCATCGTAGTAACAAGAACTTAGGGAGAGCTTGGAACAACACGTCCTGTGCAACACGTCCCCAGTGTTATAGAGGTTGATATCTGGAATTTGCTGGCTGAAATGAAAAATGAGAATTGTGCTTAGAGGGTTTTATGATGGTAGGGGCTGACTGTATGATTTGAAGCAGCTATATTTGTTATCAGCCAACTTGCCTGAAACCTAACTTAGTATTCTGCTTTTGGTGATGAGTCACAAAATGTTCCTCTGATGCAGCTACTAGATAACTATTTCATTTGAAAACAAACAGAAAATCTATATACTTGCCCATGAAACGAGAAATTGAAGGTATCAACTATCATAATAGCCAATTTGTGCATCAGATAAGTAAACCATACTCTTTTGAATTAACTTCTGGAGATTTCCACGAGTGACGAGACTGTCATCCTTGCCTCTTCATCTCTCTTCTCTCACTCCATCTACCCTGAGTTTTCTTTATGCATGCCTTGTTTGTAATGTGTGAGAAATTTACAGTTCCCTTATCTTGTGATTGTTGGACTAATATCTAGCGTTACTTGTGTCATAAAAGGAGGCGAAGAGACGACCTTTGGCCACCAGACTAACGGCAAAGGCAATCCTTGGAGCTGCTGCTATTGATTCTGCGGGGTGCCACCGTGATTGTATTCTCTCTTTGGCTTCTGTCAAATTAAATCAGAGACTTCTGATATCAGGCAGTAGAGACGGAGCTGTTAAGGTTTGGAAGTAAAGGAACCTCAAGATACTGTATATTATTGTACATATTTAGTCTCTGTAAATTATGTAGCTAAAGAAGGGAGATCCTTGTGCAGTAAGCAAAGTCCATTACCTGGCCCTCTTCGACTTTTTTCTAGTAACTTGATTTGTACAGTGATGCTGATAGAATAGCATGGAACTTTATTATCTTGGATAGATGATTAGAACCTCATCTCTGCTGAGATATCACGGCAATTACAGAGCATTCACACCGTTCATCTGAATTTTAGGTGCTGTCGAATTGCAGTGTGTCTTACCTCTCATTATGTTTAGTTTTTCTCATTGGATGAGGGTGAGAATGTTTTCTGAATGTCAGAGCAAATTAGTGCTTATTGGTCGTAATTGCTGGAGTTTGAAAATGAGATTCAGCAAGTAATTCATGGTAGTCACTAAAGCCTTAAAACTTTTCTTGCATTTTTTATCCACTAGTCTTAAGGTACGAACGTTACGTTTGTATATTGTTTTTAATAAGTAAATTATTTTTTAAAACCTCATAGACACTACGTAAAAGTGTAATGTGATAAATTGAAAAGTTAGAAACTTTTGGTTAGTTAGAAAGTAAAAGAGATTGCATCATTCTTAAAATATTATATAACTTTTAACTCAAGGAAAAATAAGAATCTTCTAACTATTTTTGACAATTTATAGTCTAAAGATAGACTAATGTTGAGCCAACGTTCAACCACGAATAACTAAAATATAAAGAACTTAGATTTAAATAGTGATATTAAATTAAGAGCGAAACATTTTGGGATTGTACACAAATTTCTCATACCCTACAGTTTGCAAGTAGAAGATCAACAAAATCTGCAAGCGAAGTTACAAAATTCCACAAATAAACATTAAAGCTAACCAAGCTAATCAAATTCTATACAAATAGTTGAAAGTTCGAATCATTAAGTTCGAACGAACAAGTCGTTTGTGAAACAAAATGCTTTTGACCTATATTTAAATACATCAATCAAATTGTACACACATGTTCATTTAGATGACGCAAATAAGTGCAATAGGAGGAAGAGAAATATAAAGCTGAAAAAAACTTGAAGATAATCAAAGCTTAAGACCCTAAATCTCATAAACTTCTAAGCGAGGAAATGATCAAAATGGTCCTTAATGTATGGAGGCTGATTTATCTTGGTACTTACTGTATTACCCTTAACATATATGGTTCTTAATGTATATCAAAAGATAACATATTTAGTCTTTTGCCCTAAACCTAACAGATTTGTCAAAAAGGGCTGTTAAATTTAACCTAGGCGCCCCTTGTGCAGCTCACGTGCAATTAAAGACAAACGCTTTCCTTTTTTTCATCTTAAAACATAGATTTGAAGAGGAACAAAGAGCTTCTGTGCGCAAGAGCTCCTTGAATGCCTACTAAGAAAGCTATGTATTGCGAGTTTGGTTCTCTCAGGCAATTAAAAAGGTATTTATACATCTCCAATATTTTCAATATAGTTTCAGATGCTGAGGGGCAGAGGCTTATTGGAATGTAAAATGAATCAGTCTTATATGCAAAGGCTTTTAGGCAAAATAACCTTTGGTTTATGTAATTGTAATGGTAGTATTTTTCTTTTTGTCACAATTATGAAGCTTTAGCTAACAAGGAAGTGTAGCTTTTTTAAGTTTAAAAATCTGGTGCATTCGTAAATGGCTTCCAGTGAAATTTTATTGTGCAATTGTTTTGGTGCTCTATCATTGAAGTGTAGTTTATACGAGTTGTGAATATATTTTCACAATGTAATAAGTTTTTGAAGTGTAGTTTACTGCAATTGGATCAGTAATTGGTGCATATATTAAATTTAAACTGATGGAATAGTAGCTGGTTCATATCTTGTTGTTTGTGGACATAGTTTTACAAAATTACATTAGAAAAGCAAAATACAATAATTGAAGTCTAGTTGTAAGATTTAGGCTTCAAATCAGCTACTACCAACACCAAAACCAACAAAAATATCTTCACTTCAAGTCAGCTACTGCTCCATCAACAAAAAGATCAACAACAGATCGACCATCATCTGAAATATGCATAGAACCCATTAGCTTAGATATGTGTCACGTCCTTAGTAGTTAACTAAGTACACGTGCGGCACTTGATAACTCGCTAACGATCTTGCACAACTTGCTCACGTTCTTGCTATGACAAGTCGGCCTTATTACACTCAAGATCGCTAAGAGAATGGTAGAAATAACACAAGAGAATTGTTAAAGGAAGTTTTGTATTAGAGAGAACTTGAATTGTTTGCTTGGTGAATTACAAATGAATGGTCCCCTTTATATACTAGTCTCCTAGGGGTTAGTGTATAAATATTAATTGTTACACAAGTCCTTAATATTTACAAGATAATGGCTCTTTCTAGAATTCTCTACAAGTCTAGAAGATGCCAAGGACTTTCTTAGCAAATCCATAGGGATCTAGGGTCTTCCAAAGGAAATGTCCATACTTTTCTAGAATCTTCTCACAAATGCTAGTCTTCCTCCTATGTAAGCTTCCACATGGCTTTAATATATTCCAAATGGCACCTATGTGGCATGATGACATGGTGGGTCATCATACTTTCCCCCACCTAATGTTGCGACGACCGCGGCGCAATGCTGCTGCATAAACTCTCGGATCTTATATTTGAATTGTCATAAGTCTTCATATCGTTCCCACGTGGCCTCCTCCGGTGGTTGCCCCTTCCAATGGACAAGGAACATAGCGGTGGCTTTTTGCCCTTGTTTTCGCCTGGCCTGGTAATCCGTGATAGCGTCAATCTCTCTATCATGCGAGAAGGTGATAGTCATATGCGCTCGACTTGATTGGCCCATACTCGGATCATCCTTATCTTCATGATATGGCTTAAGCATGCTGGCATGGAAGACAAGGTAGATCTTAAGATATGATGGTATGTCAAGCTTGTATGAGATCTTGCCTACCTTGGCGACGATCTTAATTTACCCGTCATACTTGCGAATCAGATTCTGATGCATTCCCCGTAGTGCCTTGAACTGTCTTGGGTTAAACTTCACCATGACCATGTCCCCAACTCTATAGTCCGTGGGACGCCGCTTACTGTCTTCAAACTTTTTCATTTTCTTAGCTGCCTTATCCAAGTATGACTTAGCAGTGTCAAGATGCTCCTCCCATCTTTTGGCCATATGATAAGCTACCAAACTCTTTCCCTCGAACGCGGCTGGTAATGAATGTGGAGTTTGTGGTTGTTGGCCTGTGGCTAGCTCAAATGGTGTCCGCCTCGTGGACTCACTCCGCTGCAAGTTATAAGAGAATTGGGCGATGTCTATGAGCCTTGCCCAATCTTTCTGATGCATGCTTACATAATGCCTCAAATAATATTCTAGTAAGGCATTGACCCGTTCCATTTGTCCATCCGTCTGTGGGTGGAAACTAGTGAAAAATGCAGTCCCGTGCCAAGTATGTCGAATAACTCTCTCCACAAGTTTTCAATAAAATGGGGATCTCGATCACTGATAATATGCCTTGGTAAGCCCCAATACTTCACCACGTTCTTAAAGAATAGTTTGGCAGCTTCCTTGGAAGTGCAACCTGGTGAAGCGGGCATGAAGGTGGCATATTTGGAAAATCTATCCACCACCACCATAATAGTACCATAACTGTCGGACTTCGGTAGGCAAGTTATAAAGTCCATGGTCACGCTCTCCCATGGACGTTCTGTAACTGGTAGTGGCTCAAAAAATCCTCCGGGTTTTTGTCTCTCAACCTTGTCCTGTTGACAGACAAGACAAGTTTGCACATAACATTCTATGTCATCTCGCATGTGTGGCCAATAGTAGACTGACTCAACCAAGGCCTTAGTGCAACGTTGGCCTGGATGACCAGCCCACATTGTGTCATGACTCTCCCTTATGATCCGCCGTCTAATGTCTCCAAACTTAGGCACGTAGACCCGCCGACCTGTGGTAAGTAGTAGGCCGTCTTCGACCCAAAAACGTCTCGTATTGCCCTGGTTGGCTAACTCGATAAGTTGTTTGGCTTCTGGATCATATTGCATGCCTTCTTTTATAGCCTCACGAATGTCCCATCTTGTTGAAGTGATTGCAGCAAGCTCATTTTTCCGGCTCAAGGGATCGACTACGACGTTACCTTTGCCCGGCTTATACTTTAGCACATAATCAAATTCAGCCAAGAAATCCTGCCACCGAGCCTGTTTTGGTGTGAGCTTCTTTTGCGTCTGAAAGTAACTAGTAGCTACATTGTCAGTCTTGGCCACGAACCTCGACCCAAGCAAATAATGTTACCATGTACGAAGGCAATGCACAATAGCAGTCATCTCCTTCTCTTGCACTGTGTAACGCCGCTCCGTCTCATTTAACTTGCGGGTCTCAAATGCTATGGGATGCTTATCCTGCATCAAGACACCCCCAATGAAAAACTCCGAGGCATCTGTATGCACCTCAAATGTCTTGGCAAAGTCAGGTAATGCCAAGACTAGCTCCTTTGTTACAACTGCCTTGAGGTCTTCAAACGTCTTTTGACAATGCTCCATCCAAACCCATGGCTTGTTCTTCTTTAGAAACTCAGTCAATGGTGCGGCCTTTGCTGAGTATCCACTGATGAACCGATGACAGTAGTTAACAAGGCCAAGGAAGGATCTCAACTCGGTTACCTTTATAGGTGCCTCCCACTCCTGGATAGCACGTACCTTTGCCTCGTCCATGCGTAGCTCGCCATTGCTAATAACATGGCCTAAGAAGTGCACCTTTGATTGTGCAAACTCGCATTTCTCCCTCTTGATGTATAGCTCGTTCTTCCGCAAGACTTGGAAAAACTTCCTTAAGTGCTCCATGTGCTCCTCCAAGGTGTTGATGTAGATGACTATGTCGTCTAGGTAGACTACCACGAACTGATCAAGGTAGGGATGAAAAATCTTGTTCATAAGGGTGAAAAATGTGGCCGGTGCATTGGTTAGGCCAAAGGGAATCACCAACCACTCAAAGGCTCCATATTTCGTCACACATGCTGTCTTTGGCTCATCCCCTTCTGCAATGCGAACCTGGTAGTAGCCCTTGCGAAAATCCACTTTGGTAAAATACTTGGCTTGCCCAAGTCTATTGAACAAGTTAACAATGAGCGGGATCGAGTACTTATTCTTCATTGTGACCTTATTAAGTGCTCGGTAGTCTATGCACAAGCGTAGTGATCCATCCTTCTTCTTCTGGAACAATACTGGTGCGCCGAAAGGTGCCTTTGATGGGCGAATGTGACCAGCATATAGCAGCTCTTTCAATTATTTCCTGAGCTCCTCTAGCTCAGGCGGTGCCATACGATATGGGACAAATGCGGGTGGCTTAGCCCCTGGCTCCAACTCAATCTTGTTATCAACCTCTCGCCTTGGTGGCAAATGCTTAGGCAACTCCTCGGGCATGACGTCTTTGTTTTCCTCAAGCAACTTCTCTAGGCAAGGCGGCAGTGTCTCTTGAAAACTTTTGTCTTCCTCCAGACTTGTGATGGCTGCCATGAACGCTGGCTCCCCCTTCTTGATCCCCTTGACAACCTGCATAGCTGAGAGTTGTTCTTGAATCTGTCCATGTGGCATAGTCATTGTAGGTACCATGCAAGCTCCTTCTCGCTCCATAACCAAGAGATATTGGAGGTAGGGTTCGATCAAAGTATGATAATGTTTAAAGAACTCTTGCCTCAATATGATGTCAAAGATATCCATAGCGGTTACGGTAAAGTTTGTCATACCTTTCCAAGTTCCCAATTTGACACCAACTCCATTATCTACCCCACGAGCATTTTGTACCTCAGCATTCACAGTCTTGACACGAGAGTTGGTTGGAGCAAGCTTCAATTCTAGTCTCTTTGTGGCAGCCTCAGTCACGAAATTATGAGTTTTCCAGTATCCACCATTGCATGAGCAGGCTTATTGTTGATGATGAGATCCACGTACTGATTGTCATTCTCAGTAGGTTGGATAGCTTGCTTCGTGACGGTGCCACATAATCCGATCATACCCAACTGTGCGGTTCCCGAACTCTCTGCTTACGATTGCTCCTTCCATTCATGGACCATGGCGCTGAGGCTCTTTAGGTTGGGATAATTCCTGAAGTTGTGCGGCCCTCCGGATATGTAACAACCTTTCTTATCGGCCTGTGCCTTCTTCTCGGTGTACCCCTGACGGCCACTCGACTTTTTGGAATCTTGAGTCTTGTAGTATTGTTGTTGTATCTCCTTGCCTTTGCTACGGTCTCCCCCACCTTTGACATTGTTAAACTTTGTTTCTTTTCCTTTGCCTTTGTCGTGCTTGTCATGCCTTAAATCCATCAATGATTCGGCCTCCACTATGGCTTGGTCTATATATCCATCAATGCTTAGCCCAATTTTGCAACTCCCTTACCATAATGTAATGCATAAATAACAATAGGGAGATAAAATAACAAGTACAAACCTTACTTCAACATTTAGTTCCATAACATCAATCTCAACTTTGAAATAAAAACTCAATTATCACCAGAAAATCCGTAAACATGATAAGAACGATAAATTGAACAACACTAGTATAACACATAGCAATTAGGCATAGGAATGATACAATATAAGAAAAACTGAGAAACATGGAAAACAGGTAAATTGGCGGCGCATAAGTACTCGTCACCTCACATATACGCTGCTCACATGAATTTCACTTAGCAAGTAATCTAAGGTTCCTAATTCCCTCAAGTTAGGGTTAGACACAACACTAATCTCACTCTGAAGGCCACTTAATTCTCAATCACAGCTTTTCCTTTAGAATTCACCTCCAAACCACTCGTATCTATTTAAAAATGACTCAATAATATCAAATATTGCTAAAGGAATAAATTATATTGCGTAAGTTAAAATTTCCCAAATTTCCCTCCAAAAAGTCGAAAAATCGACTCCGGGCCCGCTTGGTCAAAACCCAAGGTTCAGATCAAAATTCTTTTACTCATTCACCCCCGAGCCCGAATATGTATTATTTTTGGAATCCGACCTCAAATTGAGGTCTAAATCCTCAAATTTCAAAATTCCTAAGTTCTACCCAAAAATTCTAATTTCACCATAAAAATTCTAGATTCTAGGTTGAAATCTTGTTATAAGATGTAAAAGATTGAAAGAAAAGAGTTAGGAATCACTTACCTATGATTTGGGGAAGATTTGGTCTTTGGAAAATCGCCTCTTAAGGTTTAAGGTTTTGAAAATATGAAGAATGAATGAAATATCCCGTCTAAGTACCTTTTACTCAGCTGCAGGTGTCGCAATTGCGACCTGAGTTTCGCAAATGCGAAGGAACAATCGCAATTGCGATGCCCTTTAACATCTGAATCTTAACCCATCGACTGTATCTATGAAGCCTCTACTGATGAACTGACGACATGAGATTGCCTAGCTAGTTCTCCAAGTAAACAAAGAAATAACTAAATAGAGATAACTCAAAGGAATACTCCACGAACAAAAGCGGAGCTCACCAATAGTATTGGAAGAGAGGGAAGTCCTAACCTGTAGACTGCTCGCCTGCAAAATCGGTTCTTACAACTTACGTTGTACCGCAGACCAACGTAGGTTCCCAAAAGAGAACGCCAGTACCATCCAGTGTACTCAGTGAGTCTCAACGACATGGGACGAAACTTTAATAAAATATATATTACGAACAAAGATTCTAAATGCATGAAAAAACATAAAATTTCTAAGAACAATTCTAAAATAATTGCACAATAGCAGTTTATGAATATTCTAAAAGAAATTCTTTTCTTTTTCTTTCTTATAATAAGTGTAATAAATAAAATATATTTTTAAATAGTGACATGGACTCTTACGTGGCACTTTAATAAATGCAATAACTAAGATATTATTTAAAGTGGTGATATGGACTCCACCTTGGCATTTTATTTGGTGGGGGTCGAGTGACTTGGCAGCTGCCATGGTGTAGATCCGTTAGGGTTAGGGGCAATTATGCAAACTTTGCTAACGATAAGGATAGATTTGGACGAAAAGTATAACGAGTGGCAAAAGTAAACAATATACCATAGTAGAGGGAAACTTTTGGACCTTTTCCCTTGTTAAAAATTAATAATATTAAAATTATTAATATTCCCCTAATTGTATATCCAATTATTTATAAATAGAGAAGTAACTCAAAAGTCAATCACAGGGGTTTAAATCCGTAATAGAAATATAATTTAAGATAAAAAAAAATTAAATTATATATTTAGCGTTCGTTGAAACTTCTATAGATTTTAGGAGTGTTACAAACACTACCTTCAAGAATTTCATAGTTCCACTCATTCGATTTTTTAGGAATAAAAGCCACTCATTTTTGTGCAAAATACTCCTCATCAGAGGGCAAATATCACAATAGTTCCATCTATCACCTTTATCCATGTTAGCTTGTAATCTAGCCATAAGAAGATATCTCAACTTCTCTAACAAAGTGATGATTGGCTTGTCTCGTGCGTCAAGTATCATGCTATTGAAAGATTCACACATATTAATTAATAAAATATCACACTTAGCATTAGGAGAGAAATGTGATTTGGACCATTCAGTAGGTGTTTTTTCTTTCAACCATGTAGCAGCTTCTTCTGCATCTAATTTTGCAATGTCTTCCATGCGAGCATCAAAGAATCTCATTGTTGTTGCACCACCAGCAGCAACCCAAAGCGCATGTTTTAGCGAGATACCACTAAAGCCAGCCCTCTTTAAAATTATTCTGAAGATGTCTCACACAAAATCTATGACTAACATATGGTAAAATTTTATTAAAAGCTTCAATAAGACCTTTTTGCTTGTCCGGCATAAGAGTCCAATAAACTTGATCGTCAATCTCCAAGTCATTAGCCAAGCAGCTCAAAAAATATGACCATGTCTCCCTACTTTCCTTTTCGACAAATGCATGTGCCACCGGAAAAATATTATTATTAGCATCAAGGTCAACTGCAATCAACAATTGGTACCCATACATCCGACCCTTCAACCAACACCCATCCAGGGGCGGCCCGACAAATTTTTTTGCCTAAAGTCAAACTTTACGAGGGGCGTTAAGATTGTTTTTAAAATTATTATTTTTTATTTGAAGTCTATTTTTTTAGCTTTTTTAAGATGCAAAGTTATTAATAATTTTCTTATAATCAATTTATCCTAATAAGTCTTCTCAATTAACAATATAGCTAATCAATTTAACCTTAGGTAAGATTTTATCAGTTTTAATTTTGAAAACCTTCTTTCCGCTGAAGTGGCGGTAACATGAGTTATTAACATTATTCTATAAGCAATATAGACATTTGAAAAAGAATCAAATCTTTTTATTTGATTTAGTATTTTAATTAAACTGTTATCTTTTAATTGTACTATTTTTTCTTAAGACTTAATTCAGAAAATAAATCTAAACCATCAATATCGAATTGATCATTATGCTTTAAGGAACATTCAAGATTAAGGCAACATTTTTTCAAATTTTCATCATCTAGCGAAAAATAGCATTATCTACTATATATAAAAAGCAATCAACTCTAAAAGACTATTCAAGAGATTTTGAAATTGCATATTCAACATTCTTATCAAATTATTTCTTTCTATATATCACATGTTTATTACGAAATTCGGGTTCGATATTCATTTCAAATACAATTTCTTTGGCGAAAATCATAGCAGTTGCAAATTTTTATTCTCTATATATGTTAAAGAAAAAAATCAAACATTTTCACTTCACTTCACTTTTTTTTAACTATAGACTATTAGGTGTTATAAAAATTGAGCACCCCACTAATATGGGACCTAAAGCAGTTGTTTTACCTGCTTCAGAGAAGGGCCGTCCCTTCACCCATCCACACCCACCAATTTTCTACACCCAGCCTTAAACCCATCATTGCAAGCAGCAAAACATACATAAATTCTTTGAAATCTATACGGTGTTTTAGGCATCTCATTTTCAGTTAACTTCATACATTGAAGTTCCAGTATTTGACCTTCCAATTTCAAGGCAGTAGTCCCAAAGAATGGCAAATTGTACTTTGATATCTCCATCAATTAATGTAAGTGCTTTTTTTAGCCCTTCTAGCTTGAGCTAAAGAAACATGAGCCTTAAGTCCCGCACTAACTGTGTCTCTAAAATTAGACACCTTTCTGTGATGACCCGCCACGTCACCATGCCACATAGGCACTATTTGGCATATATTAATACCATATGAAAGCTTACATAGGAGGAAAGTTAATATTTGTGAGAAGATTCTAGAGAAGTATGAACATTTCCTTTGAAAGATCCTAGATGCTTATGGATTAGCTAGGAAAGTCCTTATAATCTTCTAGGCTTTTAGAGAATTCTAGAGAAAGCCCTTATCTTGTAAATATTTAGGACTTGTGTAACAATTAATATTTACACACTAGCCACTAAAAGACTAGTATATAAAGGGGGTCATTCATTTGTAATTCATCAAGCAAACAATTCAAATTCCCTCTAATACAAAGCTCCCTTTAACAATTCTCTCTTGTTCTTTCTACCATTCTCTTAGCGATCTTGAATGTAGTAAGGCTGACTTGGCATAGCAAGAACGTGAGCAAGTTGTGCAAGATCGTTAGCGAGTTGTCAAGTGCCGCATGTGTACTTAGTTAACTACATCAAGAGGGAGAAATGCGAGTTTGCACAATCAAAGATGCACTTCTTATGCTATGTTATTAGCAATGGCGAGCTACACATAGACGAGGCTAAGGTACGTGCTATCCAGGAGTGGGAGACACCTATAAAGGTAACTGAATTGAGATCCTTCCTTGGCCTTGTTAACTACTATCGTCGGTTCATCAGTGGCTACTCAGCAAAGGTCGCACCATTGACTGAGTTGCTAAAGAAGAACAAGCCATGGGTTTGGACGGAGCATTGTCAAAGTGCGTTTAAAGATCTCAAGGCAGCTGTAATAGAGGAGCCAGTCTTGGCCTTACCTGACTATGCCAAGACATTTGAGGTGCATACAAATGCCTCAGATTTTGCCATTGGGGGTGTCTTGATGCAAGATAATCATCCCATAGCATTTGAAAGCTGCAAGTTAAATGAGACGGAGCGGCGTTACACAGTGCAAAAGAAGGAGATGACTGTTATTGTGCATTGCCTTCATACATGGCGACATTATTTGCTTGGGTCAAGGTTTGTGGTCAAGACCGACAATATAGATACTAGCTACTTTGAGACGCAAAAGAAGCTCACCCCAAAACAGGCTCGGTGGCAGGATTTCTTGGCCGAATTTGATTATGTGCTGGAGTATAAGCCGGGCAAAGGTAACGTTGTAGCCGATGCCTTGAGCCAGAAAACCGAGCTTGCTGCAATCACTTCAACAAGATGGGACATTCGTGAGGCTATAAAATAAGGCATGCAACATGATCCAGCAGCCAAACAACTTATCAAGTTAGCCAACTAGAGCAATACGAGACATTTTTGGGTCGAAGACGGCCTACTACTTACCACAGGTCAGCGGGTCTACGTGCCTAAGTTTGGAGACATTAGACGGCGGATCATAAGGGAGAGTCATGACAGAATGTGGGCTGGTCATCCAGGCCAACATTGCACTAGGGCGTTGGTTGAGTTAGTCTATTATTGGCCACGCATGCGAGATGCTATAAAGTGTTATGTGCAGACTTGTCTTGTCTGTCAACAGGACAAGGTTGAGCAACAAAAACCAGGAGGACTTTTGGAGCCACTACTAGTTGCAGAACGTCCATAGGAGAGCGTGACTATGGACTTTATCACTTGCCTACTGAAGTCTGACGGTTATGGTACTATTATGGTGGTGGTGGATAGGTTTTCCAGATATGCCACTTTCATGCCCGCCTCACCAGGTTGCACTGCCAAGGAAGCCGTCAAACTATTCTTTAAGAACGTGGTGAAGTATTGGGGCTTACCAAGGCATATTATCAGCGATCGAGACCCCCGTTTTACTGGAAACTTTTGGAGAGAGTTATTCGACATACTTGGCACGAAACTGCACTTTTCCACTAGTTTCTACCCACGGACGGATGGACAAACAGAACGGGTCAATGCCTTACTAGAATGCTATTTGAGGCATTATGTTAGCGCGCATCAGAAAGATTGGGCAAGGCTCCTAAACATCACTCAATTCTTTTATAACTTGCAGCGGAGTGAGTCTACGGGGCAGACACCATTTGAGCTAGCCACAGGCCAGCAACCTTAAACCCCACATTCATTACTAGCCGCGTTCGAGGGAAAGAGTTTGGGGGCTTATCATATATCCAAAGGATGGGAGGAGCAGCTTGACACTACTAAGTCCTACTTGGATAAGGCAGCTAAGAAGGTGAAGAAGTTTGCGGACCGTAAGCAGCATCCCACGGACTACAGAGTTGGGGACATGGTCATGGTGAAGTTTAACCCAAGACAGTTCAAGGCACTACGGGGCATGCATCAGAATTTGATTCCAAGTATGAGGGGCCATTTAAGATCGTCGTCAAGGTAGGCAAGATCTCATACAAGCTTGATATGCCATCATATCTTAAGATCTACCCTATCTTCCATGCCAGCATGCTTAAGCCATATCATGAAGACAAGGATGATCCAAGTAGGGGCCAATAAAGTCGAGCGCATATTACTATCACCGCCTCGCATGACCGGGAGATTGAGGCTATTATTGATTACCAGGCCAGGCAAAAACAAGGGCAGAAAGCCACCGCAATGTTCCTCGTCCATTGGAAGGGGAAATCTCCCGAGGAGGCCACGTGGGAACGATATGAAGACTTATGGCAATTCAAAGATAAGATTCAAGAGTTTATGCAGCAACATTGCGCCGCGGTCATTGCAACATTAGGTGGGGGAGAGTGTGATGACCCGCCACGTCACCATGCCACATAGGCACCATTTGGCATATATTAATACCATGTGGAAGCTTACATAGGAGGAAAGTTAATATTTGTGAGAAGATTCTAGAGAAGTATGGACATTTCCTTTGGAAGATCCTAGATGCTTATGGATTAGCTAGGAAAGTCCTTGAAATCTTCTAGGCTTTTAGAGAATTCTAGAGAAAGCCCTTATCTTGTAAATATTTAGGACTTGTGTAACAATTAATATTTACACACTAGCCACTAAAAGACTAGTATATAAAGGGGGTCATTCATTTGTAATTCATCAAGCAAACAATTCAAATTCCCTCTAATACAAAGCTCCCTTTAACAATTCTCTCTTTGTTCTTTCTACCATTCTCTTAGCGATCTTGAGTGTAGTAAGACTGACTTGGCTTAGCAAGAACGTGAGCAAATTGTACAAGATCGTTAGCAAGTTGTCAAGTGTTGTACGTGTACTTAGTTAACTACTAAGGACGTGACATTTCACTCCTTATTTTTATCTATATCATCAAGATATGTCCTTGGAATAATTGAAGACGTAATTGTCTTGTTGCGATGGTGCCAAGTTTTGCAAGTATGCTTGGAATTATATAAGTTTTTACCTGAAATGCCTTGTCTCTGTGCATTACTGATGCCATAATCACCCATACACAATCTGGATCTCTACACTCTGCTTTTATTCTTTATGAATCATTCTTGATCGACCTAATATTCCTCCCTTCGTTTACCTCATGAGTCAGATACAACATTTTTGAACTCTACCTTACTTCCAAATATATATTTCAAAGCTAATACATGATGTTTTGCTTCAGTTCTTGGGTTGTGCTTTGGAAAATCAAAGCTTTCATTATCAGAATCACTATTCAAACTTTTCTGATCATCGGAGTCCACACAATCGGAATCTCCATCTTTATTACACAACTTTCTCAAAACTTCTTCACTAATAAGCTTTCTGCCATCCTCAAAGCTTTGTTTTTTTTGTCCTTGTTTTTCAAGGATGAAATCATCATCAGATAATTCATTTTGTGAATCTCCACACTCATCATAGCTGTGTGTTTTCCCTTTCAATATGTACAGTAACATATTCTTCTTGGTTTAATGTGCAATATGTTTGGCCTAAGATCTCAACTGGATCTACTCCAATGTAGGAGTCCAAATGTTCAAAATACAACTCAACTACTCTATCATTCGGGATAAATTTTTCAATTATGAGGGCTTCAACTTCAGTAGAAATTAATCTCCATTTGTTGCCGAACTTCCCTCATTTATGCCAAAAGATTTCCGAGTCATTCATATAGTCACACATCTTAGCCATCTTCTTCAAATCTGTTAGATTAAGGTTTGTCACTTCAACATAGTCAAAGTAGTCCACCATGCCTCCAACATAAAGTTTGCTTGGCTGATGCTTCATCAGTCCCTTATGGCAAACTTTAATGCTAAAAACTGCAGCCTCCGACATAAGGTCTGTCAAAAAAAATTATGAGGACCACCATTCTAGATATTATCTGAATATTTTAAAGAACAAACGTATACTTGTAAATATTCTCTAGACCACTATTAAACACTTTACGAGACAAAAGGCATAAACTTTGGGACCCCTATCTAATACTTTATGCTGTGAAATAATAACTAACAAAAGATAATTTCTTTTACTTAGAATTGACAAAAGATAAGAGAAGATAAGTACTTAATGGGTAAAATATACCCAAACGTTGAAGAAAAAAAAACTTACCATAATATGGGACTGATTCTTCACCACCATTCCTTTTGACCAACATTCTTGTTCTTGGTAATAAGGAGGAAAGTAGAATGTACTTTTACTGTAGAGATCGGTTCTATTGACAAAGAGATGAAGACAACGCAGCTGAATAGAATTAGGGCACGGTCTCAGCCAAACGTAGTTGTTCCTCTCTTAAGAAATTTTGAGTGTGTTTGGCTAAGCTTATAAGCCGGTCAAACTAGCTTATAAGTATTTTTCGGCTTATATACACGTTTGGTAAAGTTAAAAGTACTTATAAGTCAGGTGTTTATAAGTAAAAAATAAGCCAAAAGCGATAAGCTGGTCACCCCCAACTTATGAATTTTTAACTTATAAGCACTTTAAGTTTGACCAAAATTTTTACTATTTTATCCTTAAATATTCTTTTTTAGAATAAAACTCCTACATCGATAATCACTGCCTCAAATATTTTTTCAACCTAAACCCGCCTCTTCAAGTCTGCAATTCTCATTGACTATTTAAGATAAGCAAATTCTCTATTCATTTGCATATTTGTATCAATGTAATTGTGTATTAATCTTTGAACTGTATGTAATAATGAGGACATCAATTTTTTAGTGTATTGCTTTCTAAGTGTTGTGGTGATGAAGACAATGTTTGTTTCTCTTCAAATATTTTGACCTATTTAGGTTTATTTTTTACTGAGAAACTTTTGTTAATTTATTAATTATTATAACTTATGATTATATGCTTATCATAAAATAAATTATATTTATCATAAAAACTATCTTATCTAAGCACGGTTGTATTTAAAATAAAATGACAAATAGAATATTTTGTATTTGAATCGATCTAGAATCTAAAATTTTGAAGAAATTACGCCCTTATAAGTGTAAGCATCTAAGATTATTTAAGTTATTTTAACAGAAAGAGAGCTTATGAGCACTTTTTTTATCAAATACTGCAGCAACTTATTATCAATTTCAGCAATTGTATCCAAACACGTAACTGTTTATTTATTAAATCAGTTTCAACACTTAAAAGTATTTTTCAGCACCTAATGCTTATCACCTACTTCAAATCAGCTAATCCAAACGGGCTCTTTGAGAACTGTTTTTGATGGGAGATTATAAGTTTTCCCGCTTTTTAGATGATTGCACGTGTGTTGCGCATGGGGCGCGTAGGTTAAATTTAACAGCCCTTTTTGACAAATCTATTAAGTTTAGGGAAAAAGATCAAATATATTATCTTTTGATATACATTAAGGACCATATTTATTAAGAGTAATATAGTAAGAATCAAGATAAAGCAGCCTATATACGTGAAGGACCATTTTGATCATTTCCTCACTTCTAAGCCATTGTCTTTTCACATGTCGCGTCTAACAAAAAGTATATAATTAGAAAAACCTTTTACCCATATAAATAATTTTCTTTTTATATTTGAATGATGTATCTAATCATGACTCATTCCTTAATATTTTCCATTTTTATTTATTTAAGATATGTTAAGAATTTTGTTATACTTTGATGGCGTTCTTTCTTTATTGTCAATTTTTCGATCTTCTGTGTGTTTGATTATTTGCATTCAATATATATATATTGATGAATCAGTATGATTCTTTCCCCTTCTTACGGTATATTGGAAGAAGACATATTCAAGGGAAAAAAGGAAGGAACAATTAACATAAAACCAACAAAATGAAGAAAATTAAAACATAATAGAGGATTGATGATACCTTTTCGAGAAATTTATAGTGAATTCAGTAGCAACGCAATGACTTCTTTCCCTCTTTCTTCACTGTTGCAAACGCTAACAATGGAAAAGATGAATTTAGTGGCTTCTTACAAAGGTGTTGGCAAACTTCTTTAAATGGATTCATGTAATGAGTTGATAATTGCACTGAAGTGCTTAACCAACAACGAAGTTAAAAGAAAGCGTCCATGGAGAATTGAGAATAAGAGTAACGTAAATTTAGAAGATTCCAAGTCTTAGAATAAAAAGGTACCCTACGACACTCTTTTGATTTTCAAAAGAACGTTTAAACCTAAATAAGGAGTAAATAATATAACATGTCAGGAATATTTTGAGTCAGATTTTTACTTGGATTTCATGATGACTGTAGTATTTGTTATAAAGGAAACCTAAATAATAAATAACATAACATGTCAGGAATTAATAGATACGGACTAAACAAACCAAATACAAATACAATCGCAAAGTAAATTAATTCTGATGGATTCATAGTTAATTAAATAAGGAAAGTTTAAAGCAAATTAATTGTGACACTTCATAATTAGTTCAAATAAGGAAAGCTTTTATAACAAAAAATTTAGCTGATTTTAAAGTCCAAAATATTTTTTAAAAAAAGAGTTAAATAACTGTTTTGTTCAGTGTAAACTCTATTTTTAAAGGGTAAAAAAGGCGAACGACATTTCGTTAAGGGCTTTCGTACTTTTAATATAGTGTATATATTAAACGATGAAATACGCATTGCTTTCATGCAGATTATGCACATATTGCAAATGATTCATTTGGAAATGTGTTTCTATGAATGTGAAGCGTGGCACAGAGATTCTTATACATATCTCTCAGGCTATTAGTTGCTTTAAGAAATATGTGAACATAGTTGAAAATCAATTAGACAACTCAATAAAATATAGAGAACTATTCAAGGTTGTAATTTGTAAATATGTCCTGGCCCCATTAAACGAGTTTTTGTGATGTAAATGCAATCGTTGACCAGTTGACTATTATAAATACTCATTGTAATAGTTCATTTGTGGATTTCAGCAAAATTGTTAGAATTTGGTTGGTGAAAAGGAATATTGTGAAACCACATATATTTCTTGTCTCTCTTATCTTTAAACAACATAAAATTCTATATTGTAAAACAGGAGATTTATGGTAGTTGACCAGTAAGGACTTGTGATGCTTGTAGGATTAAGCAACACCCTTAACTTCATGTTGTAAAAACTACCAAAATTCTGCAGAATTTAGTATCTTTAGACCTGTAGTCATTGTGCTCTCGTATTGTAAAATTCTTTACGTTTAGCTACCTAAAAGGGCATTACTTCTAAGTTTCTTTGTACAACTGTGTACAACGAATAAATGTACTACCCTCTTGCAGTCTTGTGCTATTTAAACTTCCAAGTGTTCTGCGTTTGTCTGATTCATGAATATATTGGGACACTAGGTTGCATTTCGTTATAGCTAAAGGAACAAGGGGCATTTCAAGCTGCTGTAGAATAAGAATTAAAGCATCCAAGTTCATTACTCATATCTGGAACTAAGGTGCGTAAGATAGGTAATTAAAGAGGAAATTAGAATATAATCTATTGTAGGACAATAGAGTTAATATATTCTATTAACACAAGACCACGTTTTTCTTTACATAGCTATTCAAGAAGTTATTGATACCTAGTAATACCTTAACCTATAAATTTTGTTGACAAAGTTATTTATTAATTAATTAAAGAAAAGGACGCTTCCAGTTGCATGTTGTATTTGAAGAGGAGACCCGATGAAGTACCTCTGCAGAACCAATTTATGACAAGTTAAATCAAAAGAAGGCATGTAAAATGTTACTCCGTAAGTTTTAAAATCCCACTTTGGAAAAACAAGACTTTCCTAATTTGGTTACTATACTCCAGTCAGTCTCCGGTCAGTAAATTTTAATAGCTTTTGTACATCCCTCGCTGTCTCATTCAACGAATCAATTAAGAAAATAAAAATAAACATAACGTCTAAGTTTTATACTTGTTTGACCCAAAATTTAGATCCGGATTCAACCAATTAGATTTAAATAAAGTAGAGTCAATCTTACCTAATATTAATATCTAAAAGATATGTTAACCGATTTTGTAGTAGATAATATGTATGTTTGACCGAATGGATGAATGTGGACAACACTAACAATATTCAATGACTCAATGAGGAGGATATCATTAAATAACAATAAATAGCAATGAATGACATTTAAGTAAATGAGAACATGTGAGTCACCCGAAAAAGGGTGAGATCTGTGGATATTCCTTCTCACAATAATGAATGATTGATGAGTCTCCGAATATTCAGGTTGTTCTTGGATCAAGTGGAAAAGTTATGTAAGAATCTTAGTAAAAAGGTATTTCTCGTGTGCTTGCAATAAAGCCAGATTCTATCTATAAAGTCAATGTGTTTTCTTACAAGTGAATATCTTATGTCCTCTATCCTTGTGTCTCTTTCTATTTATAGGGAACATATACCTAAAATACCCTAATAGTATAGGTACAGAGAATATCCACTAGAATATTCTCCTCTGATGTCTTATCCTAAAACTAGCTGTTATTCACTCTGTTTATGGTGAGTGCTTGACCTCGACCCTAATCTTCGTTGACTCTTCGATCTCGATCTTTGCTGATTCTTCGACCTTGGTTTTCAATAGCTTCATCGGCCCTGCCCTTCACTTCTTAAGAGATCGCTTTGATATCGGGCAGGCCTTTATCGAAGTCGTACTAGCGTCACGTGACAGTTCGCGAGTGCCTCCTTAATATTAACATGGTTTGATCATGTCAAAGGTAATTTTTGAGTTCCTATTTATTTCTTGAGTATTGTTATGTGTGGAACTACTCTCTATTGATTGTGTGAGGGCACATGACTTGGTGAAGGAAAGGTAATGTCTTTGACATCTGTGGTAGAATAAGTGAGCAGAGTTTTGAAGAAAATACGTGGCACTTGTGGATTTAAACAATGTTCAAGTAATTTCTAGCTTAATGCTATTCAGGATGATTTCTCAACCAACGTGTTAATCATCCTGAATAGCGTTAAGCTAGAAATTATTTGAACATTGTTTAAATTCAATCCCCGTGGAGACGATAATCATAACTATAATATCTTTTCCTAGCGAGCATTAATTTCGTGTTATGTTTTGCGTTTGTCCTCATTAAAAATCTCCTTGATAAAACCCTAATGAAACAAAACTCAAGTGAGGGAAAAAGTGTACGACTCGGAGGACACTTCTTCCTTTTTAGAAGTTGAAGTATTTGAGGTGGCTGATATTTCAATTGTTTGGTAATTGTTTTCCTTCCATTGTCTCTAGTTGGAATGAACCCTTGTTTGTTTTGGCTATAATTTTGTACGGATCATCCCAGTTTGTTCCAAGTTTGCCTTCCTGTGATCTCTGCTTGCTTGGGTTTTTGCTTTGAGTACGTAGTCTCCGACTTTGATCGTCCGGACCTTTGCCTTCTTGTTGTAGTAATGTTCTGCTTGCTGATTTTGGGCGACCATTCTTATGTATGCCATATCTCTTGGTTCGTCGATCTCATTGATCTCTTGTCTTCTACTCTCGTCATTGCTAGTGCCGCTTTCGTGGGGGTACCTTAGGATGGGTTCTCCGACTTTGACTGGTATAATTGCTTCGGTTCCGTAGACCAGAGAATAGGGCGTCTCTCCTGTGCTTGTCTTCGTGGTGGTTCTATATGCCCACAATACTTCTGGGAGTATTTCAGGCCACAATCTCTTGGCGTCTTTGAGTTTTTTCTTCATGATGTTTAATATGGACTTGTTGGAGGATTCTTCCTGCCCGTTACCCGCTGGCTAATAAGGGGTTGAAAGTATCCTCTTAATATGTCATTTCTCGAGGAATTTGACGGTTTTCTTTTCCGTGAATTGGGGTCCGTTGTCGCAGCTGATCTCTTTGGGTAGGCCGAATCGGTAGATGTTGTTTTTCCATATGAAGGCGATTACCTCTTATTCGTGTATTTGAGCGAACGCTCCTGCTTCTGCCCATTTAGAGAAATAGTCAATTAAATTTAAAAAAATCATACATTACCTCGCCCTACTGGGAAGGGGACCACGATGTCCATTCCCCATTTGATGAACGGCCATGGAGAGGTGATTGAATGAAGATGTTCGCCTGCCTAGTGAATTATTGGGGCTATATTTCTGACATTGTTTGCATTTTCTCATAAATGAGGCATCTTTTTTCATGGTGGGCCAGTAGTATCCTGCCCGTATGAGACACCTAACGAGCGATCGATCGTCAGAATGAGTGCCACAATGACCTTCATGAACTTCTTTAAGGATGCGCTGGGTTTGGTTATGACCCAAACACTTCGCCTGATGGCCGCTGTATGTTCTCTTGTATAATTCATTATGGAGGAGGTTATATTTGGCTGGTTTCATTCTTAGTTTTTTGGCTTCCTTTTTGTCATTTGGGAGTGTGTCGTCATGCAAGTAGGTGATAATACAATTGTGCCAATCCCAAGTTAAACTTACAGATCTTAGCTCGATTTGGTCTAGTGACGAGTTGAGGAGGTGGACTACACTTTTATCCTCCGACGTGATGCTTTTGGTGGCTGCTGCCAATTTGGCGAGGCCGTCCACTTCGACATTCTAGGCACGCGGGATCTGGTCGAGCTGACATTCGTCAAACTTGGGCAGCAACTTACAGATCTCGGTCTGATATTTTTACAACCTTCATTCTTTGATTTGGAAAGTCCCTATGACTTGGTTGACTACGAGCTGTGAATCACAACGGAGCTTCAACCGCTTCGCCTCATACTCGAGTGCTAGTCTCAATCCTGCAATTACAACCTCAGACTCGACCTCGTTGTTAGTTATATCTGGGCATCTTATGGACTGGCGAATTACTTCGCCGGTTTGGACCTTGAGTACGAGTCCCAGCCCGGATCCGGAAGCATTAGATGCGCCATCGATGTATAGGACCCAGAGATCTTGTGTTTGGAGAGAAACTTGGACGATTTCCTTCTCGACCTCATACATTATCTTTGCACTGAAGTCTATGACAAAGTTAGCGAGCACTTGTGACTTTATCGTTGTTCGCGGCTGATATGTGATATCATGATTGCTTAGCTCGATGGCCTACTTAGCCAGCCTCCCCGACAATTTGTGTCTATGTAATATGCTTCTTAGAGGAAAGGTGGTAATGACTGAGATATGGTGTCACTGGAAATAGGATCTAAGCTTTCGTGAAGCTACGACCAGGGCAGGGCCAGTTTCTCGAGGTGTGAGTACCTCGTCTCGGCATCGATGAGTGTTTTGCTAATGTAATAAATGGGAGATTGCATACCTTTACTTTCTCGAGTCATGACCGCACTTACTGCTACTTCGGAGACGGTGAGGTAAACGAGGAGGTGTTCCACGGGTTCGGGATTTGAGATCAGAGGTGGTGACGACAGATACGCCTTTAGTTCCCGTAGAGCTTATACTCAATGGAGCGCCCACTCGAGGCCGTTATCGTTTTTGAGCACGCCGAAAAATCTGTGGCATCTATTGGATGACGGCGAAATAAATTTCGATAGGGCAGCAACTCGACCAGTCAACCTTTGGACTTGCTTCTTAATAGTCAGTTACTCTGGTATCCCCTCGATATCTTTTATTTGGTCCGGGTGGACTTCGATCCCTCGTTGTGACACTAAGAAACCCAAAAACTTCCCTGAGGCTACGTCAAACGCGCATTTCTCTGGGTTTAATTTCATTTCGTACTGTCTTAATATGTCAAAAGCTTCCTTAAAATGGTCGATATGGTCCTCCTCCCTTACAAATTTGACCAGTATGTCGTCGATATATTCCACCATAGTCTTGCCAATCTGATCTTTGAACATTTTTGTGACCAATCTTTGATAGGTGGCTCTTGCGTTCTTCCACCCGAACGACATGACCCTATAACAATATGTTCCTCGGTAGGTGATGAACGTGGTTTTCTCCTAGCCCTCTTCTTCTATAAGTATCTGGTTACAGCCCGAGTATGCGTCCAGGATCCTTCGGGCATGCTTTGTTTAAGTCTGTCAGTTGGTCCTTCGGGCATGCCCCGCAGTCGCGTCGATGAGTTGGTCCATGTGTGGCAATGAGAATGAATCCTTCGGGCATGATTTGTTTAAGTCTGTGAAGTCTACACACATCCTCCATTTCCCATTTTTCTTTTTGACCATCACTACGTTGGTGATCCATTTGGGGTATTTCGACTCCCTGATGGAGCCATTTTCTAATAGCTTCCCCACCTCTTTGTGGACGACATTATTGATGGCGGGGTTGAATTTTTGTCTAACCTGCCTTACCAGGGGATAGAATGGATCGACATTCAATTTGTGTGTGGCGGTATCCTTGGGGATGCCCGGTATATCTACATGGATGAAGGCAAATAAATATGCGTTAGTTATTAAAAATGGCTAAATTTACCTGGTTCTTGGAGTTTGTAGCCGATGTAGGCCTTTTTGCTGGGGTCGCTTAGATCTAATTGAACGGGGTCGAGGTCCTCTATAGTTGAGGCCGCGAATTCAACCATTTCGGGGTCCATGATAACGTACCGGGTCTCTTATTGCGTCGACCTCGACCCTGTTGATTGCTATGCCTCTTTTTCCTTGTCTTTCTTCTGTTAGGTTGTCGTTCTATCCAAGGCGATGCAGTAGCATTCCCTGGACGTGCGATGTTCTCTCGATGATGAATATTCCCCAAGGTGGTGGGAACTTGATCACTTGGTATAGGCTGGAGGGGACGACTCTCATGGGATGTATCCATGGTCGTCCTACAATGGCATTGTATGCGGTGGCCTGGTCCATGATGTGGAACATTGTCTCTAGAGTTACGCCGCCGGCCAAGACGGGGAGTGTAATTTCACCCCATGTCCGTTCAACTGCATTATTAAAAGTGGTTAGTGTGATGCAGCATGACACTATCTTGTCCTCGAGTCTCATCTAGGCGAGGACTCGGGGATGGATAATGCACGCTTCACTCCCATCATCTACCATGATACGTTTGACATCAGTATCTAAAATTCGTAAAGTAATGATGAGAGCATCGTTATGAGGGAAAGTCAAACCGTCGGCACATGCCTCGTCGAAGATGATACTTTCTTCAAGTCCGTCATACCGTTCATGGGTGATAGATATTTTGAGCTTGTGAGTGACAGTGAACTTAATGCCGTTGATGGAGGCATCGTGATTGCTGCCGATAATCATGTTGATGGTACGAGTTAGTGACGGCGGCTTTGGCGGACCTTGGCGTTCACGACCTCTGGGGGAGTTGTTCCTCCCCTTATCGCTCAACAACTCTTTGAGGTGTCCTTGCTGCAACATGTTCACAACCTCTTGCCTTAGGGCAATGGAATCTTCTGTATGCATTCCTGGTAGAATTCGCAGAGGGCGTCGGATTTTCTGGTCCTTGGGTCGGACCTCATCTTTGGCGGCCACTTCACCTTCGTTCCGAGTTTCTCCAGGGAATAGACTATTTTTGTAGGTGACACATAAAAATTGTGAGCAAACAATAAGGGGGCATACCTCTCTCATTCCGGTGAGTCCCCCTCCTTGGCCTCCATGGGCCATCATCATAGCGGAAGGAAGATGGTGCGGGGGCCCTGACGTATGGCCGATGTCATTCCTTGTTTGGTCATGAGACCGGGTGATCCCTCCTTATGTTATCTCTTCATTCTTTCCTAGGCTCGGCTTGTACCGAGACGCGCCGTCGAGTCGGTCCTTTGAGGTCATCATCATCTGCTCGGACTTCGGCACATTAAGCATTATGGATTTTATCCCAAGTGGTTGGAAGGTACTTTATTAACCGGCTCAACAATTTTCTGGTCGCTCTTAAACCCTCTCTACTCAACCTGTTTTGAAAGGTTGTGACTGTCATCCCTTCGGACACATTTTTTATTGTCATATTTATCTTATTGAACCGGGCGAGTAAGTCCCTCTCCTAAGGACTGCTTGATGGCAAAGATGTTGTTTACTCTTGTTTTGGCTTTCTTGGCCCCGGCATGCGCCGTCATGAACTTATCGGCCATTTCTTCGAAGGTTTCTGTGGAGCGGGATGATAGTTGTGAATACCATGTTAATTCCCCTCCTGTGAGGGTTTTGCCAAATAGCTTCAGCAAAATAGAGGACACTTGTTCCTTGGTGAGGTCGTTACCTGTCATGACCCAAAACCCACTATAGGTCGTGATGACGCCCAACGTCGCCGTTAGGCAAGCCAACAATGAACTACCAACTTAATTATTCATTTTATTATTTTTGAAATCATGAATCTTATTAGATAGAGAGATCGATGCATCAAAAATCGTACATACGTATGATTTAAGTAAAATATAAAGTAGAAGTCTCTCAATGGTAAGCAAAATCATAAACAAATTCCAGAACGCACCAAAACCCGGTGTCACAAGTGCATGAGCATTTATTAAGGAGTACAATAATAATACAACATCTGTCCGGAATGTAAATAAGATAGGATAAAGTAAATAGTACGGTGGAGACTCTGTGGGCTGCGATACGTAGCCTAGAATGCAGCTCGCCATAAAGTCTCCTCAGCAGCTACGCCTACGCGCCAAGATGACCACCAATTGAGCCGTCAGATCCTGCACATTTAGTGCAGAAGTGTAGCATGAGTATGTAAATCAATGCGTACCCAGTAAGTATCTAGCCTAAACCCGAAAAAATAGTGACGAGGGGTCGACATCGACACTTACTAGAGGTCCAATAAAGCAATATGACAAATCATAAGCAAATATGAAGCACAACAACAATAATGGGGTAAAACTGTAAGTTACATAATCTTCCAAAAATTTCTTTTAAAGATATAAATTTCTCAGTCTCGTATTCTATCTCAGCAACTCAGATATATTTAGTGCCAGAAACCAACGGATAAGGAACACCATAATAAATGCCGGGCATCAGTGGGAGAAAAATCTCGTGAATATTCGACTGTTAGCGATATAACGCACGATTATGCCGAGGTCGTACGGCCCGATCCAGAATAATGTGTACACTGTCGTGGGTCGAACGGCACGAATCATAGATGCATCTATTATACTGCCGAGGCATTCATCCTGCTTCACAAGAAACGAAGGAATTATCGAATTACGAGTCACGTGCTTACAACACAGATACAACTGCATAATAATAAGTATACCTCTTTATGTTTATCAAATATCTTGGAAACAACTCAAGGTGATAAAGCTCGGCCTAATATATTTATATATTTCTAAATCAATTTCAGTTATAATTTCAATTAATTAAGCTAGCAAAATGAGTCCAAACAATTTAAATATTACATGATAAAGTCCTAAGTCTACCCGGACATAACATGTTTTAGCTACGTACGAACTCTCATCACCTCGTGCGCACATAGCACCCATAACTAGTAGCACATAACAATTACATAACCTAGGGGCCAGTTTCCCCCTCACAAGGTTAGACAGGAGACTTACCTCGATCCGAAATTTCATAACCGGCTCCAACACCCCTTTAAGACTTTAACTCCTAAATTCAAAGCCAACGATCTAAAACTAGTCAAACAATCGTGAAAGCCAATAAAAATATACTCCAACATCATAATTAATTAATTTATAACACTTCCCAACTCCACTCGAAAAGTCAACAAAGTCAACCCTTGGGCCCACATGTCCGGATTCCAAAAAATTTTGAAGATAAATATTACCCATAACATTACGAACTCAAATATGTAATTTATTCCCAATTACATGTCCAATTTCGTGGTCAAATTCCAAAACTACCAATTTCTAGATTTTCTATTAAAATCTCATAATTTCTACAAATTTTGCATGAATTTATAAGCCTAAATTCGTATATTTGACTCACAACCTGTAGAAATCACTTACCTCATGCTTAACGATGAAAATGGTGCTCCAAAATAGCTCTAAAGTCGGCTCCCATGGAAGAAATGAAGTGCAAATGAGCCAAACCCCATTTTTAAAACCACACTGTCCAGTCCGACCTTCTTTGCGAACGCGGCAAATCCCTCGCATTTGCGAAGCAATACCAGCTCCAGCTCCAAAACTGCCTTTCGCGAGTCACAACTCATGAACGCGATTCTTTACTAGGTTGATTATCGCGAACACGACGCTCAACGAATGCGGAGGCCAAGGAAATTTCCTAGGCCAGCTTATTCATCGCGAACACGAAGCTGCCATCACGAACGCGAAGCTTTGCCGCTCCACCCTTCGAGAACGCGTAGCACAAAAGTCAGCAGCCAACAAATCCTTCTTCGCGAACACATGAATCCCTTCGCGTTCACAAAAAACAAAACCAAACAGCAGACACCAGTAGCAACAACTTAGCCAAACTTGGTCTGAAACCACCCCGAAACACAACCGAGGCCCCCTAGACGCAGTCCAAACATACCAACCAGTCCTAAAACATGAAACAAACCTTCTCGCGGCCTCAAATCACACCAAACAATATCAAAACTATGAATCGACGACCAAAATCCTTCTTTAAATTTCCAAACTTCGACGAACGCGTCCGAATCATATCAAAACATTCCGGAATAACGCCAAACTTTGCGCGCAAGTCACAAATCATAATACGAACCTATTCCTAGGCACAGAACCCCAAACGGACATCGTTAACATCAAAATCCACTTCAAACCAAACTTATAAAATTCTTAAGCCTTTAAAATGCCAACCTTCCATAATAAGCGCCGAAATGCTTCCGGACCACCCGAACATACGCCAAAGTCTGAAATCTCCATACGAACCTATTGGAACCTTCAAATCCCGATTCTGAGGTCGTTGATTCAAAAGTCAAACCTTAGTCATTTCTTCCAACTTAAAGCTTCCGAAATTAGAATTTTCTTTCCAAGTCAACTCCGAACTTTCCGAAATTCAATTCCGACCACACGTATAAGTCATAATACCTAAAGTAAAACTACGCAAGGCCTCAAATCTCTAAACGATGCACTAGATCTCAAAATGATTGGTCGGGTCGTTATATTCTCCCCCACTTAAACATACGTTCGTCCTCGAACGTGCTAAGGACTGCTTCGGAGTTGCCCAAAATTACTGTTTAAAACCTCGTGCACCTACTTGGGCCACCACAACCCAGTTGAGCATATTAGCTCGAGCCAGACTGAAGATCCTCCCTATAACCTTATCTAACAAGCTTTAGAACCAAATTCCAACATCCGGAATCTTTCACGAGATCCGATTCTAACATACTAACACTGCACCAATCACCAGACACTGTACCCAACATGACCATGGTCCCCAGCATGACTATGGTGCTCAGCTGAAATCACACAATGTGCCACATAAGTCGCTTGACCATAATAACATCCTTCGACCACAATAGCTGCAATTTCACAAATTCGGTGCCCGCAATACACCTCATAACACATATAAGCCATTTTCCAACTCTCGCAATACTGCCACAACGGAAGAGATGTGTAGAAACTCATATCCACCTGCCGAATCAACAATCGTGGAGTCTCTCCTCCTGACAAGAACCATTACCTCATTCTTAAATGAATAACAATATTTGCTCTTTAATATACCTTATATAAATCTGATTGCACTGATTTCAAGTCCAATAATCTCGTCTCACCCAGTACAAGATGCTCGGGCAAAAAGCCATCTCAACACCGCAAAAAATCTCATATGACACCATCAATGCGCCAACAAGCTACAAACTCGAATGTGTTACATAAGGAGAAACGAACTCTGAAAAACACTACCTGGCCCGTGTAACGAATAAAACGGTCAAACAAATGTTATGAACCCTCAGAAAATGAGGAACAAAATACACAAAGATCAATATAGGGAACCGTACTCAACATCTCAATGTTGGTGTCATGACCCAAACCGATGGGCCGTGACGGGCACCCGGTGCCTTCCCTAATCGAGCACCAATGTAACATATCTTTCTTATCCTACCATCATAGGTAAATGGGCTAGAAGGGTCGTCATGATATAACCAGAACAAAACATAAGGGAATACTAGATATAGGATGACCCAACATAGAATACAAACCTATACATGTGACATACGGGCCTATAAGGCAAACATGATCATTTGTATACTCAAAACATAGGCCGATAAGGCCATACAAGTATCCATATACATGACATCTATCTACAAGCCTCTAAGAGTACATAAATGTCATAAAGGTTGGGAGAGGGCCCCGCCATACCAATCAATACATGTCCAAATCATACTGACCAAATAGGCAACTCCGGAGCAAGTGGAGTTCACAAACACCTTCCATTGAGCTGATAGCCTACTATGAGAACTATCAACCTGTCTATCAGGACCTGCGAACATTAAACGCAGCGTCCCCGGGCAAAAGGGACGTCAATACAAATAAAGTACCGAGTATGTAAGGCATGAAAGTAGTATATAAAATACATGAAAGAAACATAGAGTAAAGCTCAACCTGTAAGTCTGAATAGCTCTATGAATCATGAAACATTTATAATGTCATGCCTATGTGTATAAGTGTCACATCATGCATAGGTATATGCGTACATAACATCATCAAGCCTCTGAGGGCATCCCATCATATCATCTCGGCCTCTGTAGGCGAAATCATTAACGTAGACCAACTGATCAGGTGGTGGTGCGTATATAACTCCATAAATTTTACCCATATCCCATATACATATAATATACACGTATGTAACGCCATATGTTCATAGGTCAATGTACGTATATAAGTGAATGCAATGCATACGAAGTAAGTCAATAATATCTCTCAGGATGTCATAAGATCAATATGCCTTCGGTTAATGTCATGAAATAAACTTTATCAACTTACGTATTTTCTGATACCCATGAACAAACGATATAATAATAGGATATCGGATTTAGATTACATAGGCACCCCTAGTACTTCTTAGAATAGAGTCATTTGTGAAAGTTGTGTGCTTACTCATTTCATTGCATCATATGGATCATGCCAAAGGAAAGAAGGGTATCCCTTAACATACCTTAACTCCATTGAGTCCTTAATACCTTCAAAGCAATTATTCAAATAACTCAACTCAATCTAACATAGCATAAGGAGACTCAAAATCAGTGTTGAGTAAAGGCTAAGTCCGCAACTTAAACTAGTAGCTTGCTTACGTAAATTTGGGCAGCATCTCCCCTGTAACAAGAGCCTCCTCCAATATAATATACCAACAACAATGACCAGAGCTATCCAACAATATATAATTATCAATAACAAGACACCATATAACAACAACAAGTCACAACTACTTCACGACGAGCGGCAAGCTCCAATTGAAATCCTTATACCCCATATCACCCTTTATAGACATCTTACTTAAACTTAATAGTATCATTAACATGATAATAAATTCATTCATCAATGATTCCAGCCTTATACCATATATTTATAACAAAGAAAACAATCCACAACTCTAATTTTCCTAAATTAGCAACTTTATTCACTAGTTCATGTCTAGTCCATCCATTTAACTTAATCAATGTCAAGATAAACATTAAGCACATACAAGAACACAATATATATACCTCCTACAGTAGCTTCAAGTTGAAACCCAAAATACATTTAGCTTATAATATCCCTCAATGTCAATACAACACCATAGAAGTGACTTAAGCTAATCTTCACTTGCAATCTCAAGTTTCATATGTTTCTTTCATCAATTCACTTGATCAACATATATACATGCATAATAACATAAACCATATCATAATAAAGTTATTTTTACCATTTTCCAGCCATAACAATATATATATAGCCTTAAAACAACCCAACAAAAGATAACAACATCTCTTCCCCTTTCAAGTGTTATCTTATAATCTTCATCCAAATAACTTAACAAAAACATAGATAAGATTAATCCCAAGAAATAAGGTATTATAAATACCTTAAATAATCTAGAAAACCTCTAACCAAATCTTACCTTAGCTTACAAGCACCCTTAATCACATCACAACACCATAGAGATTCTCTTCTTCACTTAGGCTAACTTTGATGTTTGATTATGGTATATTTCATTGGAATTTGTTTGGAACCTTTGGGGAACTGTTTGGAAGGGTTTGGAGAGTGTGAGGCTGGAAGTAGGACAAAAAATGAGCAAAGCTCGTCCCAAAAACGAGATAAGAATAAGTGAAGGTCGGGCCCCGACCAAGTGAGTCCCATAGGGGCTTCCTACGTAGTCTCGCAAAAACGCAAATATCTCTCTACCCCGATGTCGTATTGACGAACGGTTTGCAGATTTAGAAATTATATACATGGAGATTTAATTCCATATAAATATCCCCCTGTAACTCTCAATATTGAGAGAAAACGGCCTCACAACCTGGCCTATAAACCTGTCAGTTTCTCCGAAGTGCGGCGACGTGACTTGGCTACTCTACTTTAAAAATCCATATTTCTCTACCCCGATATCGTATGAATAAATGGTTTATAACGTTGGAAACTAGGTTCAAATACCTTCAGTTAGGTATGATATATGTCCCAAAATAATATCATAAATCTTATGAATTTAATTTCTCAAAATGACTCGTTACAAGGCAAATCTTAGCTCGATATTTTCGCAACTTAAATCCAATTTTCCCCAAACTTTATATTTTATATCCAAATATCATATATAGTCATATAATGACTTTAAACTCATTTAAATCATGATTAACAAGTCTCTTATTCATCTTAACTTACTTAAGACTTCGGTAAACCTTTCTTATCCTTGTAGAAGGATTTCGTCCTTTTTGATCTTACATTAGATAATCCTATAATGACAGTGATGTCTGAATTACAGGGTGTAACAACATTAAATCACTTCATATACTATCAAAGAGGATCTCATTTTCGAGCTTACATCAATTGACTTACGATGTACTTTCACGTACAAAAACATGGGGTGTAACATCATTCTCCCTTTGGAACATTCGTCCTCAAATGTTGACTGATGTGCTTATCAGTCTCATAACCTATAGATCTTGGGAATAATTTAATATTGTCCTTACCATCTAGGCAATTGTTTTGTGAATAAATTCAAAAACCAGGGCATCCCCCCTTTAGACCTCTTCCCACATCATGACTTGTGGTCTAAATTCTTCCAATCTCGTAACTTTGACTACCTTCTGTGATGCAGCTTGTATGACTCTGTCCTTTTATGCGCGGATCTTCTCTCCTTTTTTCTCCAGCTTTTTGCCAATCTCTTGGCCTCACTTTGTGAACATATACAGAACTATGACAAGATGTCCCTCGGGGCATATATAGGTGTACTGAAGTTCTTTGCTTGGTACTTTGCAGAACTTACGACTATTGCTATATTTTGTTTCATAGCCTCGATTATCTATGCTTATGGATTTACTACTTCTAGGTAGGTTATACTATACCATAACACTTACTTCGGTTTATTACTACCTAGGTCTGCTACCCAACTCCAAGTTACTCTCTCGCTGCTTATCCTATATGTTTAAATCTAAGTCCTTTAGTTCTTCCTCATAATTGTTCATCTTAAGAATGATGGACTAATCTCATCTCATACCTTGTAAATTTTATCCATCCATTGTTGATTCTCCTTAATGTTGATCCATAATCTACCACTGATAACTTGAAACCTCTTACATAATACATTGTCATTAAGGCTCACGTCTCATCGGGGAACATTTGAAGTGATTTGCCTGATCCACCTGGGGACGATACTATACTTCAATAACCGTATTTCATAGCATCCCAACATGATTAATCATATGGGTTCTAATCTAGTGCAATTCATGAAGTCCTTTTTTCTCAAAATCATTACTCAATCAAAGGCCTAAATGTCATCATCTTATCTATCACAATTACACCCTTATTCTACTACCAGGGCAGTATTTCATCTCTTCCAATTGCTCCTAGTCTTAAACTCCTCCGAGTTAATTCACGCTATACTGAGCTTTCTATAACTTACGAAAACCATCAGCTCTCTTATTTTAATGGGCATAATCCTGAGGCCTTACCTATTCTTGTCACATTCTCACTCATCTTTACTTATCCTTACTCTTATCTACCTAAAACCTTGTCGCTCTATCATACTTTAGCTTGCGACCTACACACATCTATTTATACTCCTTGCAATCTTTCTTCAAATTGATAGCACTATATATTTCCTTTCGTGCCTTCTCAACTGTCTTTAAATGTAAGCAATGACTTTTCCTGGTCGTTCTGCCACTTGTTGCATGAATACTTGACTTATCCTAGTGCCCACACATATTGGAATTACATGCATCCCATATGATCTTGAATATCACCTTTTGATTTTTTTTTTCCCGTTCATTAGGCACGATAGGTGCCACTTTCTTATGGAGTGCATACAATGTTGTTGTGAGTATTGTTACAAGACTATTTCTTCTTTATGTCACTATGCTTAAGTTGAAGCCTACTTCCTTATTTCCTTAGCTAGTCTTTCTTTGTAGTACTTAAGGAGACCTTCTGGCTCTTGTAAAGTTGCGAGTTAATTATATTGTATACCCGAAGGAATTATCGATGTTCTTACTCGCCTACAAATATCCTTAGTTACATACCTCTGTGCCCTTGTACTCGTAGGGTTACTTCTGAACTCAAATTTTGATTGTCTTCTTAGTGGCACTCTCTCTTATTTACGTAACACTTATACAGTACCTTTAATTACTCCAACTCCGATCTGAATTTTTTTTCAACGATTGCGATCTCGTATAAAAGAGACTACACTACATTTATCTTGCATGATCTGTTGATTTGTCTATGACCTCTTGTCTAGCCATAAATAGGATCTTCCTGAATCAACTACAGACTACTCGTTGGTCTATTCTCATATCTATATTCTGCGTAACCCCTCTTGGGTTATGTTCTTTATCTTTACTTACCTCTCGCACGGGCTCCTTATGTATCAAGTGTTCATTCCCACTTATTTATCAATATCATCGGCTGTGAAACCCTTACTGCTTCTCCCCGGCGTCATACTTGCGTAATGTTCTGTAGTCATATCATATCTGTAGGATCTGAATAAATGCAATATCATTCCTTTCACCTTTTTACCGTATTCTTCCTTTACTATTACATAGTTACCTCTTCATCTTTGGCGTTTTTTTTCCACATCTTCACTGACATCTTACTCGCCTTGTGGTAACCCTTCTATACCAGGGATAATTGAATTTATTATGCACAAGGGTGACACTTAGTCCCTTAAGCTTAACTCTGCTCACTGTGCTTGCTTTTGGGAAGCGTCTTCCTAAATGAACTTTAAAGGTTATTCTTTTGTTGTCCATTCTATTATTGTCAGAATGTTATCTCTAAAATTCTCACGATGCCGACTATTATAAAATCCTTCGGTCCATAACTCATGTTCAGTTTATCTTCTTCACCAGCCCATACTGATTTCTATTACTCTGGGGGTCTAACTTTTCCTTCTGGTAATCACGTTGGAGTAACCAACTCCTTTCTCGAAATGGGGATATGACTTTATGACTTATACTCTTTTATTGCCTCAAGGCCTGTCACCTCTTGTCTTTTCCTTCACTTGACTATACACTCTATCATCCTGTCATATTTTGATTTACTGTTATCACTCATTTATCACATCTTACTCATGATGCTTCATTTACTCTCTTCTTATTCTCCGGCTAATATTTTTTGTCCATCACTTTATTCTGAAAACTTCAACAAAACGTTCTTTCACTTTTAGCTCCCCTTGCTTCATCTTACTGGCTCTTTAGGATGCCTAACATTCTCCTTTTGTTTACTAGGGGCTGGAGTCATACTAAGGTAAATATTTATCTCTTCTAGGATTCCACTGCCTATCTTCTGAAATTTCTGAACATTCCGATATTCATATCTGACTATACAATTCTAGAGTGCACCATCTGGATGTCTCGCAAGGAGAACTATTACCAGATTTTGGACTATCCTTCAGAAATGTTAGCTAATGATAACAATACATCCACCATTTTTGGGTTACTCTAACCCTAACTGGATCCTTATATCCTATCCTTCTATTAGATAATATTTGTTGGCTCCCATATGGCATAATTGAGATGGGTGTGGTCAATTGTATATACCTCTGTTACTGTTGAAGGTAACTCAAAATACTTATATTTCTCTACCTGAATTGTAAATACTAATAATCTTCACTAACTGGGTACCCAGTATCCTTCTTCACCTTGCTTCTTTTACTTGTTGAAACTTGTATCTACCTTTTGATTCTCTCGTTGCTTTTTACCATAGGGGTGGATATATATTCATGCCTTAGAGTTCCTTATCAAGAAGCTTACACATCTTAGTACACACATAATCTGCTGAATACCTTACATTTACTCATCATAAGCATGATACAAAATCGAGTTCCTCTTACTCAACTCTTCCACAGCCATATTCAATCTCTTACCAACTGTCTTTCTGGATGTAGATATCGTTGTATTACAAATAAAATAGAATGTAGGAGTTTGAATTCTTATAACTCAGCTCTACCACATGATCTAGAGTAAGAAGAAAGAGTGACAGTCCTAAATGCCATGTAGCCTCCTGTTTATAAGTGTGGTGCACAACACACCCATAAAAGAGACTCTACTAGACATGGCTTGTAGACTCCCTAGGAAAGAACTGTTCTGATACCACTTTTGTCACGACCCAAACCGATGGGCCGCGACGGGCACCCGGTGCCTTACCTAATCGAGCACTAACGTAACGTACCTTTCTTATCCTACCATCACAAGTAAATGGGCTAGAAGGGTCGTCATGATATAACCAGAATAAAACATAAGGGAATACTTGACATAGGATGACCCAACATGTAATACAAACTTATACATGTGACATACGGGCCTATAAGGCAAACATGATCATTTGTATACTCAAAACATAGGCCGATAAGGCCATACAAGTATCCATATACATGACATCTGTCTACAAGCCTCTAAGAGTACATATGTCACGACACAAAACTAACCTCTGTCGTGATGGTGCCTATCGTGGAACTAGGCAAGCCGACTCATTTCCAAAACAAACCGATATTTTCATTTTTAAGATAATTCCAAGGTTATTTAACATAAAACCTCCATTTAAAGAGTTCAAATCAAAGAAAAACAGAAGTGCGAAAAAGAAAAGCCCGACATCCGGGTGTCACTAGCATGAGCATCTGCTGCAATCTGTCTAACAATATCAAGGCTAGCTCAGCCTGGAAAATAGCTAAATACAACTAGATGAAGATCAGAGGGAGAAGAGCAGGGGCTGCGATCGCCAAACAGCTACCTCGCTATCTCCAAGAAAAATCTGCAACCAGAACACTCAATAACCGTTACCGTATCCAGCTACACCTGAATCTGCACACAAGGTGCAGGGAGTAACGTGAGTACGCCAACTCAGTAAGTAACAACAATAAATAAAGACTGAGCAGTAGTGACGAGCAATAAAGCATATAACGTTCATATCAGGAAATCTCAGTAAAATACCACATGCTTTTAAAAATCAGGATTTGAATCAAACAACTCGTTTAAACCCAGTTCCAGTAAAAAAATCATTTAAAGACATTTTTCCAACAGTTTTTCAAACAAAGGCTCAATGCAAAGGTGAGCAAAAATGATGAAATCATAAACAGCCTCTCGGGCAAACCTCACAGTCACTCGTGCCTCTTGGGCATACCTCACAATCACTCTTGCCACTCGGGCATACCTCACAATCACTCATGCCTCCCAGTCACTCAGCACTCGGCACTCGCAATAAGTAGGTACCTGCGCTCACTGGGGGTGTGTACAGACTCTAGAGAGGCTCCTTCAGCCCAAGCGCTATAATCTGCACGGACAACTCACGTGCCATAATAATAAAGTATGCTGTAGGCGGGCAGCCCCGATCCACACTCATCCTCACAATCAGGCCCTCGGCCTCACTCAGTCATAAATATGCTGCAGGCGGGCAGCCCCGATCCACACTCATCCTCACAATCAGGCCCTCGGCCTCACTCAGTCATAAACCTCTCATGCCACTCGGTCAATTTAGTAAAACAGGGCATTCGACCCAAAACATTTATATGCATCAAAGAAGAGTCATAAAATTGAGTTATGCGGTAAACAAGTATAAGCATGACTGAGTATATATTTTCAATCAAAACAATGAGAGGATGGTAAGAAACATCCCATAAGGGTCCAAACAGCATTGGCGCAAGGCCCAAACATGGCATTCAGCCCAATTTACAGAAATTCTTTCTAAACATATAAGTATCATATGGTTTCAACAAATTATGCAACTTTACAGTTGCTACGGGGCGGACCAAGTCAAAAAACCTCAACAATGCATGCCCACACGCCCGTCACCTAGCATGTGCAACACTTCAAAATAGTAGAATGATACGAAATCTGGGGTTTTATACCTTCAGTACTAGATTTACAATCGTTACTTACCTCAAACCGGACAAATCTCTACCCCGCAATGCTCTTGCCTCTGGACTCGGCCTCTAAATGCTCCAAATCTATTCCCAATCAGTATAATACCATCAATATACGCTAATGGAATGAATTCCACAAGAAAAGCTTCAAATTTAGACCAAAACCCGAAATTGGCTTAAATATTGCCTGTAGGGCCCACGTCTCGGAACCTGACAAAAGTTACAAAATCCGAAAGCCCATTCAACCACGAGTCTACCCATATCAATTTTACCAAAATCTGACCTCAACTCGACCCTTAAATCTACAAATCTTATTTCCAAATTTCTAAGTTCCAATCTCTTATTTACACCTCAAAATCATGTAATCTAGTCGGATTATTCGATAATAATTCAATATTATGGAGTAGAAATGATCACAAGGGACTTATCTCAAGTTTTCCTTGAAAATATATCAAAAAATTGTCTCTCCTCATGCTCCAATTTGTCAAAAATGGCAAATGGGACGAAGTCCCTGTTTTTATAATTCTGCCCAGACAACCACGGTTCTGCCTCGATCTTGGCCTTCGATCTTGGTCCTCGATCGAGGTCCTCGATCATGGCTTTGATCGTGGCCCTCGACTCTGGGCTCAATCTGGGCTCGATTTCTGGGCTCGAATCTGGCAGAAGAAATTTCCAACAGAAGGAAATTGCAGTAGCTGTTGTAGTTCAATTGTTGATCCGTTAACCATCCGAAACTCACCCGAGGCCCTCGGGACCTCAACCAAATATACTAACAAGTCCTAAAATATCATACAGACTTAGTCGAATCCTCAAATCACCTCAAACAACAGTAGAACCATGAATTACACCCCAATTCAAGCCTAATGAACTTTGAAATTTCTAATTTCTACAAACAACTACGGAACCTATCAAATCACGTCCGATTGACCTCAAATTTTGCACACAAGTCCTAAATGACATAACAGAGGTATTCCAATTTTCAGAATCGGATTCCGACCCCGATATCAAAAAGTCAACCCCCCGGTCAAACTTTTCAAAAATAAAACTTTCGACATTTCAAGCCTAATTCCTCTACGGACTTCCAAATAATATTCCGGACATGCTCCTAAGCCCAAAATTACCATACGGAGCTATTGGAATCATCAAAATTCAAATCTGAGGTCGTTTACACATAGGTCCATATCAGGTCTACTTTTCTAACTTAAAATTTTCAATTATGAGACTAAGTGTCTCATTTCACTCTGAGTTCCTTCCGGACTCGAACCAACTAACCCGATATAACATAATATAGCTGAATAACACAAAAAGAAGTAGGAATGGGGAAAACGGGGTTATAACTCTCGAAACGACCGGCCGGGTCGTTACATCCTCCCCCTCTTAAACATCCGTTCGTCCTCGAATGGGTCTAGAAACATACCTGGAGTCTCTAATAGGCGTGGATATCTGCTCTCCATCTCCCGCTCGGTCTCCCAGGTGGCCTCCTCCATAGTCTAACCTCTCCATTGCACCTTCACTGAAGTTATATCCTTTGACCTCAACCTTCGAACTTGTTGATCCAAAATAGCCACCGGCTCCACATCATAAGTCATATCACCCTCCAACTGAACCGTGCTGAAATCCAAAACATGGGATGGATCTCCAATATACTTCCAGAGCATGGAAACATGAAACACTGGATGCACACTCGAAAAGCTGGGTGGCAAGGCAAGCTTATAAGCCACCTCTCCTATCCTCTGAAGCACCTCAAAAGGCCCAATGAACCGGGGGCTCAACTTGCCCCTCTTCCCAAACCTCATAACACCCTTCACGGGTGATACCTTCAGCAAAAACTTCTCCCCAACCATAAAAGACACATCACAGACCTTCCTATCCGTGTAGCTCTTCTTCCTATACTGCGTCGTGCGAAGCCGCTCCTGAATGAATTTCACCTTATCTAATGCGTCCTGGACCAAGTCTGTACCTAAGAGCCTAGCCTCACCCGGCTCAAACCATCCAACCGGAGATCTACACCTCCTCACATACAAAGCCTCGTACGGAGCCATCTGAATACTCGATTGATAACTGTTGTTATATGCAAACTCCGCGAGAGGGAGAAACTGGTCCCATGAACCCCCAAAGTCAATGACACAAGCATGCAACATGTCCTCCAATATCTGAATAGTGCGCTCGGACTGCCCGTCTGTCTGAGGGTGAAAAGCTGTGCTCAACTCAACCTGAGTACCCAACTCTCGCTGCACGGCCCTCCAAAACTGTGATGTGAACTGAGTACCCCTATCTGAAATGATGGAAACTGGGACACCATGCAGGAGAACGAACTCTCAGATGTAAATCTCAGCCAACCGCTCTAAAGAGTAAGTAGTACCAACTGGAATGAAGTGTGCGGACTTGGTCAGCCGATCCACAATAACCCAAATAGCGTCGAACTTCCTCGAAGTCCGTGGGAGCCCAACTACAAAGTCCATAGTGATTCGCTCCCACTTCCACTCTGGGATCTCTAACCTCTGAAGCAAGCCACCCGGTCTCTGATGCTCATACTTAACTTGCTGACAGTTTAGACACCGAGCCACAAACCCAACTATATCCTTCTTCATTCGCCTCCACCAATAGTGCTACCTCAAATCCTGGTACATCTTTGCGGCACCCGGATGGATGGAATACCGTGAGTTGTGGGCCTCCTCAAGAATCAACACTCGAAGCCCATCTACATTAGGCACACATATCCGGCCCTACATTCTCAGCATGTCGTTATCACCAATAGTCACATCCCTAGCATCACCTCTACGAACCCTGTCCTGAAGAACGAGCAAGTGAGGGTCATCATACTGACGCTCCCTGATACGGTCATAAAGAGAAGACCTGGTGACCACACAAACCAATACCCGACTAGGCTCCAAAATATCCAATCTGACAAGCTGGCCCGCTAAGGCCTGAACATCCAATACCAAAGGTCTCTCTGCTGCTGGAAAATATGCTAAACTCCCCAAACTCTCTGCCCGGTGACTCAAAGCAGCGGCCATAACATTGGCCTTCCCCGGATGGTACAAAATAGTGATATCATAGTCCTTAAGAAGCTCCAACCATCTCCGCTGATGCAAATTAAGATCCTTCTACTTTAACAGATACTGCAGACTCCGGTGATCTGTATAGATCTCACAATGAACCTCATACAAATAATGACGCCAAATCCTCAAGGCGTGAACAATGGCTGCTAACTCAAGATCATGGACATGATAGTTCTTCTCATGGGTCTTCAACTGGCGCGAGGCATAGGCAATCACCCTACCCTCCTACATCAAAACACAACCAATACCTATCCTCGAGGCATCACAATACACGGTGTAAAAACCTATAGCTGATGGCAGAACTAACACTGGAGCTGTGGTCAAAGCAGTCTTGAGCTTCTGAAAGCTCTCCTCACATTCATTTGACCACCTGAATGGAGCCCCCTTTTAAGTTAATTTGGTCAAGGGCGATGCAATAAATGAAAATCCCTCCACAAAGCGACGATAGTAACCCACCAAACCAAGAAAGCTCCTAATATCCGTGGCTGAGGACGGTCTGGGACAACTCTGCACCGCCTCTATCTTCTTCGGATCCACCCGAATACCCTCACTGGACACCACGTGCCCCAAGAATGCTACTGAACTGAGCCAAAACTCGCATTTGGAGAACTGTGCATAAAGCTTCTCCTCCCTCAATCTTTGTAATACAATCTTTAAATGCTGAGCGTGCTCCTCCTGGCTACGGGAGTACACCAGGATGTCATCAATAAATACAACAATGAATGAGTCCAAATAGGGCTGAAATACATTGTTCATCAAATGCATGAACGCTGCTGGGGCATTGGTCAGCCCAAAAGACATCACCAAGAACTCATAATGGCCATATCGGGTTCTGAAAGCTGTTTTAAGAATATCTGAATCCCAAATCTTTAGCTGGTGATAACCGGACCTCAAATCAATCTTGGAGAACATCCTCGCTCCCAGAAGCTGGTCGAATAAATCATCAATGCGAGGCAAAGGATACTTATTCTTGACTGTGACCTTGTTCAACTGCCTGTAATCAATACACATTCTCATGGAACCATCCTTCTTCTTCACAAATAGAATCGGTGCACCCTAAGGTGACACACTAGGCCGAATAAACCCCTTATCAAGGAGTTCCTGAAGCTGTTCTTTCAATTCCTTCAACTTCGTTGGTGCCATACGATACGGTGGAATAGAAATAGGCTGAGTGCCCGGCATCAAATCAATACCAAAGTCAATATCCCTGTCAGGCGGCATGCCCGGTAGGTCTACAGGAAACACATCCGAAAAATCACGTTACACTGGAACAAAATAAATGATAGGTGTCTCTGCACTAACATCCCTCACAAAAGCCAAATAAGATAGGCAACCCTTCTCAACCATGCGTTGAGCCTTCAAATATGAAATCACCCTACTTGGTACATAATCTACAAAACCACTCCACTCAACCCTCGGAATTCCCGGCATAGCCAACGTCACCATCTTAGCGTGACAATCTAGAACGGCATGACATAGAGATAACCAATCCATACCCAATATCCTATCAAAGTCAACCATACTGAGCAACAATATATCTACTCGGGTCTCCAGACCCCCAATAGTCACCACATGACCGATATATGTGGTCCACAATAATAGTATCGCCCACAAGAGTAGATACATGTACAGATGAAACTAAGGACTCACGGGGCATATCCAAAAAATGGGAAAAATACGAGGAAACATATGAATACGTGGAACCAGGGTCAAATAATACTGAGGCATCTCTGTGGCAAACTGAGACAATACCTGTAATCACAGCATCTGAAGCAATAGCATCTGGTCTGGTAGGGAGAGCATAGAAACGGGCCTGACCACCGCCTGATCTGCCTTCCCCTCTAAGGCGACCCCTAGCTGACTGAGCGGGTGGTGAGGTAGCTGGTGCTGTAGTCAGAGGCTGACTCCTCTGCTGAGATAGACCTCCATGACGACGAGGACACTACCTCCACATATGCCCAAGCTCCCCACACTCAAAACAACTCCCTGGTGCTGGCGGCGGAAACGGAAGGGAACCCCTAGCATCGGGATGACTGGTAGAAGAACCTGGCATGGAAAAGCCCTGAACAAGTGGAGCACGGGACGAACTCTGAACTGGAAGGGCACTAAGTGATGAGTGGCCCTGATGGGAACTGTGAGAACCATGGCCAGATGATGCACCCCGATGAAATGGCCGAGTTGACTGAGCCTGTCTGAAATGACGACCTCTACCGTGCTGGAATTGACCCCCAAAAGGAGCACCGCTGAATCCACCCTGACCACGAGGCCTCTTGGCCTCCCGCTCAACCCTCTCCTGACCGCGAACCATCTCAATATGTCGAGCAATGCCGATAACCTCATCAAAGGTAGCACCTGAAACCCGCTCCCTGGTCATGAGCAACTGTAGCTGATAAGTGAGGCCATCAATAAATCTCACGATCCTCTCTCTGTCCGTGGGAACCAACTAGATAGCATGACGGGCCAACTCAGATAACCGCATCTCATACTGCATCACAGACATATCACCCTGGCGGAGCTGCTCAAACTATCTACGCAGCTCCTCTCTGCGGGATCGAGGCACGAACTTCTCCAAAAATACCACGAAGAACTGCTTCCAAGTAAGGGGTGTTGCGCCAACAGGCCTACGCCTCTCGTAAGTCTCCCACCATCTGAGTGCAGCCCCAGAAAACTGAAAGGTAGTGAATGAGACCCCACAAGTCTCCAAAATACCAGCAGTACAGAGTATCCTCTGACACCTGTCCAAAAAGTCCTGAGCATCCTCTCTCTCTATGTCACTGAAAGGTGGTGGCTGAAGTCTCCCAAACCTCTCCAACCTGCGCTAATCATCCTCAGGCGTAGCAGGAATCACATAATCCTGAGCAACAGCAACCGGCTGGGCTGGTGGTAGCTCTGGTGTCTGAAGTCCCTGAATGACCTACTCGGGTGTGCGAGCAACATGAGTCTGAGTGCCTTCCCTGGCCTGAGAAGTGGTTGCTGCCGTCGAAATAGAGACCGCCTGAGCAAGGCCAGTACACGCTGTCAGAATCTGAGCTAGGGCCTCCTGAAGGCTTGGAATCACAATAGGCACAGGTGGTGCCTGAGCTGGTTCATCAACAACTGGAACTTGGTCCTGATTTGGGACAACCGGTGGATCTGTAGGTACTGCCCCAACTGTTGTACGGGCTGCACCTCTGCCCCTACCACGGCCTCTATCGCGGCCTCGGCCTCCCGCGGCCCTGGCTGGTGGTACTGGTAGTTGGCCCTCCAGACCGGTAGCACGAGTCTTCACCATATGTGAGAGAATGAAACAACAGATGTTTAGTTACTAGAATCAAAAGATTCGCACGACAAGAATTCAAGAATATGGAGTTTCCTAAAGGTTCTGCAGCCTCCTGAAGATAAGTACAGATGTCTCCGTACCGATCCGCAAGACTCTACTAAACCCGTTCATGACTCGTGTGACCTATGTAACCTAGGCTTTGCAACTTGCGCTGATCATCCTCAGGTATAGCAGGAATCACATAATCCTGAGCAACAGCAACCGGCTGGGCTGGTGGTAGCTCTGGTGTCTAAAGTCCCTGAATGACCTGCTCGGGTGTGCGAGCGATAGGAGTCTGAGTGCCTCCTCTGGCCTGAGAAGTGGTTGCGGTCGTTGAAATAGAGACCGCCTGAGCAAGGCCAGTACACGCTGTCAGAATCTGAGCTAGGGCCTCCTGAAGGCGTAGAATCACAATAGGCACAGGTGGTGCCTGAGCTGGTGCATCAACAACTAGAACTTGGTCCTGATCTGGGACAACCGGTGGATATGTAGGTACTGCCCCAACTGCTGTACGGGTTGCACCTCTGCCCCTACCATGGCCTCTACCGCGGCCTTGGCCTCTCGCGGCCCTGGCTGGTGGTACTGGTAGCTGGCCCTCCTAACCGGTAGCACGAGTCCTCACCATCTGTGAGAGAATGAAACAACAAATGTTTAGTCACTAGAATCAACAGATTTGCACGACAATAATTCAAGAATGTGGAGCTTCCTAAAGGTTCTGCAGCCTCCTGAAGATAAGTACAGACGTCTCCGTACCGATCCGCAAGACTTTACTAAACCCGCTCATGACTCGTAAAACCTATGTAACCTAGGCTCTGGTACCAATCTGTCATGACCCAAAACTAACCCCTATCGTGATGGCGTCTATTGTGGAACTAGGCAAGCCGAATCATTTCCAAAACAAACCGATATTTTCATTTTTAAGATAATTCCAAGGTTATTTAACATAAAACCTCCATTTAAAGAGTTCAAATGAAAGAAAAACAGAAGTGCGGAAAAGAAAAGCCCGACATAGGAGTCTCACTAGTCATGAGCATCTGCTACAATCTGTCTAACAATATCAAGGCTAACTCAGCCTGGAAAATAGCTAAATATTACTAGAGGAAGATAAGAGGGAGAAGAGCAGGGACTGCAATCGCCAAATAGCTACCTTGCTATCTCCAAGAAAAATCTGCAACCAGAACACTCAATAACCGTGTCCAGCTACACCTGAATCTGCACACAAGGTACAGGGAGTAACGTGCGTACGCCAACTCAGTAAGTAACAACAATAAATAAAGACTGAGCAGTAGTGACGAGCAATAAAGCATATAACGTTCATATCAGGAAATCTCAGTAAAATACCACATGCTTTTAGAAATCAGGATTTGAATCAAACATCTCGTTTAAACCCAGTTCCAGTAAACAAATATCACTTAAAGACATTTTTCCAACAGTTTTTCAAACAAAATCTCAATGCAAAGGTGAGCAAAAATGATAAAATCATAAACAGCCCTTCGGGCAAACCTCACAGTCACTCGTGCCACTCGGGCATACCTCACAATCACTCTTGCCACTCGGGCATACCTCACAATCACTCATGCCTCCCAATCACTCAGCACTCGGCACTCGGCACTCGCAATCAGTAGGTACCTGCGCTCACTGGGGGTGTGTACAGACTCTAGAGAGGCTCCTTTAGCCCAAGCGCTATAATCTGCACGGACAACTCACGTGCTATAATAATAAAGTATGCTGTAGGCGGGCAGCCCCGATCCACACTCATCCTCACAATCAGGCCCTCGGCCTCACTCAGTCATAAATATGCTGTAGGCGGGCAGCCCCGATCCACACTCATCCTCACAATCAGGCCCTCGGCCTCACTCAGTCATAAACCTCTCATGCCACTCGGTCAATTCAGTAAAACAGGGCATTCGACCCAAAACATTTATATGCATCAAAGAAGAGTCATAAAATTGAGTTATGCGGTAAACAAGTATAAGCATGACTGAGTATATATTTTAAATCGAAAACAATGAGAGGATGGAAAGAAACAGCCCCTAAGGATCCAAACAGCATTGGCGCAAGGCCCAAACATGGCATTCAGCCCAATTTACAGAAATTCTTTCTAAACATATAAGTATCATATGGTTTCAACAAAGTATGCAACTTTACAGTTGCTACGGGGCGGACCAAGTCACAAAATCCCCAGCAGTGCACGCCCGCACGTCCGTCACCTAGCATGTGCGTCACTAAAAATAGTAGAATGATACAAAATCCGGGGTTTCATACCCTCAGGACTAGATTTACAATCGTTACTTACCTCAAACCGGTCAAATCTCTACCCCGCAATGCTCTTGCCTCTGGACTCGGCCTCCAAATGCTCCAAATCTATTCACAATCAGTATAATACCATCAATATACGCTAATGGAATGAATTCCACAAGAAAAGCTTCAAAATTAGACCAAAACCCGAAATTGGCTCAAAAATCGCCTGTGGGGCCCACGTCTCGGAACCCGACAAAAGTTACAAAATCCGAAAGCCCATTCAACCACGAGTCTACCCATACCAATTTTACCAAAATCCGACCTCAACTCGACCCTCAAATCTACAAATCTTATTTCCAAATTTCTAAGTTCCAATCTCCGATTTACACCTCAAAATCATGTAATCTAGTCGGATTATTCGATGATAATTCAATATTATGGAGTAGAAATGATCACAAGGGACTTACCTCAAGTTTTCCTTGAAAATATATCAAAATATCGCCTCTTCTCAAGCTCCAATTTGTCAAAAATGGCAAATGGGACGAAGTCCCTATTTTTATAATTCTGCCCAGACAACCTCAGTTCTGCCTCGATCTTGGCCTTCGATCGAGGTCCTCGATCCTAGTCCTTCGATCATGGCTTCGATCGTGGCCCTCGACTCTGGGCTCGATCTGGGTTCGATTTCTGGGCTCGAATCTGGCAGAAGAAATTTCCAACAGAAGGAAATTGCAGCAACTGTTGTAGTTCTATTTTTGATCTGTTAACCATCCGAAACTCACCCGAGGCCCTCGGGACCTCAACCAAATATACGAAAAAGTCCTAAAACATCATCCGGACTTAGTCAAATCCTCAAATCACCTCAAACAACACTAAAACCATGAATTACACCCCAATTCAAGCCTAATGAACTTTGAAATTTCTAATTTCTACAAACAACTCCGGAACCTATCAAATCACGTCCGATTGACCTCACATTTTGCACACAAGTCCTAAATGACATAACAGAGGTATTCCAATTTTTAGAATCGGATTCTGACCCCGATATCAAAAAGTCAACCCCCCGGTCAAACTTCTCAAACATAAAACATTCGGCATTTCAAGCCTAATTCCTCTATGGACTTCCAAATAATATTCCGGACACGCTCCTAAGCCCAAAATCACCATACGGAGCTATTGGAATCATCAAAATTCAAATCCGAGGTCATTTACACATAGGTCCATATCCGGTCCACTTTTCAAACTTAAAATTTTTAATTATGAGACTAAGTGTCTCATTTCACTCCGAGTTCCTTCCGGACTCGAACCAACTAACCCGATATAACATAATATAGCTGAATAACACAAAAAGAAGTAGGAATGGGGAAAACGAGGTTATAACTCTCGAAACGACCGGTCGGGTCGTTACAACATAAATGTCATAAAGGTTGGGAGAGGGGCCCTCCATACAATCAATATATGTCCAAATTATACTGACCAAATAGGCAACTCCGGAGAAAGTGGAGTGCACAGAAACCTTCTGCTGAGCTGATATCCTACTAGGAAAACTCTCAACCTATCTATCGGGACCTGCAGACATGAAACGCAGCATCCCCAGACAAAAGGGACGTCCGTACAAATAAAGTACCGAGTATGTAAGGCATTAAAGTAGTATATAAAAGACATGGAAGAAACATGGAGTAAAGGACTCAACCTGTAAGTCTGAATAGCTCTGTAAATCATGAAATATTTATAATGTCATGCATATGCGTATAAATGTCACATCATGCATAGGTATATACGTACATAACATCATCAAGCCTCTGAGGGCATCCCATCATATCATATCGGCCTCTGTGGGCGAAATCATCAACGTAGACCAACTGATTTAGTGGTGGAGTGTATACAACGCCATAACCTTTCCCCATATCCCATATACATATAATATATGCGTATATAACGCCATCTGTTCATGGGTCAATATACATGTATAAATGAATGCAATGCATAAAAAGTAAGTCAATAAGATCTCTCGGGATGTCATAAGATCAATATGCCTTCGGTAAATGTTATGAAATAAACTTTATCAACTTACGTGTTTTCTAAGACCCATGAACAAACGATATAATAACAGGACACATGGGGAATCAAAAACATAGGCACCCCTAGTACTTCTAAGAATAGAGTCATTTGTGAAATTTGTGTGCTTGCTCATTTCGTTGCATCATATGGATCATGCCAAAAGGAAATAAGGGATAGCCTTAACATACCTTAGCTCCATTGAGTCCTTAATACCTTCAAAGCAATTCTTCAAACAACTCAACTCAATCTACCATAGCATAAGGAGATTTAAAATCAATGTTGAGTAAAGGCTAAGTCCGCAACTTAAACTAGTAGCTTGTTTACAAAAATTTGGGTAGCATCACACTGGTAACAAGAGCCTACTCCAATACTATATACCAACAACAATGACCAGTGAAATCTAGCAATATATAATTATCAATAACAAGACACCATGTAACAACAACAAGTCACAACTACTTCACGACGAGCGACAAGCTCCAATTGGAATCTGTATACCCCATATCACCCCTTATAGACTTCTTACTTCAACTTAATAGTATCATTAACATGATAATGAAGTCATTCATTAATGTTTCCAGACTTATACCATATATTTATAACAAAGAAAATAATCCACAACTCCAATTATCCTCAATTAGTAACTTTATTCACTAGTTCATGTCCAGTCCATCCATTTAACTTAGTCAATATCAAGATAACATTAAGCACATACAAGAACACAATATACATACCTCCTACAGTAGCTTCAAGTCGAAATTCAAATTACATTTAGCTTATAACATCCCTCAATGTCAATACAACACCATAGAAGTGACTTAAGCTAATCTTCACTTGCAATCTCAAGTTTCATATGTTTCTTTCATCAATTCACTTGATCAACATATATACATGCATAACAACAGAAACCATATCATAATAAAGTTATTTTCACCATTTTACAGCCATAACAACACACACACACACACACACACACACACACACACACACACACACACACACACACACACATATATATATATATATATATATATATATATATATATATATATATATATATATATATATATATATATATATATAGCCTTAAAACAACCCAACAAAAGATAACAACATCTCTTCCCCTTTCAAGTGTTATCTTGTAATCTTTATCCAAATAAGTTAACTAACACATAGATAAGATTAATCCCAAGAAATAGGGTATTATACATACCTTAAATAATCTGAAAAACCTTGAACCAAAGCTTCCCTTAGCTTACAAGCACCCTTAATCACATCACAACACCATAGAGACTCTCTTCTTCACTTAGGCTAACTTTGATGTTTGATTATGGTGTATTTCATTGGAATTTGTTTGGAGCCTTTGGGGAACTATCTGGGAGGGTTTGGAGAGTGTGAGTCTGGAAGGAGGACAAAAAATGAGCAAAGCTCATCCCAAAAAGGAGATAAGAATAAGTGAAGGTCGGCCCCCGACCAAGTGGGTCCCATAGGGGCTTCCTATGCAGTCTCACAAAAATGCAAATATCTCTCTACACCGATGTCGTATTGATGAACGGTTTGCAGAGTTAAAAAATAGATACATGAGGATTTAATTATGTATAAATATATCTCTATAACTCTCAATATATTGGGAGAAAACTGCCTCGCAACCTGGCCTATAAACCTGCCAGTTTCTCCGAAGTGCGGCAACGTGACTTGGCGACCCTAGTTTAAAAATCCATATTTCTCTACCCTGATATTGCATGAATAAATGGTTTGGACCGTTGAAAACTAGGTTCAAATACCCTCATTTTTGTATGATATATGTCCCAAAATGATATCATAAAACTTATAAATTTAATTTCTCAAAATGGCTCATTACAAGGCAAATCTTAGCTCGATTTTTCCGCAACTTAAATCCGATTTTTCCCAATCTTTATATTTTATATACAAACATCATATATAGTCATATCATGACTTTAAAATTATTTAAATCATGATTAACAAATCTCTTATTCATATTAACTTACTTAAGACTTCGGTAAACCTTTCTTATTCTTGTAGAAGGATTTCGTCCTTTTTGAGCTTACATTAAATAATCCTATAATGACACTGACGTTTGAAGTATGGGGTGTAACAACATTAAATCACTTCATATACTTTCAAAGAGGATCTCATTTCCTAGCTTACATCAATTGACTTACGACGTACTTTCAAGTACAAAAACATTAGGTGTAATAGTTGCGGCGTGCAGCCCGATCCACATATGATACCGTTGCGGCGTGCAACCCTATTCAAATAGCATACCCGTGGCGGCGTGCCACCTATCCACACATAACAATAGACACCTACCGAGCCAGAATGCTCATACCCACGAAATGCCCGAATATCGACCATAAGCACGCCAAGTGCATAATACAATCCCTCGGGGAGACGGATAGCGTCGTATGCTACAAAACCCAAGCACGACTAAGGTGCAATAAATGACTTGCATCTCGAGATCCATCTCGCTCATATAACACTACAAATCACAACACATATGCGAATAATCGAGCCGTCTCACAACCCACCTAGCACAATAGAGTATTACATGGAATAGCTGACGACGGGAATAACATCAAATGCCCGAAGACTCCTCTGTAAGCAATGTTATGCCAAATGAACACATCTGACCTGACGTAGAGCACACATTCACATTGGACCCACCAACGGACCTCAAGCCAATTATGATCGTACCATACTGGGCCAACAACCTTTCAAGGGTCCACAATGGCCCTATTCATGACACATACGAGCAACCGTCCAATCCGGAACAAAATCCTATAACAACCTTTCAAGGGTCCACAATGGCCCTATTCATGACACACACGAGCAACCGTCCAATCCGGAACAAAATCCCATAGTCCATAACCAAAGGAATAGAGTGCCTTTTAGGCATAAACTCTCACATTAGCGATAGCACCAGAATCTCCATACTTGGTTTTAATCCTTAACAATCAAGTGACTAACATGTCACACTTATACAAACTTCCCCGTGGGACATGCTCCCACAAACTTCCGCACCAGGTAGCAAAGTTTGCACCTCCATACCACCAACCGTACTAATTCTGTAAAGCAAATCAAGAATCCGCAAATCAATACACAAAGCCTCTTACACAGGACATTGTTCTCAAGTGACACTAAAGAAAATACCAACTTACTCTGAACATCTGAATTCTTCCCTGCTCATCCGAGCTCGTGGCATTCTTGTCAACACCAAACTGCAACCTTGATCATTCCCTTTCAATTCCCATGCCGCTCACTGCACCTATCATGTCGCTACGCGAGAGTACAAGAATTCATCATAACCCATGTACTACTAGTAGAATAAACACTTCATTGGCTAGAACCCTTTCACTTAACTCATTTCATAAGAAGCATTGCAACACGTAGCTGAATTCTCATAATCACAGAAAATACAAACCTCAAGTTGTGGTCTAAACCGCCATAATTCTTCCGGGATCCATTTACACATAACAAGGCCATTGGAATCAAATACCTCTCAAATAAATCAAATTATAGTGGTTGTCAAGCCCACACGTATAACCACCAACCACCTGTATAACTTAACACGCCGAAGGAACTAATCATTGCTACAATCATGTTGATTCAAACCATTACTAACCGACCCAATTTACTCTTGAATTGCCTTAGTAATAATAATATCTCCATTCAAAAACATAACGAACTCAATTAGCACTCATCCCGAGTGACCCGAATCACGAGACCACATCGTCTCAATACCTATGAACCATCTCTTATCCCCCCTCATATGCACAATAGTATCTCCAACTGGTACACCCATTCTAAAAGACCTTTCGCGAATCCGAAACTATTTCTCCCATTTTTTCAATACTGCCCCGCATACCCTATGATAACATAGAAAATTCCCCAAGTATTCTACACACTTTGCTGCAAAATCCAGGTCTCCGGCCATATAACGAACCCATTAGATTCACTGTTGAGAGTCACCCACCCTGACTTGGTCCCGAATATAAAACCAAACTATAGTGCGTTGTCAGCACATGAACACTCCCAAAGAAGCAACCGGATGAATTTCTTTCCTTGTACATCACATTCACAAGAATCATAAATTCTGAGTCTTCCCAAAACCTGTACATAAATCGATAAGGCGAAATATACCACACATTCATCAAATTTCTTTGCTTGAATTACCCCTCATGTTTTCTTTTCTTAGTCATAATTAATCCACCAATGCACCGATAACCAGAAACCGCACAAGTAGACAACCACGCGATCCAATCGTAGACTGTGGGCTCCCCCACTTAGCTTTAAGCTACCATCACATAAATGTAGAACCCACAAAGATTTCCTCCTTCTCTATTACCATGATCTCGCACCGTCAACCCGCCAAATTTCTCGTAGTCTCTTGTTAAACTTTTCATGAACATTTTGAATTATCAGCCACAATCACATATTCGACCTTCTGCTAGGTAGTAAGTAGAAATCTTCATAGAAACTTCATCTAAATCACGCAACTGCTCACCTGCTCACAGGAGATCACCCACATATGGAATTCCTTACCGACATCTTCCAACGACGTTGCACTAGGTACAACTACCACAAAATCAATAAACCCACCTGAGCCCATACTCGTCCACCAGCTGTACAAGTTTGTTCATTCCCCATTGACATCAACTGAAAGTCTGACAATACGTTCCAAACTCGAAGTCACGTTGCATCCAAAACGATAATCAAGTTTTCACAAACCCCTTCATTTCAAGCAGACTCCTTCCTGCCATATTCAATCTTCCTCAATACAGTAGCCTCCATCCCGAATAAAATCCATAAACCTACTCACTGCCCACCATGATTCCTAAATCGCTCTAAACTCTTCGCAAGGCACGTGGTTCTCCTACCACAGAACCCATACGCTACTCTACCACTCCCACTTCTGTTAAACCATCTCCTTTAAGCAACCTCTCGACCTCTGCTTTTCATACTTGACCTGCCAATAATTCAACCACTACAAGACACCTCCCACCATGTCCTTCCTCATTCTTCGCTGCCCAAAATTCTACCTCAAATCATAATCCATCGGTAGCATCCGAACGGATAAATTGCCACAAACTCTAAGACTCCCTAAAGATCATCTTTCTCGAGCCATCAACATTAGAAACACCAATTCGATTCTGAAAACCACTACACACCGCCATCTCTAACAACCGCTTCTCTGGCACCATTTCACAACACCCTGCCCTGAAGGCAAATCAAAGAAGACCACAACACTAATGAGCCTTAATGCGTTCAAACAAGGACGATGCCACCACATCACGAATGAGAATTCCTCCACACTCGAAAATATCAAGTCTCGTTATTCCATCAAACAAAGCATGAACACCCATAGTCCGATTGCCTTTCCTCTGCTGGAATTAAATACCGAACCTCTAAACCATGAACTGAGAAATCCTCCTCCGAGTCATTCGCTCCGGCGATCCATAAATAAGCACTCTACTATTTACATCAACACTACGCGATAACCACTCATGAACATCATAACAATCTGTGCACAAACTCAAAACTATAGGCAATACTGATATAGCATTAAAATGACATAACACCCTTCCACAGGATGATGACAATAGCTTACTCGAATACGTAGGGAGAAACATCATGTGCTACATCTGTAGTACCACTGCAACTTTTCAATGCTCCATTGATAACAAGCGCTCAACATCGTGTAAGAGTGAGTAAGGAGGATTTGAAGGCAAAAGCTTTGATGGGATCAAATCGCATGACGAGGAATCAAGAAGGGAAGTGCTCCTAACAGCCCTGTATCCTCTCGACGATAAGTACAGACGTCTCTGTATCGATCCGCAAGACTCTACTAGACTTGCTCATGACTCGTGAGACCCAAGTGAACCTAGAGCGTTGATACTAAGCTGTCACGACCCAAAACTCGCTATAGGTCATGATGGCTCCCAACGTCGCCGTTAGGCAAGCCAACGGTGAACTACCAACTTAATTGTTCATTTTATTATTTTTGAAATCATGAATCATATTAGTTAGAGAGATCGATGCATCAAAAATCGTACATATGTATGATTTAAGTAAAATATAAAGTAGAAGTGTCTCAATAGTAAGAAAAATCATAAATAAATTCTAGAACGCCCCAAAACTCGATGTCACAAGTGCATGAGAATTTACGAAAGAGTAAAATAATAATACAACATTTGACCGGAATGTAAATAAGATAGGATAAACTAAATAGTATGGTGGAAACTCTGTGGGCTGTGACACGTAGTATGGAATACAGCTCGCCATAAAGTCTCCTTAGTAGCTGCGCCTACGCGCCAAGATGACCACCAATTAAACCTGTCAGATCCTGCACATTTAGTGCAGAAGTGTAGCACGACTACGTAAATCAACGCGTACCCAGTAATTATCTAGCCTAACCCCGGATAAGTAGTGACGAGGGGTCGACATCAACACTAACTATAGGTCCAATAAAGCAATATGATAAATCATAAGCAGATATGAAGTACAAAAACAATAATGGGGTAAAACTGTAAGTTACATAATCTTCCAAAATTTTCTTTTAAAGATATAAATTTCTCAGTCTTGGGTTATATCTCAACAACTCAGATATATTAAGTGCTAGAAACCAACGGATAAGAAACACCATAATAAATGTCGGGCATCAGTAGGAGGAAAATCTCATAAATATTTGACTGCTAGTTGTAAGGCCCCGTAAAACTTTACCGAAAACTCGGGGTTTCGTGGTGCCGAAATAGACTTATGTGTTGACAATTGTAGGGATTCTCCGCGGTTCGGATTTTTTGGGTTGAACAGTGCGTTGGGGAGTTGAAGAAAATTTTTGGAAGTTCAAGGCATTTTTGTGGCCCATTCTGCGGTCGTAGTACAGATCTGCGGACCGTAGATTTGCCGCAGACTGCGGTAGCAAATTTGGGCAAATATTTGGACCATTATGCAGTCCATCGCATATCCAGCATGAAATTGTTTGGAGGAAGGTTCTACGACGCATTATACGACCGCAAAATCAGTCTACGGACCGCAGACTGGTCACAGAGTGGGGCACCCAGTTCCGGAGGGCCTTTGTACGGTCCATTTTACGGACCACAGAAGCATTATACGGTTGCATATGCGACCGTAGATCTATGTCAGGGCTTCATTTTTCCAATTTTATAACTCGATCCCCATTTTATTTATCTAGCATAAGGGTTCATTTTTGGGAGATTACCTGACATTTTAGAGAGATGAGAGAGCTATTCTAGAGAAAGGGAAGGAAGGACAAAGGATTTCACTACTCTACTTTGATCAAACCTTGGAATTCTATCATAGGGAACTTGCTAGGGCTTCGAAAAGGTAAGAATTTCTTTCCCCAATTCTTTAATTTTGGGTTTGGGTTGATTATGGGTTATGAAGGAAGATTTATCACATGCATGAGCTAATAGAGACTGTGGGGAGGTTGTTGAACAATCTTGGGTGGTTTTGTTCTTAAATTAGTTGAGGGAAATGTCGGGTCATAATCATAATAGCCATTGCCATATGAATTCCTCTAATCGTGCTTATAATTCTCTCCTCATCTATAGATTGGTATCGTTAGGAGTGTTGGGACATTATTGTGGCACTACTAAAAGCTCTTTCGAGGTATGAAGGCTAAACTCTTCTTCTGGTATCGAAATTCCCGAATCCTTGCAAAACTCCATCATGTGTAGTCAAACCTGAAACATTGTTGATTGAGGGATGTTCAAGCTAGTAAATTGATTCTCAAATTGCATAACGTGTCCAAACCCTCATGTGTTAAATATTGTCTATTGTGACTTAGTTATTTTATACCTTTTTAGGGAAGAAGATATTGTATGAAATTGATGTGGCTAAGCACTTATTTCTCATATGATGAAACCTTATGAACTTACACTAGCTAAGGCCAAAGGTGCCGAACGGTTTGTTTGAAAGGGAACTCTTTTGTTCAAACTATTATTGTTTTGGGAATCTAAATTGTGGTATTGTGAATACACCTCCACCCGTATATATTAGGATGAGGCGGCGGGGCTACTTTGTGTAGTGTCGTGGTATTGTGAGTACACCTCCACCCGCATACATTAGGGTGAAGCGACGGGGCCGCTTTATGTAGAATTGTGGTATTGTGAATACGCCTCCACCCGTATACATTGGGGTGGTATTTTGGTTTTCATACTAGTACTAGTCGACATGTACTAAGTGTCATAGGATGTCTTGGAGTCGTGTCTAGTAGAGTCCTTCTTATCGGTGTGTTGCCGACCAGATCTACAATTAGGAGGCTACTTAGGCATTTAGGAATAATACCCTTCTTTGATGTTCTCGATCATGCGATAAAGCTGATTGTAAGATTTTTCCTCCTTTAACTCGTGCTTTGCTCTAACTTTCAGTACACGGCGCCTAGGAAGAAAGCAAGAATTTGCCAAGGAGCCAATGTCACCCCAAGTGTGGCAGTTGATTCTATATCTGATGATCCGGGTGAGAACTCGAGCGGTGAGGATATTTCCCCAATTACTACCTCGCCTGAATTTACTATTCATGCTCAGAATGCACCAGTTCCTGCACCTACTGAGGGTGTAACGGTCCCTCCAACTGATATTCCAGTTCCACTTCTAGCGCCAGCTTTCGGTTCCGGTATTTCTGATTGGGATCTTAGGGCAGCCATACAAATGTTGGCTAAGATAGTGGCCTCCCAGGCCCAGAGATAAAATGTTGAACCCACTTCTTCTAGTCAGTCAGGGGATTCCGCTAGTTCCAGGGTGAATAGGTTTCTCCAGTTGGATCCTCCAGTGTTCATAGGTACTGATCCTGAGGACCCCAGGACTTCATTGATGAGATACACAAGACTCTCCGAGTTATGCGTGCTACTGAGATGGAGGGAATGGAGTTGGCCTCCTACCGCTTGAAAATGGTGGCCTATTCTTGGTTTGAGATGTGGGAGGAGTCCCGATAGGAGGGGAGCCGTCCGGCAAGGTGGAGTGAGTTTAACGATGCCTTTATGGATCATTTCTTGCTTGCCAAGACTCAGGCGGTCTGTGCCACTGAGTTTGAGAGCCTGAAGCAGGGTAGAATGAATGTGTGGGAGTACCATATGGAGTTCGCGCGCCTGTCCAAGTATGCTATTCACATATTGCCCACTATGGAGGCTAGGGTGCGTCGGTTTATGCAGGATCTTAGCCCCTTGGTTGTTAATGAGGCCGCTACAGCTGCCTTGAATTCTGATATGAACTATGGGAAAATGGTGACGTTTGATCAAGCTACAGAGGATCGTAAACTGAAAAATAGAAGGGAGCATGAGGGTAACAGCAAGGCCCGGACCACGGGCAACTTGGGTGGTTTTTCTGGTGGTGGTAGGTCGGCATTTAGGGAAAGGTCATCAGGGAAATCTCAGTCATTTGCTCAGTCTTCAATGAGTGCACAGCCATCCGGGCCCAGTCAGGGCAACATGGACCCCACCAGCAGGGTCGGCCTGGAGGGAGATTCCAGCAGCAGTGGAGGCCCACATGCCCTAAGTGTGGGAGGATACACGTTGGGGTCTACTTCATGGACCTACCTATATGCTACGGGTGCGGTGTGAGAGGTCACATTCAGAGGGATTGCCGCTAGTCCCTTGGGATCATGGGCAGAGGTACGGTGCAGCCAGCTAGCTCTACAGGTACTACATCCACAGTACCTCCTCCAGCTCTAGGCACCCCAGCACTCGCAGGGCGTGGTGCAGCTAGGGGTGGCACACAAAGTTTGGGAAGACCTAGCAGATTTTATTCTATGCGGAGGCATCGGGATTCAGAGGCTTCTCCAGATGTTGTCACAGGTATATTGACTGTCCAATCTCATGATGTGTATGCTCTTATTGATCCCGGTTCCACTTTGTCATATGTCACTCCCTATGTTGCTATGGAATTTGGGATAAAACTGGAACATCTTCATGAGCCGTTCTCTGTATCTACTCCGGTTGGCGAGTCTATTGTGGCCGTGCGAGTTTATAGGGATTGTGTTGTCACGGTGCATGGTCGGGACACCATGGCCGATCTCATTGAATTAGGGATGGTCGATTTTGATGTAATAATGGGGATGTATTGGCTTTATTCATGTTTCGCTAAGCTTGATTGTCGAACCAGAACCGTTTGGTTTGAATTTCCAAATGAGTTAGTGATTGAATGGAAGGGGGATGATGTGGTGTTGAAGGGTAGGTTTATTTCTTAACTTAAGGCCATGAAGATGATTAACAAGTGGCGTATCTACCATTTGGTTCGGGTTATGGATACCAACATTGAGGCACATACACTTAAGTCTGTGACGGTTGTGAATGAATTTTCGGAGGTCTTTTCGGATGATCTCCCTAGGATCCCACCAGACAGGGAGATTGATTTCGGAATTGATGTGATGCCAGACACGCAGCCTATATCTATTCCGCCCTACATAATGGCACCGGCAGAATTGAAAGAGCTAAAGGAACAATTGAAAGATTTGTTAGAAAAGGGTTTCATCCGGCCTAGTGTGTCACCTTGGGACGCACCGATTCTATTTATAAGAAAGAAAGATGGGTCATTAAGGATGTGTATTGACTATCGGCAGCTCAACAAGGTTACAATAAAAAATAAGTACCCACTCCCAAGGATAGATGACTTGTTTGATCAATTGCAAGGTGCTAAGTATTTCTCCAAGATTGATTTAAGATCCGGGTATCACCAATTGAAGATCAGGGAGCGGGATATTCCGAGCACAACTTTCAGGAACCGGTATGGGCACTTTGAATTTCTGGTAATGTCTTTTGGGCTAACAAAGCCCCGGCAGCTTTCATGGACCTTATGAATCGAGTCTTCAAGCCTTTTCTTGACTCTTTTGTGATAATGTTCATTGACGATATTCGGGTATATTCACACAATCGAGAGGACCATGCCAATCATCCCAGGGCAGTTTTACAGACCCTGTATCAACACTAGTTGTATGCAAAGTTTTTGAAATGTGAATTTTGGCTCGAATCTGTTACATTCTTGGGGCATGTCGTCTCTAGAGAAGGAATTAAGGTTGATCTTCAAAAGAGTGCAGCTGTGAAGAATTGGCCTAGACCTATAACTCCAATAGAGATTCGCAGTTTCTTGGGCTTAGATGGATATTACAGAAAGTTTGTGGAGGGGTTATATACTCTTGCCTCTCCGTTGACTAAATTGAAGCAGAAGGCAGTTAAGTTCCAATGGTCAGATGCTTGTGAAAGAAGCTTCCAAGAGTTGAAATCAAGATTGACTATGATACCGGTATTGACCCTACCAGAGGGTACAGATGGGTTTGTGGTATATTGTGATGCTTCAAGAATTGGACTTGGGTGTGTATTAATGCAACATGGCAAGGTGATAGCCTATGCTTCTAGGCAACTCAAGAATCATGAAAAGAACTATCCAACACATGACTTAGAGCTTGCAGCGGTAGTCTTTGCATTGAAGATTTGGCGTCATTATTTGTATGGGTTCCATGTGAATATATTCACGGACCATAAGAGTCTTCAATATATTTTCAAATAGAAGGAATTGAATTTGATGTAGAGAAGATGTCTTGAATTACTCAAGGATTATGACATCGATATCCTATATCATCCGAGGAAGGCTAATGTTGTGGCAGATGCTCATAGCCGGAAATCTATGGGTAGTTTGGCTCACTTGGAGGCATATCAAAGGCCATTGGACAAGGAGGTTCATTGGTTGGCTAGTTTGGGAGTTCGTCTTGCGGATTCTAGTGAAGGAGGAGTGATTGTGCAAAATAGGGCTGAATCATCGCTTGTTGTGGAAGTCAAGGAAAAATAATACAACGATCCATTGTTGGTACAATTGAAGGAGGGGATTCATAAACATAAGACCATGGCCTTTTCTCTTGGCGTGGATGATGGTACACTAAGGTACCAAGGGCGACTATGTGTTCCAAATGTGGATGGTCTCCGAGAAAGAATCCTAACTGAGGCTCACACTTCTAGGTATTCCGTGCACCCGGGTTATACAAAGATGTACCATGATCTTAAGGAAGTCTACTGGTGGAATGATAAGAAGAGAAATGTAGTGGACTTTGTGACAAGATGTCCAAATTGTCAGCAAGTGAAGGCCGGGTGGGTTGGCACAGAACATAGAAATTTCGTTGTGGAAATGGAAGATGATCAATATGGACTTTGTGGTAGGACTACCTCGCACTCCTCGCAAGTTCGATTCGATTTGGGTGATTATGGATCGACTCACGAAATCAGCTCACTTCTTACACGTTAAGGCTACCGACACAGCGGAACAGTATGCTCAGTTGTACATCAAGGAAATAGTCAGGCTGCATGGCACTCCAGTTTCTATTATCTTATATCGAGGGGCGTAGTTCATGGCTAATTTTTGGAAAAGGTTTCAGCAAGGTTTGGGTACTCAGATGAATCTTATAAAGCCTTTCACTCGTAGACTGGCGGGCAGGCAGAGTGAACTATTCAGACGTTTGAGGATATGTTACGCGCTTGTGTTATTAACTTCAAAGGTAGCTGGGATGATTATTTGTCACTCATAGAATTTTCCTACAACAACAGTTATCATACCAGTATCCATATGGCACTGTTCGAGGCTTTATATGGTAGGAGATGTATATCTCCCATTGGGTGGTTCGAGATTGGGGAAGCATAATTGATAGGGCCGGACCTCGTGCATTAGGCTATAGAGAAGGTTAAGATCATTACAGAACGGTTTAAAACTGCTCAGATTCGTCAAAAGTCATATTCGGATGTGCGTCGCAGAGATTTGGAGTTCAAAGAAGATGATTAGGTATTCTTGAAGGTTTCCCCTATGAAGGGTGTAATGCGGTTTGGTAAGAAAGGAAAATTGAGTTTGAGGTATGTCGGACCATACGGAATCATTCAAAGGATTGGCCAGGTGGCTTACAAGCTAAAACTACCTCCAGAGATGACTTTAGTGCCCTCGATGTTTCGTGTATCTATGTTGAAGAAAGTGATTCGAGATCCATCGCTTATTGTTCCGGTTTAGGCAATTGAGGTTAATGAAGAACTGACGTATGAAGAAATTCCAGTTACCATTCTTGATAGGCAAGTTCGAAAGTTGAGAAACAAAGAAATTGCCTCCGTGAAAGTGTTATGGCGAAGCCAACAAATCGAAGAGGCCACCTGGGAAGCTGAGAAGGAGATGAAGAAGAAGTATCCTAATTTATTTGAATAGCTATGTAATTGTCTCCATGATGTTGAAAGCTAACTTTCTATAAACTATGTTTCCCCTGTATGGCTTATGTTGAGGTTGCTCCTACTTGGTAATGTAATGTTTAATGGCCTTGTGGCCGGTGTTGTTTCCCTATTGTTTTATATCATTGTGTTGTGGTTATGTTGTTAGGAATGGTTTTGGGATTCTCTGGCAGGTGGATAGGCCCAGTTACAAGAGAAAACTCTGGCGAAAATTTTGAAAATTTGGGGAGTTAGTCAAAAACCGAAATTGCTTGTGTGTGTTATAGCAGCTGAGTTACATTGGGTGTTAATCGTGAATTTTGAACCTCATTCAAAGATGAATGATCCTAAGTAGGAGAGAATGTAAGGCCCTGTAAAATTTTACCGAAAACCCGGGGTTTCGTGGTGCCGAAGTAAACTTATGTGCTGATGATTGTAGGGATTCTTCGCGGTTCGGACTTTTTGAGTTGAACAGTGCATTGGGGAGTTGAAAAACTTTTTGGAAGTGCAGGGCATTTCTGTGGCCCATTCTGCAGTCCAAGAACAGATCTGTGGACCGCAGATCTACCGCAGACTGAGGCAGAAAATCTAGGCAAATATTTGGACCATTATGCGGTCCATCGCAGATCCAACATGAAATTTTTCGGAGGAAGATTATGCGAAGCATTATGCGACTGCAGACTAGTCGCAGAGTAGGGCAGAATTGCCCAGTTCCAGAGGGCCATTGTGCGGTCCATTTTGCGGACCGCAGAAGCATTATGCGACCGCATATCTGTGTCGGGGCTTCATTTTTCCAATTTTATAACTCGATCCCCATTTCATTTATCTAGCATAAGGGTTCATTTTTGGGAGATTACCTGACATTATAGAGAGAGGAGAGAGCTATTCTAGAGAAAGGGAAGGGAGGACTAAGGATTTTACTACTCTACTTTGATCAAACCTTGGAATTCTATCATAGGGAACTTGCTAGGGCTTCAAAAAGGTAAGAATTTCTTTCCACAATTCTTTAATTTCGGGTTTGGGTTTATTATGGGTGATGAGGGAAGATTTATCACATGTATGATCTAATAGAGACTGTGGGGAGGTTGTTAAACAATCTTGGGTGGTTTTGTTCTTAAATTAGTTGAGGAAAATGTCGGGTCATAATCGTAACAGCCATTGCCATGCGAATTCCTCTAATCGTGCTTATAATTCTCTCCTCATCTATAGATTGGCATCGTTAGGAGTGTTGGGACATTATTGTGGCACTACTAAAAGCTCTTTCGAGGTATGAAGGCTAAACTCTTCTTCTGGTATCAAAATTCCCGAATCCTTGTAAAACTCCATCATGTGTAGTCAAACCTGAAACATTGTTGATTGAGGGATGTTCAAGCTAGTAAATTGATTCTCAAATTGCATAACGTGTCCAAACCCTCATGTGTTAAATATTGTCTATTGTGACTTAGTTATTTTATACCTTTTTAGGGAAGAAGATATTGTATGAAATTGATGTGGCTAAGCACTTATTTCTCATATGATGAAACCTTATGAACTTACACTGGCTAAGGCCAAAGGTGCCGAATGGTTTGTTTGAAAGGGAACTCTTTTGTTCAAACTATTATCATTTTGGGAATCTAAATTGTGGTATTGTGAATACACCTCCACCCGCATATATTAGGATGAGGCGGGGGGGTTGCTTTGTGTAGTGTCGTGGTATTGTGAGTACACCTCCACCCGCATACATTAGGGTGAAGCGACGGGGCCGCTTTATGTAGAATTGTGGTATTGTGAATACACCTCCACCCGTATACATTGGGGTGAGGCGGCGGGACCGTTTTATGTTGAGTTCTAGTATTGTGATTGCACCTCCACCCGCATACATTGGGATGAGGCGGCAAGGCCGCTCTGTATAAAGATAGTTGTAGAGGATCCCCGACTTGAAATTTATAATGTTATTGGAAGTTCTTAATAAATATTTTTTGACTTTTATGGCTATCTAAGCCCTATTATTGTTACTATAATTCATCATATTCATGTTGTATTTTCAAGTCCTTGAATAGATGTTTTGGTTTTCATACTAGTACTATTCGACATGTACTAACATCCCTTTTGCCAGGGGCGCTGCATCTTTAATGGATGCAGGTGGTTCCACAGCAGGAGGCAACGGTACACTTTTTTCCCAGTTGACTTGGTGAGCCCCACTTCATTTTGGGGTTGTGCATCTTTTGTTCCGTGTGTATTATGTTTTGTGGTATAGCTAGAGCCTTATTGCCGGCACTATCATTGTACTCTTTTATATCTATTAGAGGCTCGGTAGATATAGTGTGGGTTGTATATGGGTGTTGGGAAAGTCAAACTAGCCTTGTTGTATTTGAATTGTTGAACTTTAACTATGATTGTGTATGTATTTTGAAGCTATAAAATGAAATGACTAATAGTAATGGAATTGGCATTGTTCATGAAATCCACTCAAGGTTTAATTAATGAAATGTATCTTTTCTTTATTCATGGGTGAGTTGGGTGGAACGTATTGTACAGGCTTGCCCAGACAGGGTATCTCGTTAAGCGCCGGTCGCGCTCCCCGAGATCGGGACGTGACAAACTTGGTATAACGCAGGATTGTGTCGAGGTCGTACGGCCCGATCTAAAATAATGTGTACACTGTCGAAGGGTCGAGCGGCACGAACCATAGATGCATCTATTATACTGCCGAGGCGTTTGGCCCCCTCCACAAGAAAGGAGGGAACTTATCGAATTGCTCACATGTTTACAACACAGATACAGATGCATAATAATAAGTATACCCATTTACGTTTATCAAATATCTTTGCAACAACTCAAGGTGATAAAACTCGGCCTAATATATGTATATGTTTCTAATCAATTTCAGTTATAATTTTAATTAATTAAGATAGAAAAATGAGTCAAAACAATTCAAATATTACATGATAAAGTCTTAAGTCTACCCGGTCCAAATACACCAACCAGTCCCAAAACATGAAACGAACCTGCTCGACGCCTCAAATCACACCAAACAAGATCAAAACTATGAATCAACGACCAAAAGCCTTCTTTAACCTTTCAAACTTCCAAACTTCGACAAACGCATCTGAATCATGTCAAAACATTCTGAAATGACGCCAAACTTTGCGTGCAAGTCACAAATCATAATACGTACCTATTCCAAGGCTCAAAACCCCAAACAGACATCGATTATATCAAAATCCACTTCAAACCAAACTTATGAAATTCTTAAGCCTTCAAAATGCCAACCTTCCATAATAAGCGCTGAAATACTTTCGGACCACCCGATACTCAACACGAACATACGCCCAAGTTCAGAATCACCATATGAACCTATTGGAACCTTCAAATCCCAATTCTGAGGTCATTTACTCAAAAGTTGAACCTTAATCAATTCTCCCAACTTAAAGCTTTCGAAATTAGAATTTTCTTTCCAAGTCAACTCTGAACTTTCCAAAATTCAATTCCGACCACACGTACAAGTCATAATACCTGAAGTGAAGTTACTCAAGGCCTCAAATCACTGGGTCATTGCATTACCCTTCACGGCGGTGACGTATTGAGTCACGTGATCTTCGAGATCGGTCGTTCTTTCATATATCTTGAGATAGACAGCATTTTAAAGGTCTTTGGTATGGCATGTGGGGTTGCTTCCTTGCTATACTACTGTCTATGAATCTGCCCGCATCCCTATTTGGCAGTAGCTTAGGGGCGCCCGGTATCTTGTCGACTCGTTCTTGGTGTTCTTTCATTTAATCTCTAAGCGTTTTGTTTTCATTCTTCATTTCTTCCATCTTCTTCAAAACAGCAATGAGGACGTTGTCACCTGCATTGTTAGTAACATTGTGAGTTATACCTGGTGTTGGAGGGTCTGGTTAGTCGCCCTGTTCGTCTTCTTGTTACACCATATAGGCTCTTGCGGTCTCGATGGTCGTGCGTGGAGCAGGTTTATTGAGCATACTTACTAATGTATCGGTCAACCACGCTTCAAGGTGCTTTTTCATGGCCGGTGGCGTCCCTTCTCCTATGGACGTAGAGGCCTCTTTTCAATTTGATTTCGTTGTGCCACAACGGGTGGAGGTGACATGTCACGCCTGAGGGAGGCAGTGGGTGTCACGTCATTGCCTAGCATTTCATAACTCTCATTGATAGCGTTTATGAGGTTGTCGAGGAAGTCACCTATCACTTTAGTCATGTCTCCTTGGTTACCTGCCATGTAAGTTTTCGTACATGTAGAGAAAGAGAAAAACCTTGTGGTTTGTTAGGTTAGAAACTCACATGAGTTGTAGATCTAAAGGAAACTAAAATATTGGCTAAGAAGTCCCCACATGGTCGTGGGTTCGATCCCCATAGACGGCGCCAAACTGTTTGACCCAAAATTTAGATCTAGGTTCAACCAATTAGATTTAAAGAAAGTAGAGTCAATCTTAGCTAATATTAATATCCAAAAGATATGTTAACCGATTTTGTAGTATATAATATGTATCTTTGACAGAATGACAATGAATGTGAACAACACTAACAATATTCAATGACTCAAAAGGAGGAGGATAACATTAAATAATAATAAATAATAATGAATGGCGTTGAAGTAAATAAGAACATGTGAGTCTACCCGAAAAGGGATGAGATCTGTGGATACTCATTCTGACAATGATGAATGATTGATGAGCCTGCGAATATTCAGGTTGTTCTTGGATCAAGTGAAAACGTTATGCAAGAATCTTAGTAAAAATATATTTCTCGTGTGCTTTCAATAAAGCCAGATTCTCTCTATAAAGTCAATGTATTTTCTTACAAGTGAATATCTTATGTCCCCTTTTTCCTTGTGTCTCTTTCTATTTATGAAGAACATATACCTAGAATACCCTAATAGTACAGGTACAGAGAATATCCACTAAAATATTCTTCTCTGAAGTCTTATCCTAAAACTAGTCGTTATTCACTCTATTACGGTGAGTGCTCGACCTCGACCCTGATCTTCGCTGACTCTTCGATCTCGATCTTGGCTGACTCTTCGACTTTGGTCTTCAATAGCTTCATCGGCCCTGCCCTTCACTTCTTAAGAGATCGCTTCGATATTGGGTAGGCCTTTATCGAAGTCGTACTGGCGACACGTGGCAGTACGCGAGTGCCTCCTTAATATTAACATGGTTTGATCATGTCAAAAGTAATTTTTGACCCATATAATACTATATTGATATTTGAGTTTTATAGTATTTGTATAATTTTTATATTTTTCGTGCAATTTAATTATTTACTTTATTAATTGTAGGCTTAGAGTTAAGAGTCTAATAAATAAATAGCGGAATTTTTACTCCTCCTAAGAATTGAAGGGTATAACTATCCCCTTAATCATGTAAACTTTATGACCAAGTAACTACAAGGTTACACAATGTCAAATTGTGATTATACCCATATATTTAAATTCAATTATAAGGTGATTTTCTAAACATCCTCTTAGGGGTTGTTTGGTACGTGGGATAAGGTGGGATAATGTATGGGATTTGGTTGACGATATAAATCCGAATATGTTATAAATTTAATCTCAGGCTTAATATAAGATATCTCACATTATCCCCTGTTATCACATGGAACTTAAGATTATATTATCCCACTTTCTATGTGAGTAGGATTATAATCCCGGACTAATTTAGTCCAGCACCAAACGATCCCTAAGACGTTGGAGTTGGAGTAGCGCAATCATGGATGCAGCAGCTGCGTGGCTGGTGGATTTGGTCAAATTCGTTGACGGAGTAGCTACGTTGGTCGTACATCATTTCTTCTGTGGTTTTGCTATTCATTCCCGAAATTAAAGTGAAGGCAGGCAGAGGTTAGAGATCTCAGAAGTCGGGAGCGATACAAACCAAAATATATACTACTAAGTTAGAAAATTCACATATTATTAATTATAATATATTAAGTTACATAATGTTTTTCTTTGACATTCATATTGAGGTTGGTAGTTCTTGATGTATTCTCCAAGTTAAGCAACTAACTATAAGCAAGTAACAAGAGATATTCAATAATCAACTTTATTTCTTTTATATATGTTTTTCCTCTCTAAGATGTTGTTACTTGCTGGTTTTGAGAAATGATTTTATCAATAGTCAGATGTGCTTAGAATATATTTTTAAAATTTTTGTGAGTACTTTAATTAATGAGAATATTAGAGTCTAAGATCCTATGTATTAGTCATATTCAAACTAAATAAATTAAAATTATCGGATCGAATAAACTAAAATTAAAAAAAGAAAAATTAAATCATATCAAATATAATTAGGTATGATATTAATATAATATTTAAGAAATCGAATATAAAAATTCGGATCAAAATATTTAAATATCTCCGATTGACGAACACCCATACGTATAAAGCATAATTGGGTGATAGCGCGGGGTTTTGGTAAGAGAACCACGTGTTTTTCAAATGGGCAACATGTGGAAGTATGCATGGCAATTGACAAGGAGCGGGAAATAGCGCATTTTACTTGGCTCACTATCTACTCTTCTGTCTGCCAATTGTGTACTTTATCAGTTACCCATTAATTACCTTATTTTGCGTGCACAACAACTCTTCACTACTTGTAAAAGACGAAAAAGGCCAATGTTGGAATTTGGGTTACAACTCCATCGGTGCCGCCTCAATAATTATAGCGCAACTTTATTTTTTTTGTGGTTAATGTCCGGATCAACTCGTGGGTAACTCGATTAAATTTATAGGATATTTATTATCTATTACTAGTACAAGTATATCTAAGTATATTTATCTTTGTTGAAGTTTGAATGTGAGATGGCATTATTCTCAACTCACATTACTGATTACTAGGCAATATCTTGAATGAACCGAGGATGTGAAATTAGTCAATCAAATCATCTAAGAATATAAAATATTTATATGAAATCTCTTTGATAAATTGATAAGCTGATATGAAAATAGCTACTACTACTACTACTGATTAACATGTTATCTAGGTTAAACTATCCAGAAATATTGCATGTAGAGAAAATCTTTACATTGTCCATATACAATTGAAATATATTATATATAGGGCTAACACATAAATTTAATTCCGTGAGACTTATATTATGCAAATTTGATCAATCTAATTCAAAACTATAACAAGCAAAATTTAGTGACGATAGAAAATATGACTTAATTAAGAGAGTGCAAGAGAAGAAGCTGGCATACGGTTACAATACGTTTTTTTCTCAATAGAGGTGAGAAGATGCGTTCTTATATTGGGAAGATAAAAGTAGAGAGAGAAAAAGAGGAAAAATGAGTAGCAAAAGTTAAGGTTATACTACGTAAGTGACTAGTAGCGCACACCGTGTATATAAACTCTTATAATCATCTGGTTATATTTCTTAATGTGGCAATAATTTACTCTACTTTGTATTAATTGCTGGTAAAGTTTACCTGTGTGACTGAAATTAGAAACAAATTGTACGTATTAGCCAATTATATATTCTTACTTCTACTTACTAGCAGTATGTGATACTCTACATATATAGTATATATCTCGACCGACTTGCATGGAATTTATCATGTTTACCCTAAAGCGCTACCAAAAGAAAACCCACTGAAGAGAGAGAGAGTATATACTTCAGATTATCTCCTCAAGAGGATATCCACAATCTCAACGGAGCACCTGCATTCCTTCCCAGAATTTGTAAGTTGGATTAGTCGATAGTAATGGCATTTCCTTTCTGAGAATCGTTTTCTGTTGTTTCAAACTCAAAACGCTTTAGCTTGGCATTTCCCCTCCACCTCATGCACAGAGGCGGAGAGAGGATTTGAATTTTGTGGGTTCGAGATCTTTTAAGTTACTAGATTCTAAATTAATAATTTATACATATTCAATAATTTTTTAAAGATAAATATGTGATTTGGATCAAAACTACTGAGTTCGGTGAGGAGGAAAGATTTGCTGCTTTCATACTTCTTCTTCCTGCTACGCTCTTGCTTTCCCACCGCTCCGTGGGGTGCCTTTTCTTCTCACTTGAGAGCTGCGATTTGAAAGAAGAGAAGAGGTTCTATCAGTTAATTACCGTCCCTTCCTCTAATGAATTAGATCCCATCTGCTAACTATAACTCAACTCCGAGAGAATAATGAAAAGCAAGAAAATCCTTTATTCGAAAGTCGTTGCTAATCTGATCTTTTCTTTTCCTAGGCGTGGGCGAGACAAAGTCTTCTTAGTCTTCCGCTTTTTCGGTGATATCTATAAGAAGGAATACCTATCTCAAGGCAAACAGAAGTTCCCGGCTCAAGCGAAATGATACCGGCGCAAGGTAATTCAATTCTTTAGTTTGTGGCAGAGAGTTTTAGAAGACTCTCGGTTATTAAGGTCACTGCTTAATATACACAGCCCCTGACCTCTACCCCTACTCTAGTCAGCTTTCTATCTCTTTCTCCAACCTTCGATGATCCTCCCGCATGCAAATCATCAATAATGATAGGCCCGATCCCTAAGTTGAGCTCTAAAGCCTGGATTTCTTCCTTAAGCTAAAGCAAGGGCATGGCCCCGGCCGCCCCTGCTCATGCAAACTGTGAAGCCTCTCGTTTATTTCATATTGTTACTTCATATTTCCTGAAAATATTTCTTGGATATTTTGTCATTTTTCGGTGTAAATATATTCCTACATTCTACCGTCCACACACACCAAAAAGAAAAGAAAAAACTTAGATAGAAAGTTCACCAAATTAAAATGCAAATAATGACTTCTTTTCACTTTTGAATATAATTCATTTGCCTTCGCAACAATTTTTAACTTTACTTTAGGCATTAATACTTTATTAGGCACTGAGTTTAATAAAGAAAGAAATATTTGTAAAATTTATGATATTAAATATATTATTTATAACGATAAAATAATGTCAGTAACGGTAAAATAATTTTTTTTTTAAAGTTAAACTACTTTCTAATATAAAAATATGTTTTTTTTTTCTGAAACAAATTATAAAGAATATAGTGTTAACTGTTAAGGAATACCAATTTAATACTTCTTTTTGTTATTTTTATTAGCAGTTATCAAAAAATGTTTTCCCGAAAGATATTTCCATTCTTCAACAAAAATCAGAAATCCTTTTTCTTTTAAAATTATAATTCATTTTTTACAAATAAATTTCAGAAAATGTTTTGTCATTATCAAACAGGAGGCGTGAATAATCTTGAATCTTGTCTTTTCTAGGGCCTCCAAGTCGGTCTTAACATCAATGATGTTTGTTGCTTGTTTAACCGCACTAATTGCTTGATTGGTCAAGTTTTTAAATTCAGTTTATTTTTTAAAAAAAAAATTATTTTTAAGAAAGTACTTTTGATAAGTAGTTTATTTTTGATTAATTAATTTAAAAATCACTTTTGAACAGTAATTAATATTTGACCAAACTTTAAAAAGTGTTTCTAAGTATATTTTTCTCAAAAATACTTTTTTTTTAAATTATGAAGAATTTTTTTTTTCAATTTCTCATAAACTACTTTTGTTTCTACTCAAATGCGTTTTCGTCCTTTTAAAATTAGCTTAGCCAAATACCTTAATTTGGATAAAAGCTCTTTTGGCCAAAAAAAAAAAAACCATTGGCACAAAAATGGTCGGTCAAACAGGCTATAAATCTTGAGCAATTTATGCAAAATATCCATTGAGCTTAAAATAATTACCCTACCCATTTGAAAACTATTTACAATATATACCTATCCAATTTAAACTTATTACCCCCTATACCCATTAACCATTTGGCTTGGCTTAGCTTGATTTGACTTGACTTGGTTTGAATTGACTTGACTTGATTTGCTCGGCTTGGCATGAATTGGCTATGCTTGGCTTGATTTAGTAGCTTAGTTTGACTTCATTTGATTGGCTTTGACCGGTATTAAAAAAAAATGGGTAGGGGTCAAACCACATGGGTAGGGGCGGGTAAATAGTTTCCCTGCCCGGGTATTTGCCAAGGATCTCTATAAATCTTGTTAAACCATAGTATAGTAGGAGTACTATTCTTTAATCCAACGCCGAATCCAAGATTTTAAAGTCACGGGTTAACTATTTTTATGACCTACTAGTTTTTTTATTTTATACAAGTAACGGTGTTTGAGCATGCAGCTGGGGCCACAGGGCCAAGCTTTTAGATTATTTAAGTAGGTTAGATGACGGATCAGACATAAAAATTTCCGGAGCATATAAACCAGGATAACAAAAATAAAGCATATAGGAAGAAACCTAAGAAAATACGCCCGCCATGTGGTCCTTCTTAGTTTGTGTTAGGTGTGTACATAGGTCGGGTTGGTTCGGATTTTTTAATTACCAAACCAAATCAATTGTGTCGGGTTATTAAATCTAAAAACCAAATCAAACCAATAAAGTCGGATTTTGGGTTTTAGGGTATTTTCGAATTTTTTTCATAAAGTTTTCATAGCACAAATCATAGAATTTGTGCTCCAAATATTTTCTTAATCCTAGTAAAACATAACTATATAAGATATTTTTCAAGAAAATAACATAAAATATAACATGAGCCATGGCATTGTACTAAAATATTCAACAATAAAGATAATAAAATCGCATAAAATAAATATTATTAATAAGGCATAATAAAAAATAAACATAATCTAAAATTATTAAGTTGCTACATTATGTACAAACTTTACATTACATTATGCCGGTTTTCAGTTTTATAAAAAAACTGATTCCAAGAGTTGTACTGTTATTCCTTTAATTTCAGTGCATTCACGTAACCTAACTTCGACAGTTCCACAACAAAGCCAAGTAGTTCGAGAATAACTATTACCAGAGAAGACAAACATACAAAAGAGAAAATTAATTTCAAAGAAGATAAATTGAAAAAAGAAATTAAGAATTACATATGAGGGGATTAATTAAGTCGACCCCTACTAACTTAAAGAGAAAAACTTCATAGGTTCTGTCATCTCCACTTACTTAATATAGCAAAGGCAAAAGCAAAACCAAAATAAAGAACCACTTTAAGAAAGTTAAGGGACTAAAAATGCTCAGAGTTATATTTAAAGGATAAAAATAGACCTACTCCCATAGATTTAGTCAAAAAATCGTTCCTTTAGCCTAACCTTTTAAATGTGCTACTGCTCCAATAACAAGATCCTCATTCCTTAGCTTCTACACTGAGAATGAATACTGCAACGGCAGGAATGATTGAGCAACTTTCCCAAAGAATAAACAGTACGTATTTCTTAGAATGAAATATCAAAGACATAAGCTTTTCCTATTTTCCCCAGAATGGACTGTAGCATTCAGAATAAAAATGTTTAGGAGAGGATACATAGGTACATAAATAAACAAAAATCACCAACAAATGAAATTAAAAGACATGAGTAAGACATTACTGAATCCCTACACATTTGAAATGGAAAAAAGAGCTCATTATAGTTGGTCTTACAGATGAACAATTAAATATTTCTTTATAATTATTACACCAATATCTTTTACTAATATTAATTTTGGACATTCCTAATATGCAGCGTTTCAGGTACAGCATGATCCTTCATACAAATGGGAATTACAAAGTAGAGGTGCCAAGTTAGAAGCAGCAGATAGATTTGGCAAATTGTTCCAGTAGAGACTACAAGAATACTTGACATATACAATGATAACTAGAGGAAATTCAGCGTCGCTCTCTGCTGTCCACAAATCATGCGGACTGGTGCTCGGTTAGTGAAATCCGAAGCCATCCCATTCACTTCTCTGTTTTTCTTGATCATAGCTATCTGTAGGTGCATATGCACATTTATTTCGTCATTTAGAAAACCATGGAACATATATCTATACAGCCAACACCTAATTTGTGCTAGCAAAAGAGAAGATCTATCATTTAAGATTTACCCTGTCTTCCAGAAGTTTGTTTTCTTCCCTCAGCAGTTTTTCCTGCAGAGAAGAGTCTAAGGTCATATCTTCTGTCACGCGTAGTGTAATGGCAACTTAACATCATATTAATTCTCCCTCAAATAATAATGTATTCTGGTCACAGAGTAGAAATTCCAGGAGAACTCATTTGACTTATATAGTAGCTCCAGAATTTTAACAGAAGTAGGTAGAGCTGTGGACAAGTAACACGACTTAAAAAAAAGGGCAGCTCGGTGCACTAAGCTCCCGCTGCGGGGTCCGGGGAAGGGCCAGACCACAAGGGTCTATTGTACGCCGCCTTACCCTGCGTTTCTGCACGGTGCTGTTTTAACGGCTCGAATCCGTGACTTCCTGGTCACATGGCAGCAACTTTACCAGTTACGCCAAGGCTTCCCTTCACAAGAAGGACTTAAAGGAACAAAAACTATTCTATCAGTCGTTCAAAAATAATTTACACTTTATCTTATGCAGTGGTAGATAAAATATGATCTTAGGCTCAGGTATTCAAGATCACAAGTTGTTCTCTCCTCCGTCACAATGCTGTGGTTCCAAGGGGCACTTGTTTCAGGAAGATGAGAAGCCTAGATTGTGAGTTTGGTAGTAAAAAACCCTGGCACATTTTAGTCCTGCTGATCATGGATCAGTATTGGTTGAAATCATCTATGCTTAAGAATTTGAATTAAGATGGCATGCAAGTTCTAGGTGGTCACACGAAACTAATCCATGCAAATATAGCATACTATGAGTCGATATCCGGGGAGCCAAAGACAAAGGGATAACATGGCTATGATAGAGTAACTTCACAGGAAATGAAAGTGCAAATGACAGACCAAACTCTTGAGTTCACATGAAGTGCTGAAGTGCGGTGGACGAACTGAAGGATTTTTTCGGAGAATAAGTCATTTTCTGGTGTTCTATTAGAAAATATTTTTCTGAAGGAAAATATTTTTCACCGAACGCGGAACAATGACTTTCCTGACTTTCAGCCCAAAGTCCTTTTCTTCACAACTATCACAACTCTTTAACTTCATGCACAACTATCCAACTCTTGATTATCAAAACATTGTCATGTTAGCTAACGTCATTATAAAGATTTAGTTAATGTTTTTGGAGATAAATATTTCCATTCTTCCATTTTCCAACCAAACACTGAAATCGTTTTCCACAAAATATCTTTCAGAAAAAAGTGATTTTTCGCAGACATTTTCCAAGAAATGTTTTCCGTCATATACCAAACACATTTGTGAGAGTAGCAGCCGAGATTTACCTTCTCTTGAAGACTCTTGATATATTCAACCATCAAATGTGTCTGTATAAAACAAAACAAGTTAAATTTGCTTCCAAGGAGAAATAAATGTTAAACCACACTTAAAAAGACATGGAAATACTTGTAAAAAGACAAAGTGAGGTAAATGGAAGTAAAAGGAGTAGCTGGTGAAATCATGAAAAATTAGAGGACTAGAAAGTAAATCAAGACAAACTAACAAATCACTAGCTGGGATAAGATTACAAGAGAGATAAAGAATGAGAACACTGAACTACACTAGCTAGGGGTTGTAACGCCTAAAAAACATGATGATGTAGCGATATCAACACTGCCCTGGTTTCAGGTGCTAGCTAGTAAGCTTGAGGCAATAAGGGCAGCTGGAGCTTTTCTGCACAGTTCAACACCAGAGTTCCAAATGATGCAACTTTAAATATGGAAGAAAAAAGACACAGAGGAATCCGTTATAACCTTCCGAGATCTGGCTTGCATCAGAGCAGATTGCAGTTGGTTTTCCAAATGGACAAGGTCAGTCACACTGAGACCATCAACATCAGGCTCCTCGAGTTGCCTTTCAAATAGGGACAGAGAATCAGTACTATACCTTTCAAGAAATGAAAGAGAAGCATGAAGGTCAGTACCTTTCTACTGTTTGTAACAGTTCTCCCACTGTCATGAAGCTTGCATATTTAGAGTGCTATTTCCACCTCACAAGGATAGGTAACTTTCAGTACTTGGACTGTAAAATGATTACCAGAGAAATTGAATAACACACAATTAATTGATAATAAGTTATTCCATATATGAAGAATAACTTCAGAGGTTTTTTTTTTAGGTCCAATAAAAAACTAATAGTGTCTAGCGAGATACTTTTTGGTTGATTAACATGATTTCAGGAGATTTGATTATATTTAGGAGATTGTTGATTAGCATGATTTTAGGAGATTTGATTATATTTAGAAGATTTGATTTTATTTGACAGCTGGACTGATTGTATAGATTTATTTTATTTCCTTAATTAGGATTAGGAGATTTGTATAAATTCCCTTGCTTATGGGATGTAAACATACACAGAAATACAAGAAGTCTTTTCTTCTTCTCAAAATATACATTGTTAGGCACTATGATGACAAGTTACTATCGTAATCACTACATACGAGGTTGGACCTTCAAGTCAGGTGGCACACCAACCGGACATGTATGTTAGTGTCTATAGACCTACTCAGAATGCAGGAAGTTGCACTCAGATGCTACAGTGCAATTTTTCTTCGGGATGGGGGGGAGGGGGACTATGTGTCTAAGGAGTTGCTTGATGCTGTACATAGAGTTATTAAAGTTGACGTATTTCAGGTATCCGGAGAGAATCTTAATCTGTAAAGAGAGAACTAATTAATCAAGACAAACTACACAAATACCTCTGTGTCAGAAACATCTCCAGAGATCTCTTTTTCTGCTTCCACATGGTTGTGATATCGTCGAACGATCTCTACCAGGCTGAACCATACAATATTGTGAGATACGATTATTGATGGGTAAGTACACAAAATTGTAGCATACGTTTATTGATGGTTACGTACAAGAGCGATAACGTTAGGGACAGATCTTTTTTTTTCTTTTTCTTTTCTTTTCTTTTTTTTTTTTTTTGGGGGGGGGGGGGTGGGGGGGGGGGGGGGGATGCTTCAGAAGATTCTGAACAAAATTTATGGTTTTCAATATCAGTGAGCACTGGGCACTATACCATTGATTATACGCTTTTTCCCTGATAACAAAGTTAGTGCAATAAATTAGTCAAGTAACCACAAAATCTGTAAACTGCAAAATAATTAGTCAGCGCTCTCGAATTCAGTAACTAGGAGTGCATGCAGCAGTTTTAAAGGAAACAAGCAGCCAAGGTAAGCTAATGGGAAATTTCTTGGGATGCCATGATTCAAAAAATCAGGTTTTTGGTCTCTAAATATGTGAACTTTATCAAATCGGTGCTACGACTTGTTGGTTGTACAGGCATTTGATCTTATTGAAGAGTCCAGCTAGAGTCTAAATAGAACTCACATTTTAGTTAAGGAAGGAACTATCATCTCTTTTATTGCTTCATTTTTTTTGTCCGGAGCAAGTTCCATTTTAACTAAGCCTCTCTTCAAACCAGTGCTGGTTTTGGTATCTGTCTCAACGATCCCAGTAATGCCCTTTTTTAAAAAAAAATTCCTGTCTCATCCTCCAGAAAGAAGGGAAACTAGGAAGAAATTGCAACCCACATTCGACAACAGCAAAAGGGGATGAAATGGACCCCAGCTCTAGCTTTTTATCGATATGAGACACATTGCCGAGAGAATCTCCTAGAGCATATCGGTCTATATGAACATTCTGTCTAGTAATTTCAGTCCCTTGCTACTAACTAATGTGCTGCAACCTTTAGTTAGTGGACAATTGGGTATATCCATGTGTTTTGGTAAATTCACCAGTTCCATATGTGGTGTCATAGTATGCTTGTGATCTCCTAGACGCTCATCTGGCACTACAATGACAAGTAAAATCACAAGCAGCTTGCACAAGTCCAGGCCTAAAACAATTATGTCTCTACATTCTTTCCTATTACTAGTTTTGTTCGGACTGGTAACAAGTACGTGACCTTGCTAAGGATAAAGATGCTGAACGGTGTGAAGAAAAAAAGATAAGGCAATAGGATCACTAGTAGGAATACTCTATATGATGAGATAACTGAACCAGTACGACACTGGTTTATAAGGAATCTAAAACATACATCGGATTTTACCGATGGTTTTTACAAGAACTTGCATTAGGTTGTTAGCCGAGGGTCTACCGGAAACATCCCAAAGTGTTCCCAGACCGCATGCATACATCCGTAAGTAACTTAGTGCAACATGGAAAATTTCATTGAGAGGAATCAGCAAATAAAAGAAAAACGGGTCAACAACATCAACATATGTATTTGAGAGATTGTCCTCGGGCTGAGGAGTGTCCACATGAGTTCGTTGAGGTGTTTACAGTGGTCCTCTTTTATATTCTGTCGAGAGTTCGGATTGCTCCACCTAAGTAAAACAGCCTCTCTACTTCATAAGGTAGAGGTAAGGTCTGCGTACACATTACGCTCCCCAAACCCCACTTGTGCGATCCAACTGGGTTTGTTATTGTTGTTGTTGTTGCATTAGGCTGTTAGACCAATCTCTGGGATGACACAACCAGATTGGCTAAGGGAATGGTACCAAGAGGGCTCTAAATGGTTGATTCAGATTGGATCAAGTAGTAGAAAATATCATGACACAATATCCAAAGTGGAACGTCTGTCTGATGGAGAACCTGCCTAATTTGCATTAGAATATCCAATAATATCAAGGTGACCCTTATCTTCATATATCAATACTTGTCATGGAGCTCTTTTTATGTATCTGAGGATACGGAATGACCTTTACGCGGGGCTTGAAGAAACTGGCTAACTACACTCATTGCGAATGAGATATCTAGTCGTGTAATAGTGAGATAATTCAATTTCCCAACCAGTCTTTGGTATTTGCCTAGGTCATCTAGCAGCTCCCCCTATCTAGGAACAAGTTTGACATTCTGATCCATAGGAGTACCAATCGATTTACAATTTGTCATACATGCCTCCTCTGGAATATCCAAAGCATACCTCCTTAGTGAGATTGCAATGCCTGTCTTGGATTGTGCTACCTCGATCTCCAAAATTACTTTAACTTTCCCAAATCTTTGGTTTGAAAGTTGTTGGATAGATGTTGCTTTAGCTAAAGAATTCCTTCTTGATTATTGCATGTTATAACGATGTAATCAACGTAGACTAACAGGTAGATACATTTATCTGGACCATCACGCCGATAAAAAAACAGAATGATCTGCTGCACTTCGAGACATCCCAATCCCAAACTGCCGGACCACTGAACTAAATCTCCCAAACCATGCTCTTGGAGATTGTTTCAAACCATAAAGTGATCGCTTTAGATAGCATACTAAGTGTGACCCCCCCTGAGCAACAAATCCTAGTGGTTGCTCCATATATACCTCCTCGGCTAGCTCTCCATGCAAAAATGCATTCTTAATATCCAGCTGATGAAGCGTCCAATGACGCATTGCTGCTACAGAGATAAGTAGCCAGACAGACGCAATTTTGGCAACTGGAGAAAAAATGTCACCATAATCAAGGCCATATATCTGAGTATATCCTTTGGCAACAAGGCGAGCTTTCAATCGATCAATCTTGCCATCAGGACCTACTTTCACTGTATAGACCCAACGACATCCAACAGTAAATTTGCCCTTTGAAAATTGAACCAACTCCCAAGTGTTATTGGCCTATAGAGTATTCATTTCTTCCATCATGGCATCTGTCCACCCTGGATGTTCAAATGTTTCACTAACAGTCTTAGGTTAGGAACAAAAGATAAAGTGGACACAAAGGTATAGTATGATGGAGATAAAAGATGATAACTCAAGTAATTATAAATAAGGTGTTGATTTCAGGTAGTGCTAATACATTTGTGAATAGCAATGGGTGGAGTCGTTGTGTCTGATGAAGGCCTGACTGGAATGGGTGACGTAATGAGTCATCAGGAGCTAACAATGTACCTGATCATGAGAAGAATTATTATTAGGGTTAATGATGATGTCACGTATAAACTTGAAGAGGAGGACCCGAGCTAACCTAAGAGCTGACTTGTGGTATGGGAAGTATAAAAACAAGCAGAGCTTGGGGAATTAGATTCGTGTTTGTAGTATTTGGTGAAAAATAAGGAGATGTCTCAAAGAAAGTTACATCCGCTGAGATAAAATATTTATTTGTAGTTGGATCACAACATCTGTAACCTTTTTGGAGATGAAAGTATCCTAGGAAGACACATTTAACCGAGTTGGCTTAAAGTTTATCATACCCATTATTGTAATGAATAAAACAAATATAACCGAATATTCACAATGGAAGATGATGAGAACTTTGTACTGGAAAGAGAATGGAATGAGGACTCTGATGTCGTAGCAAAGTAGAGGACATACGGTTAATTAGATAACAAGCAGTGAGAATGGCATCCCCCCAAAAACGAAGAGGCATATGATGATGTATAGTCGCAGCAAAGTAGAGGACATACGGTTCATTAGATAACAAGCAGTGAGAATGGCATCCCCCCAAAAACGAAGAGGCATATGATGGTGTATAGGTAAGGTACGGGCAGTTTCGATGAGATGCCGAATTTTTCGTTCGGCAACTCCATTTTGTTGTGGAGTATATACACAAGTCTGGTGAATAATTTCCTGAGATGACATAAACTGACAAAGGGATATGATAAGTACTCCTTGGCATTATCACTGCGCAATAACTTTATTGAAACATCAAATTGATTACGAATCTCTGCACAAAACTTTTAAAAAATAGAGAACAGTTCAGAACGATTGTTCATTAAAAATACCCATGTGCAACAAGAATAGTCATTAATGAAGGTTACAAAATAATGAAACCCTAAACTTGACATAACACGAACTTGGACCCCATATGTCTGAGTGCACAATGTCAAACATAGATAAAGCTCTATTATTGTCTCGTTCGGAAAAAGAAGTGCGAGTGTCTTTCCCAGTTAGCATGTCTCACATTCGAATAAAGACAACTAAGAAAGACTAGGAACTAATTTCTGTAGTTTAGTGAGACTTGGATGGCCGAGATGGCTGTGGAGAAGATCAGTGGAGGCAATGGAAGTAAAGGAAAATGGTGATCGAGGCTTGGACAATATGGTATAGTCCGTGTGACTTATGTCCTGTTCCAATCGTCCTCCCCGTACTCCGGTCCTGTTTGCATAACAACAGAGTTAGGTGTCGTTGCAATTTAGGCTTTTGGTTAATTAGCTAATAGAGATAAAATTAAACGGGGATTCCGAAGTATAAAACCGAGTTTAAAGAAACAGAGGAAAGAATTTGCACTTCTCCTATTCCTTTAACCACAGTTTGTGGACCATTCGCAAAGTGTAACAACAAAGAGATTTGAAGAAGAAGAGAGATAGAGAAAGATTCTGTGAGAAAGCACGGGAGAAAATATGTTATTGATATTGGATCTTCAATATAATACAATACAAGAGGTCCTTATTTATAGCTATACTATACAAGGACATACTACTCCTATTCCAATGTGAGACAAGACTACACTATATACATAGCTGTAAACTAACACTCCCCCTCAAGCCGGTGCATACAAATCATATGTACCGAGCTTGTTACATATATAATCAATACGAGGACCAGTGAGAGACTTGGTGAAAATATTTGCAAGTTGATCATTCGACCTCACAAACTTTATAGCAATCTCTCCTGAAAGTATCTTTTCTCCGACGAAGTGACAATCAATCTCAATGTGTTTAGTTCTCTCATGGAACACCGGATTTGATGCAATATGAAGAGCAACTTGATTATCGCACACAAGTTCCATCCGACTGATTTCACCAAATTTCAACTCCTTGAGCAATTGTTTGGTCCAGACTAACTCACATGTTGCCATAGCCATTGCTCGATATTCTGCTTCTGCACTAGACCGAGCAACTACATTCTGTTTCTTGCTTTCCAGGACACCAAATTGCCTCCTACTAAAATACAATATCCAGATGTAGAACATATGTCAGAAGGTGATCCTGCCCAATCAGCATCTGAGTATCTAACGATCTGCTCATGACCTCGATCCTCAAACAGTAACCCTTTGCCTGGAGCCGATTTTATATACCGAATAATGCGGACAACTGCATCCCAATAACTATCACAGGGAGAATTCATAAACTGACTTACAACACTCACAGGATAAGAAATGTCGGGCCTAGTCACTGTGAGATAATTTAATTTTCCAACCAGCCGCCTATAGCTTGCAGGATCGCTACGCGGCTCCCCCTCTCCTGGCAGAAGTTTAGAATTCGGATCCATCGTAGTGTCAACAGTTCTGCAACCTATCATCCTTGTCTCCTCAAGAATGTCTAAAGCATATTTTCTTTGAGAAATAACAATACCTGAGCTAAACTGGGCAACCTCAATACCTAGAAAGTACTTCAATCTGCCTAGATCCTTAGTTTGGAAGTGCTGAAAGAGATGTTGCTTCAGATTGGTAATACCATCCTGATCATTGCCAGTAATAACAATATATACCAGATAAATACAGAGACTTGGAGCAGAGTGCTGATAAAACACAGAGTGATCAGCTTCACTACGAGTCATGCCAAACTCCGGGATAATCGTGTTGAACTTACCAAACCAGGCTCGAGGAGACTGCTTTAGACCATAAAGTGACCGACGCAAGCGACATACAAGGCCACGAGACTCCCCTTGATCAACAAAACCAGGTGGTTGCTCCATATAAACCTCATCCTCAAGATCACCATGAAGAAAGGCATTCTTAATGTCCAGCTGATAGAGGGGCCAATGACGAACCGCAGCCATGGATAGAAAAAGGTGGACTGAAGCTACTTTAGCCACAGGAGAGAAGGTATCACTGTAATCGAGCCCAAATATCTGAGTATATCCTTTGGCAACAAGACGGGCCTTAAGTCGATCAATCTGGCCATCGGGACTAACTTTGACTACATAAACCCAACGACAACCAACAGTAGATTTACCTGAGTGAAGAGGAACAAGCTCCCAAGTACCACTTGTATGTAAAGCAGACATCTCGTCACTCATAGCATGTCGCCATCCTGGATGAGACAATGCTTCACCCGTAGACTTAGGGATGGAAACCGAGGACAAAGAAGATATAAAAGCATAATGGGGAGATGACAGACGATGATAACTCAAACCGACATAATGAGGATTAGGGTTAAGGGTGGTCCGTATACCTTTCCGAAGTGCAATCGGTGTACTAAGAGCAGGGTCCGCAGTAGGAGCAAGGTCAGGTGCAGGACGAGAATCAGTTGGGCCTGATGTAGGGCGCGAACGACGATGATAAGTCAAGAGTGGTATTCCTGTGGCTGGAGAACTAGGAGGAACAACACTAGACTCCTCAACGGTTGGTATGGGTGAAACCTCTGTGGTCGAAGGCGGAGGAGGAGCTATAGTAAGCTCCTCAAAGGTTGGTATAGGTAAGACCTCAGATATATCATGGTGGTCAGCAGAATTAAAGAAAGGTTTAGACTCAAAAAATGTGACGTCAGTTGACATAAGGTACCTACGAAGATCTAGAGAATAACAACGATATCCCTTCTGAACACGAGAATAACCAAGCAAGACACACTTGAGAGCACGAGGAGCTAACTTATCTTTCCCAGGGGCTAAGTTATGAACAAAACATGTGCTCCCAAAAACACGGGGTGGAAGAGAGTATAACGGTGACTGGGGAAACAATACTGAATGCGGAATCTGATCCTTGATGGGAGATGAAGGCATCCGATTAATCAAATAACAAGCTGTGAGAACTGCATCGCCCCAAAAACGCAACGGAACACGAGATTCAATTAGAAGTGTGTGAGCAGTCTCAATAAGGTGCCTATTCTTTCTCTCAGCAACCCCATTTTGCTGAGGGGTATAAGGACAAGATGTTTGATGAATAATTCCTTGAGAAGTCATAAACTACTGAAACTGAGAAGATAAATATTCTAAGGCATTATCACTGCGAAAAATGCGAATAGAAACACCAAATTGATTTTTGATTTCAGCACAGAAACTCTGGAATATAGAAAATAACTCAGAACGATATTTCATTAAGAAAAGTCAAGTACATCTTGAATAATCATCAATGAAACTAACAAAATAACGAAATCCCAAGGTTGAACTGACTCTACTAGGACCCCATATATCAGAATGAACTAAGAAGAAGACAGACTCTGCATGACTCTCAACACTACGCGAAAAGGAGGCTCGGGTATGTTTCCCAAGCTGACACGACTCACAATCTAATGTAGACAAACTAGATAAACTAGGCACCATCTTCTGAAGTTTGGATAAACTCGGATGTCCTAAACGTCTGTGGATTAGATCTGGAGGATCTGTAACTAGACATGTTGTGGAAGGACTGAGTGAGTTAAGGTAGTAAAGGCCTTCTGATTCACGTCCTATACCAATTGTCTGTCCCGTACTGCGGTCCTGCATAATAAAAGAATCGTCAATAAAATATATACCACAATGGAGGGCATGAGTCAAACGACTAACAGATGCAAGACTAAAAGGACAGCCAGGGACATAAAGAACGGAATCTAGGGTGATAGAAGACACGGGATTAGCTTGTCCAACTCCTTTTGCCTTAATTTGACATCAATTGGCTAAAGTAACAGTGGGAAGAAACTGTGAATATACAATATTTGACAAAAGTGATATATTACCAGAGATGTGATCAGAAGCGCCTGAGTCCATGATCCATGGGCCAAGAGTACTAGAGTGGGAAACACAAGCAAAAGAATTACCAGTAACAAAAGTATCGGTCTGAGCAACTGAGGCTACTTGTAGAGATGTCTGCTTACTTGCTCGATACTGAAGGGAACTCATTATATTCTTCTTTAGATAAAGAAAATCTCCGGTTACCTGTAGTCTCGATCTGAGTAATGTAAGCATTTTAGGGTGGACGACCATGTAAGGAATAACACATTTCACGAGTGTCCAAGTTTGTGACAATAAGAACACTTGGGTCTAGATCTTCCAAAACGACCTCCTCCTCGTCTATGCTCCATAGTTTGAGATGCCCGAACATCCATTGTCTGGGATGCAAGAATAGAGGAATCAAGTATCTGTGATGAGATCACTGGGTGACTTGGTGCTGCAGCAAGGCGGGGTAATCGAGAGAATAATTCATCAACTGTCGGGACAGTCGGACTAGCCAAAATCTGGTCGCGTACTGAATCAAGATCATTAGGAAGTCCAGCGAGGGTAAAAACAAGAAACATCTTCCATCGCTGCTCTTGTTGTTTTTCAACACTAGCAGAAACTGGCATCAACTTCTCAAATTCCTCCATGACTGCCTGTACTTGACCCAAGTAAGTAGACATGTCTAATTCCTATTTCTTTAAGTTTGTCATCCGCGATATCACATCATAGAAGCGAGATATGTCATTAGTGTATAAGGTGCGTGCCTTTGCCCAAACCAAATAACATGTTTGGAATGGACGAAACAAGGGCATCAACTTGGAATCAATAGATCGCCACAAGATGCTACATAACTAAGCATTGATCTTTGCCCAAAGTGATATTGCCTTTTCATCTCCTTCGCTAGACTGTTTGATTAGATGATCTTGAACACCTTGGCCTCTACACCACAACTCGACAGATGAAGGCATCAACTTGGAATCAATAGATCGCCACAAGATGCTACATAACTAAGCATTGATCTTTGCCCAAAGTGCTATTGCCTTTTCATCTCCTTCGCTAGACTGTTTGATTAGATGATCTTGAACACCTTGGCCTCTACACCACAACTCGACAGATGAAGCCCACGCTAAGTAGTTTGAACCTCCCATTAAAGGTTCCGAGATAATAATAGCACTAGAGCTTCCAGAACTCATGTATCTAGACCCAAAAGCATCAAATTCCAAATACATCGTTGCAAATTATTACCAAATAAGAGAAAGAATCAACTGTAATCCACTGAAACAGAGTAAGGGAACACAGAAACAAAATAAGGAAATACTGTAGCTGCCGGAATAGTACTGTAGCTGCCGGAAAAAACTCAAAGTGGTCGGAATGAAATGAAAACAGTAGGGACCAGGCGACCCAACTGTTTTGAAGGAAGTTTTTCAAAATATGGCCGGAAGTGGTTGTACGCGCCGGCGCGTGAGCTTCTGGTGGCGCGTGAGGAGGCTGCTGCCGGAGATTTTCACTGGGGTTTGGTCGCCGGACAGTGAAGATTCTTGTGGTAGTGTTGGATTTTGCACAACACTGACGGAGACGAAGCAGACGCAAAACAGCCTTAAAAAAGAGTCGCCGGAAAAAGACTTCCGCTGACTGATTTCTCTTCCCAAAATCGCTGGAATTTATGCACAACGATAAATCTCTCACAATTGCTCTGATACCATGTGAGAAAGCATGGGAGAAAATATGTTATTGATATTGGATCTTCAATACAATACAAGAGGTTTTTATTTATAGTTATACTATACAAGGACATACTACTCCTATTCCAATGTGGGACAAGACTACACTATATAATACATAGCTGTAAACTAACAGATTCTTAGAACCGGAAATATGGTCAGATGCACAGAATCTAGTATCCATGGATAAGCGGGTGAAGGCCTGGTAAAACAAGCAAAGGAATTACCAGTTTGTACATTGCCAGGTGGAAGTGATTGTTGTTTTGTAGCTTGACACTACAAGTAATCATTGTAATTTGCTCTAGTCAAAGTAATGGAATCTTTAGATTGACTCTCTGCATCTCAAATGGTTTGAGCAACATGAGCCATGGGGCGGTTGTTGTGTGGTGGTCGACCATATAGTTTCCAACAAGTATTTAGAGTATGGCCTGCCATGTTGCAATGATTACAGTAGGATCTGGTACTTTTACCTTACCCTTTTTGATAGCCATTCTAAACTTGCAAATTCGTATTCAACAGAAGTTTCAGCTCCACTAGTATCAACTGGTTGTGAAAAGATGCGCAATAACCGAGCTGAAACATCTTTTAAGGAGGGAACCGTGGGACTTGCCGAAATCTGATCCCATACAAAACCAAGATCAGATCGTAGTCCTTTCAAAGCTAGAACCATAAAGAACTTATCCCGTTGTTGCTCTTATTAGAAATACTATCAGAAAGTAGCATGAGAGAGTTAAATTCATGTTTCAAAGTTTTTATTTGTCCCATGTAACTTGCTATATCTTTATTATTTTGGACCATATCTGAGACTACTTTGTATACGCGTTGAAGTTCAATTCAACCACAATTGTTCCATCAGTCTATCAATAAAGTTTCTATCTTCACTAAAAATATTTGTACTAAAAGTTCTCGACCATATATAACAATTCGTGGAGTTATGCATTGCTATAGAGGTAGCTTGTTCGTCAATCTCCTAAATCTTATTGAGAAATAGTCTTGACGAGTGATTCCAAGTGTTGTTACATGACAAGGGTGTGCAAAAATAAGTTATTATTGATACGAAAACATTTGTGGAAGAAAATTAGTGTGTATTTACATAGCAACTCTTGGAAGATATATTGACATTCCTTGCATGTTAATTATAAACGGTTTGAACATCGGGAACTCCTGAACTGAAATGGATGAGTAGAGATCCATGAAGCGGTTCATCAATGTATATTCAGCAGGGTTCAATGACTCGATCATTCAATCTAGTTCTTAAGTCAATTTAACCTTCCGTTGTGGTGCAACCTCTTGATTGGCAAGCTATGGCCTCTACTCGAGTGGAGCGGATTCACTTGGAACAAGCACCCTAACTCGGACTGGTATAGTGGATCATTGCACAGTGCCAGCTGATGTTTCTATGCCAGTGTTTTTAAAAGTGAAAAGCACAAAGAATAAAAAGTTCCATGCACTTGAAGCGAAAAATGAGAAGTGAATTCATTTTTCTTTGAAGTGATGAAGCGTACAAGTTATTATAGTTGAAAATGTCACGTATTAAAGTTCTTCCACAAATGTCATGTAACAACACTTAGGATCACTCGTCAAGACTATTTCTCAATAAGATTTCGGAGATTGACGAACAAGCTACCTCTATCGCAATACATAACTCCACGAATTACTATTTATGGTCGAGAACTTTTGGTACAGATATTTTTAGTGAAGATAGAAGTTGTATTGATAGACTGATAGAACCATTGCATTACTAACTATACCACGACATTTGTCTTCTCCACCTAACAAGTTGTTCTTTCTATGGAGACTCCATGACATTTGTCTTCCTCACGTTTTCAACACACCTCCATTCATTAGCTTATTGAATTAAATATCTCTTTACGAGTACCCCATTAGACCACAAGACCATTCCAAGTTTCCTCAGTGTAGTTCAATCTAATATATAAAAAAAATAAACCATTGTTCCTCCATGTCCTTAGCTCTCTTGTATTCTTCAAATGCTTCTCTGTTTTTTGCTTTTGGCAACTTTCTATAACAGTCTCTTTTAATTTAACAACTTTTTATACCTCCGCATTTCACTACCAGGATTTATGCCATTGAGGTCCTTGACCTTTAGACATACCTAACAGTTCAATTGCTACTTTTTCAACACAACTTGATATTTCCTTCCATATTAATTATACTCAATTACTGTTCAATATGATAAGTAATAGCAGAAGCTCTTTCTTTGTCGGCTATTAATTCTTTAGTCGATACAATAACAACAACAAAAAAAAAATCCAGTGTAATCACACAAGTAGGGGTCTGAGGAGAGTAGCGTGTACGCAGCGTTACCCCACCTTGTGAAGGTAGAAATATTATTTCCAATATACCCTCGGCTCAGGAAAATCATAGTCACAACATTGTTGAAAAGAAATACAATATGGATAAACCATGAAAGACACAGTAACACGAAGTAGTATCAACAACAGCAAGAAACCTAACAATTCGACAACAAAGCCATTCATATACCTTTTGGGTATGTTGCAATAGAATTGACCGGGGAACGCACAAGTTATGGAACATGTGGTTTAATTAGAGACGAGGCAACGGGGAGAACCTTACTTGAGATTCAAATATCACAAATCTACTTTATTGAAAAAACAAGTTATAATTCCCCCTACACAAGGAAATATGAACATGGGAGGAACATATAAATGTACTAGTTGTATAATCCACAATTGCTTGAATCTTGAGAAGCCCTTCACCTTTGATCATTTCAAGAGAAAAGATAAGTCTTCATATGTCAGTTATACTTTGTTAGGGGCCATGTCCATCCATCCTACTTAGAAAAGAGTAGAAAAAGAGTTCTTGTGACTCGACTACATATCACATCCATGAAAAGCACCTTTTAAGTGTAATATATTTAATTATGTCAGATGTAGTTCGACATCTATCTCTTTCTCTACCCCTCTCATGATTTTCTGGACCAACTCCTTTCTCCTTTAAACTCTATCAAACAATGCGTCAATTGCTTCAATCCTTTTGAAATAGATTATATTGGTTGTAAATATCATGAATATCCTTCGCCCTTTAGAAAAGATCCTCGTATGATACTCCCCATTCGAGATACCAGTTTATGGAACTTGGACCCTTAACCTCATCCTCGTCATCAACATATTCAAGTAATAAGGTGATATCGACCCGGACAAGATCCAAAGATGCTTTCTTGACGGTAAAAAGTATTAAGAAAAAACAACAACTTAAAGAAACTATTCACTTCCTAAAGAATACAAATGTTTGCGAATTAAGTAGGAGAAGCAAACTTAAAGAATTATGATGATGTTTTTTTCTTGAAATAGTGTTTGCTTATGCAACAAAAATTAATGTTGTCAAAGCACGTTTAAGCCCCGAAGCGAAACGCAAACATGTTGAGCATTTCACCTCGCTAAGCGGTTGCTTCAGTGTCATCTTCAAGGCTCTAAGACATACTTTTCCTTGCGAATGAGCGTAATCTGGAAGAGGCGACACTTCACACTTGATATTTCATTTTATCATAATTTTTTTTCAATCTTTTTGTTCATATAGTTGTTATTCATGTTTGTAATTATTAGTGTTGGACTACACATACATATCTTTTCTCCATTTGCGCCTTTCCTCAATAAAGCTCACAATGTATTTGCGCTTTACGCTTAAAGCTCCAATAGACCTTAGAGCTTTTTTGCGCTTTTCTCATTTAATAACATTGCCTAAAATTCAAAGTCCTTCAATTAAAGTGCTTTTTTGGGTCAAAGAGGAGCAAAACCATAAATGTTCACATTCATAAAGACGAAAAGGCTAAAGAAGCAATTCAAAATTGCCTCGTCTGAAGGTGCACAATTGTGAGAAGTGGTAGAAAAATATAGAAGGGTCTCAAAGTGATAAGCAAGTGATACATATCAATAAGCAAGATAACACCATCCCACATTAGCTAACATAAGCATGGTAATGGACCTTTTGAATCCTCAATTGTTTTTTAGAGAACCAAAAAGAATCCATGGTCTCAGGGTTCAGCTCTTAACCCAGTTTTATTTGTTCTGACGATGGATGTGCTGACGCGACATATCCAAGGGGAGGTGCCATGGTGTATATTATTCGCAGATGATATAGTGTTGATCGACGAAACGCGTAGCGGGGTCAACGCTTAGGCTGGAGGTTGGAGAGACCATGGAATCTAAGGGTTTTAAGTTGAGTAGAACAAAAACTGAATATTTGGAGTGCAAATTCAGTGATGGGACGCATGAAGCTGAAGTGGACGTGAAGCTTGATGCACAAGTCATCCCCAAGAGTGATAGTTACAAATATCTTGGGTCTGTTATCCAAGGCAATGGGGAGATTGACGAGGATGTTACACATCGTATTGGAGCGGGGTAGATGAAATGGAGGCTCGCATCTGGTGTTTTGTGTGATAAGAATGTGTCACCAAGACTTAAGGGCAAGTTCTACAAAGTGGCAGTTAGACCAACTATGTTGTATGGTGCGGAGTGCTAGCCAGTCAAGAAATCTCATGTCCAAAAGTTAAAAGTAACATAAATGAGGATGTTGAGATAGATGTGTGGGCATACCAGGAAAGATAAGATTAAGAATGAAGTTAGTAAGGATAAGGTGGGAGTGGCCCCTGTGAAAGACAAACTGCGGAAATCGAGGTTGGGATGGTTCGGGCACGTCATGAGGAGAGACATAGACGCGCCGGTTAGGAGATGTGAGAGGTTGACCATGGCAGGTTTGAGGAAGGGTAGATGTATGTCTAAGAAGTATGGGGGAGAAGTGATTAGGCAGGACATGGCGTCGCTTCAGCTTACTGAGGACATGACCCTATATAGGAAGGCGTGGAGATTGAGGATTAAGGTCGAAGGTTGAGTTGTTTCCTAGTATTACCGGTAGTATTACTAATATCCTTATTTCCTATTCCTAGACCTTTTATTATATGTTGTCTCTTTTTTACCGATAGTATTAGTACAACAACAACAACCCAGTATAATCCCACTAGTGGGGTCTGGGGAGGGTAGTGTGTACGCAGACCTTACCCCTACCCTGAGGTAGAGAGGCTGTTTCCGATAGACCCTCGGCTCCCTCCCTCCAAGAACTCCCCACCTTGCTCTTGGGGGGTAACTCGAACTCACAACCTCTTGGTTGGAAGTGGAGGGTGCTTACCACTAGAGCAGCCCACTCTTGTCTCCAAGAGTATTAGTACTATTCTTGTATTTCTTATCTCTAGATATTGTTAATATACATGAGTCTTTGTTTTTTTCTTTTCTTTTTACTGCTGTTGTTATGGTTGGTTGCTTCCTTGTCATTGTTCCTTGAGCCGTGGGTCTATCGGAAATAACCTTTCTACTTTCACAAGGTAGGGGTAAGGTCTGCGTACACACTACCCTCCCAGACTCCATACGAAGCCCCAGAAAATTTTTCTAACAAGATTAAGCCGAACTCGAGCTTAAGAGAATATTTTGCGAGACCTCGAAGTGCTTGCGAACCCACACGAGGGTAATAGGATCATTACAATAATTAGGCATGAAGGTAAGATGGATTTAAGGTCCTCAAGTTGTATGATTAAAGGCATAGATTGGAATGATTGAGCTAAGAGGGAGGAAAGGATTCCAGCAGACCTGCGTAGCCTTCTTGCGTCCTGCGTAGGCAAAAACAGAATGGAAGTGAGGGGAGGACGTAAGGTGCGTAGGCTACATAGGCCTGCGTAGCCAATCTGCGTAGGCTACGCAATTTGCCTACGCACGCTATTTTCTATAAAAATAGGGGGATTCGGGGAGAGAGAAATTTCATTTTTGGCTAAGTTTTGGGTTCTAGAGAGAATGTGGAGCATCTCCAACCCAAATACACATCAAAGGTGAGTTATATGGTATTTTTATAATGGATTAACACTAGTTAGTGATAGTATTAATATCTACATGGATTGAAATTCATAGGGATTCCTCTAATCTTCAAGAATCATTCAAAAGGGTTCAAGTTAGGGTTTGAGCTACAAGAGGTAAAATCCCTACCCTACACTTAAATACATCTATGGATTAAGTATTTGGAATGTATTGTGAAGTAGAAAGTACCAATTGGTTGAAGAATTATGCTAGTCCTTGAAATGGGTATTGTGAGTTAGGGTTCTTGAATGGAGAAGAAGATGAATAGTGAATTTTTGAATCTTGTTAAGATGATTGGTGATCCTAGTGCTTCAATAGCTTAATCATGATTAAGTATTGAATCGTATAACATGTATTAGGCTTAAAGGCCAATGATGGAAGCAACTAAGGATAAAAGGGATATGTATGGGTGAATTGGGCTTGTTGAAGACTTATAGTTAACTTGTGAACCTTAAATGGGTATCGACATATATTTGGATACATTTTGATGTCTTGGGATGTCTAATGTAGATATTGGCTTGTTGGCGACGTTTGAGAGTTAAAAATGAATTGAAGCGTCATACTATTATTTTGAAGCTTGGACTTGAAGTAAGTTGATTAATACTTACTCTTCTTGAGGGATTTTCTCTAAAATCATATTTGAGTTATTACGTGAGTTTGTAAATGTGCATCCATACTTGTGGGGACAAGCGGGAAAGGATGTCACCATGTATTTGGAGTTGTATTGCATAAAGAAAGTTTTGTTGTTTTACAATTGCAAAATCTTGTTTCTAAAGATTCGATGTCAAACGATGCTTGAGGAAAATGTTATAAGTTTTATTCAAACTTGAGTATTGGAAAGAATATAAAATATTTGAGTGCCGAAGATGTATTTTTATGTAAAGTATTTCCTTTTGAAACTTGATTAATGGATAGCACTCGTTTGTATCTTTGAAAGATGGATGTTAAATTGCTAAAGGCTTTAACATGAAAAAAGATCATATGTTTGATTGTTTTATTCAAATGGTTTAGTTTGGCCATGAGGAATGATTTGATAAAAATAGATCCTTTGAGGTTAATATGCTATGAATCTATTTTGGAAATATCAAATGTTTTGGGAGTTACTAGTGGAGACCACCGAGATTGGTCGAATGTTGAGTTCGTTACTATGAAACTACACGTGCCGGTGTAGGGACATATTCCAAGGCTAAGCCGAGGTTTGTGGGATAAAGTCCCCCATTAAGAAGGCAAATGATCATTACTTAAAGTAATGAGGTTAAGTCGACTCGTACGGCACTACGAGAAGCCGCCCAGACAAGTAGGGTCAAATACTTGTTGCTAGGTCGATCACCTAGTAATTGTTTATTAAGTCGGTGTCGGTATAGTACTCCCGGTAAAAAGGTAAAAGCTAATTTTGTTATGTTTAGGCCTAAGGAGCCAAAAGTGATTTCAATGACTTAATGAAGTTGAAATGATTTTACATGATTTTATTAGAATCATGGGTTGGTATAAATGTTTTAAAAGTTTATATCATGATTTACATTTTTCTAGTTTTTTCATTTAAAATGATAAAGAGCATGAATTGATATAATTGTTATCGTTTTATATCAATGTTGGTTGCATTATTTTTGTAAAGCCTTGTCCCAGAAACTTGAGTTAGAGAGTCTATGACACTTATTGAGTACCGCCGTGGTATACTCAGCCCTCAGGGGGCCCTCTCCAGGGTCCCACTTACTTTACATATTTTCAGGATGAGACGTGGTACATGATGAGCTGATGGGGCAATAGGATGACTCTCTTTCCGAAGCATATAGCAAGGCACCACTTCTATTCCGCGGTAGCCTTCATGTTGATCTTACTTACTTTTGGGTTGGGTCTGTCCCAAGTATTTATTTCATCATTGTGTCTTAGAGATTCCATAGACAGTTGTTATTCTTTTTTTTGAGTTGTAATCGAGAGTTATTCGTATGTCATGCATGAAAGAAATATTGTTATTCTTTTGTATTTTTTTCAATTATTGAAAAATAATGGATTTAAAGACTTTGTTTCATGTATGGTTTTTAATCATTTAAAATGATTGTGTTTTCAAAAAGACTTCCGCATGTATTTATTTTGTATATAGATGGGCATTCTTGTACGGTTTGGTTCGCCCGGGTTGGATAGTGTGCCGGGTGCCGGTCACGTGATTTTGGGTCGTGACACTCCACCTGTGGGATTATACTGGATTTGTTGTTGTTATTGCAAAAAGATCCCTGGTCGAGATCATGTAATTCATTTTTTTTGACGTGAAATTATTTGATTGGTTACGAAGATTAAGAAAAAAGACATACATTTTGAACTTGTGGTATTAAACATACCATGACATTTGAGATATTATAAAATCATGTTACTAAGGGTAAATGAAAAGTTTAAAGTTAAATTATTTTCAGCTATATAGACCATGGCGGGTCTGAGAAATGGTAGAGGTAGGCCTAAGAAGTAATGGGGAGAGGTGATTAGGCAGGACACGGCGTTACTTCAGCTTACCGGGGACATAACCCTAGATAGGAAAGTGTGGAGGTCGAAAATTAGGGTTGAAGGTTGATAGGGAGTCGAGGGTGTCTCCTAGTATTACCGGTAGTATTAGTAATATTCTTATTTCCTGTTCCTAGACCTTTTTATTATATGTTGTTTCTTTCTTACTGATAGTATCAGTAATATTTTCTTATCTTTAGATATTTGTTAGTACACATGAGTCCCTCTTTTATTTTCTTTTCTTTTCTTTTCTATTCTTGTTATTGTCATGGTTGGTTGCTTCTTTGTCACTGTTCCTTGAGCCGAGGGTGTATCGGAAATAGCCTCTCTACCTTCACAAGGTAGGGTTAAGGTCTGCGTACACACTACTCTCCCCAAACCCCACTTGTGGGATTACAATGAGTTTGTTGTTGTTGTATAGAACATTGTTTACGGCTAAAACTATTGCGGTATCGGATCCCATTCTCTCCCATAGCTTTCATCTCTCATTGTCAGTGTCACCTAGCATAATGCTTTCGCCGTTGATGTTCTTTCCGATCTATATGCATTTCACTGCTCCATCGAAAATTCCCCATGCATTTACGTATCTAGCTCGAAAGTTTCCACTTTAGAAATCAACACATTGCCAAACTTTTGGAGTTAAATTGGAGCATCAACTTGTTGCTTCACTGTAAAATTCAAAATATCTAAACTATTAGAAAAACTAAAAAGTGAAGAACAGTGTTGTCAAAGGCGCACTTAAAGTCCGCTTAAGCTTTGAAGCGAGGCACAAAACATGTTGAACGCTTTGCCTCGCTTAGCGGGCGCTTTAATGTTGTTATCAAGGCTCTAAGACATAATTTTCTTTGCTAATAAGTGTGAACCTGAGGAGGCGACAATAAACAATTGATATTTCATTTTATCGCAATTACTTTGTCCATATATTTTTTTATTCATGCTTATAATTATTAATCTTGGATTACACATACATATTTGTATTTTTTCTCCTTTTGCGTCTTTCTTCATAAAAACTCACGCTATTTGCGCTTTTTGCTCAAAGCCTCAACAGACCTTAGAGCTTTTCTTCGCTTTTCGCCTTTGATAACACTAGTGAAGAACTGGTGTTCGGCTAAAAAATCATATATTTAACCATTGTTGCCTCACGTTCTAGTACTTTTAATCGTCTTTAGAGTATTAATTATATTATTTTATGCTTAATATTATATTGTAACTGTGTAGAAATAAAGCGGTGTGAAGATGAAGATATTTGGAATAAAATTGAATAAAACACGGGGGAAAAAGGGAAAATAAAAGAATGAAGAGGAGGAGACAAAGGGGGACACCCTTTGGTATTTGCCCCCCCCCCCCCTTGTAGAAGACAAAAGAAAAGGAACTAAGTCTCAAAGGCAAACCAAGGAATTGGAGTTAAATTAGTGAAAACAGCAAAATGTAACTCGTTTCTGCGCCAGGGCCAGCACTAGGCGCTGGATACGGGATTTTCCTTCTTCGTTCGGGACAAGGTTATTTCAGTCCTACACGGCCCCAACTTGTATAAAAGGGGTCCTAAACCTATTTTGGAAGAGGACATTTTTGGAGAGGAAAACATAAGCACAGAGCCGCCGTGGAGGCCAGGTTTCATCTTTTCTTCCGCCAAACATAGTAATTTTTATGTTTCTTTATATGAGTTGTTGTTTGGCTACCATGTCTATGTGGAGCTAAACTTCACGTTCTAGGGTTGTGGTTCTTTCATGACTATTGTTATTCGGATATTGATTTTGCTTTCTTGATTTATCAAATTGGTTTATTTATTCAATCTTGCACTTAATTATTTAATTGCTTGATCACCAATTGAATACAATCTACGAATCTAGAGTTGAACTCGAAAGTGGAAATTCTAGATTGCACATAGAATTGAGTACAGCAAGTTCTTGACCCTGGGCATCGGGGAACGGATTCGCGATTAGGATAGACATATACCTAATTGCCTTGCTTGGTTGATTTACATGAATTACAAATGCGTTCTTGTTAGTTCTAATTCCATAGACGTATAGGCGTTAAGTTAACTTGAATAGGCGAGTAAGAACTCGACAGATTCTTATGAGCGATATTAACCCTGTCAATCATACAAAATAGATAAATTAGTTAGTCAACTCAATTGAAGAATACAATAGGATTGTTAGATAGCCTATAACCCTAGATCGTTTTCATCGCATTGATAACATAAAAATCTGCTCTTCTTTTGTTCAACGTTCACTATTTGTTTTTCCTTTATTTTAATTAGTTTAGAGTCAAATACTTCTAGGTTTAATTCTTGTTTAGATAATTAGGATAGTCTAATTTAGTTAATAGTTAATCACAAGTCCTCGTGGGTTCGACATCCGACTTCTAGTCACTTTATTACTTGACGACCGCGTATACTTGCGTGTGCGTTTGGCCGCAACAAGTTTTTGGCGTCGTTGCCGGAGACTTAGAATTAGCTATTTTTCTAGATTAGACATTTATTTTTTATCTATTCATGTTTTTTATTTTATTTTTAGTTTAGTTAGTATTTTTTTTATTTATTTTAACATGGCGTAATAGAATGAAAATTGTTCGAATGATGATTATTCTTATTTTGATGATCGTTGTCCATATTGTGGAGGACCCCACTGGTGAAAAAATTGTCAGAATGTTGCCGGGAGCAAGTTGTGCGCACAATCTCAATCCTTTGAGTGGAATATTTGTAATATGTCTGGTGGTCAAGATGGCCATTGGGATGGTTGTCCTAATTCTTTTCATCCTTCTCTGAGCCTTTTTTATGATCTTTCTAACAGTGTTTGTGAGTTTGATAGGGGCAATGAAGTGCAGGATATGGAACGTGATGCATATATTAGGGATATTTTGAGGCAAGTAGCAGAGCAGCAGGATGAACTCAAAAAAGATATGAAAAGAATTAGGGCAGTAATCACAAGGATGAAGGGCAATCTGGACGAATTGAATGAAGAGAGCGAGTTCCAGCAAGAGGAAACTTTTGAAAAAGAGGAGATTTTGAGCCAAACTTGGCTAGTGGAACAAGCTGAAAAATTGAAAATATATGAGGCTCAACGTGAGGAAATTACAAATGAGATGAGATACTTTATAGAAGTAAGAGCTGAACTGGGACAAGAGATCGATAAATTTGGCACTACTATTCACGACTTAGAGGCTCAATTGAATGCAAAGGTTGATGCTTCTAACGCCTAACAAAATAGTAATGAATTGTGTGAAGCTGAAAAGGAGCTTATACGCCAAATTGAGGAGCGAAAAGTGGAAAGTCAATAATTCGAGCATATTTTTGTTGATGATGCCCATGTTGAGAAAAGTACACTAGAGCCATGTGACGAAGCAGATAATGTCATATTTGAAGACTCTTGTGCATGTAAATATGAGGATGTAAAGAGTAATACAATTCTAGAGTTAGGGCGTATTGGTCCTCATTCTATACATTTTTCAACATTGTGTTTGGATGATATCATGGAAATCGAGTCATCTGAGCCTTTGGAGGAGCCAATGGACGAGGAACGGGGTGCTTATATTCTTGAATTTGTTGTGCCAAAAAACAAAAATTACATTCCTCATCTAAAGGCCAAGAAGTGCAGAGTGAAAAATTTACTATTTGGCCTGGTTATCTTTGTAGCTCCACCACTTGAGCATAGCCGCAGACTAGATGCCATGTTAGGGGTACAATTTATAAGTTCAAGGTGGAGGAAAAAGTAGTTCACGTCATGCCGCGACGTTAAATTAGGCGCTTGCTGGGAGGCAACCCAGCTTTACTGCTTTATTTTATTTTTGTTTATTTATGTATATTTTATTTTATTTTTATTATTTTTGTAGTGTTGTTTTATTTTGTAGGATTATGAGTATAGGGAGAAATAGTATGCAAAAGCGAGCCAGATGGTTGAAACTAGTGTGAGGTACCCGCATAAAAGACCATCCTTGAGAAAAGTCTGAGTACCCCGTGAGCTGCTATTGCTTCGGCCTTTGGCCTTTCGGGGAGTTTCTTGTCCACCCTTGTTATTTTTACTTTATTTGTGCATTGGGGACACTGCACTCTTTTAAGTGTGGGGTGGAAGACTCTTTGTGTTTTGTATAGTATTATGATATTATATTGTTAGTTTCTTATCTTTTTATTGTTAGCTAGCTTTTTATTTTTAAATTGCATAGTTAGCAGAATTAATGGTGTAGTATAGTAGTAATAGTTTTAGTAGCTTAATTAAAAAAACAAAATCACAAAAATAAAGAAAAAAAATTTTGAAAAAAATTGGACTTTTCCCGACGATGGATTTCCTAGATAATTTTCTTGAGGGATCTAAATAAAAAAACAAAAAATATTTCTTTTAGTTTTCCATAGGTAGCATCCCAGCCCTATTTTTTTAAAAACGAGGTCTGGTCTTTCATTAAACGAACAAATGCAATGCGACTAGGGTTTTAAAGACACTGGTCGACTTCTTCTTCTTCCTTCTTCATCGACTGAAAGCATCAACTTCTTCAACTTCAAGTTCAAACAACAGGTATGTTCTAATTTTTCTCCTCCTTCTTCTTCTCCTTCTTCTCCTTCTTCTTCTTCTTTTCTTCTTTTTCTTTTTCTTTCACTGTTTAAACGTCCAAAAAGCAGCGAAATACTGGCGAATTTTTTTTTTACCTTCGGTTCTTTCTCAGAATTTATGCCCATTTTTAACAATGAAAGAAAAAATTACCCAGTTTACTGTCCATTTTTTTTTCCTCCTCTGCCTAGTTTTTTTTTATTTTACCTCTAATTTTTATATCCTTTATTGTTAGTTCTTATTGTCTTTCTTATGTGCTATGTAGTTGTTCTTTTAATGTTGAAGAAGTTGACGAGCAATATACTAATGATAATGGAATACAAGAATTTGACAATCTTGTAGAAGAATAGGATGCTCATTTTCTGCTTTAATTGATGCTACTATTTAGTTTTTACATTGAAGTAGTGAACATTTGCTTACAATTACATGTGTTTTCTATGCAGTATTTATTTTAATTTTTTTTTTTAAAATTCCGCTTCACTTCAAAAAAGCGAGCGCTTCGCTTCTCGCTTCTCACTTTAAGTGAAATGGGGGTTGTCGCTTTTTCTCGCTTCACGCTCTTCACAACACTGGGTAGCAATAATCCCCCGTGATTTTTCTTTGTGCCTCGGTTCTTTTCCAAGGGATGTAGTTTGAATCGGGTAATTTTTTTTTCTTTTTAGAGTAGATTAGAATTTAGGAAATAAATGGAGGAAGAAATATGAGATTCCTAGGCGCTCTTGACTTGTTTGATAGTAGCATATTTAGGCTTTGCATGTGTAGTATCTTCCCTATGTTTTAAAATTGATCATGATGCCTTTATAAATTGGATAGCATGTTTTGTGGCGCCCATGTCTCGTTTACTTGACTTATGTTCACTTTGTGCTTAATGCTTAATATTTCGAGGTTTTTTGAATACTTGCATTAGTTGAGAGTCGGAATGGGACCGTCCCTTAGTGAGTCATGTGCCATGTGTGGTAAGGTTTTTGTGTAGTCTATGTATTGTACTTGTGTCTAGAACTTGCCCCGTATGTGAGTCGAAGCCAATGTTTAGGTGAGGCTCGGTTTGAAAAATAATTTTAGGCCTTGTTTGATCTTTTTGAGCTTAGTGCTTATCACAAATAAAATTTATCCCTAGTTAATGCTTATAGATTTTTATTTGGCACCCATATTACAAGCCTATACTCTCTTTGTTCTTAATTGACATTGTTTTTATCATTTTACCTCTTAAAGCACTTTAATTGTGAAATGAGCACTAAAAGAAGTAAGAAGAGACTAAGTGTGGGGTGGCTTTTGAGTGGAACCAATGAAAGGAAGATTGGTGCAATTGTTTTGTAAAAGAATACGCCACTAGTGGAAATTGCAAAAGAGAAAAAAAAAATAGTTGAAAAAAAGAAAAAGGAAAAAAATGTGGATGAATAAGTATCTTATTCTTGCTAGTGGAGTGTAAATGATGATAGTGCTTAAAGAAAAATGGAATATTTTTGGGGTAATATTGTTTGTGAAATTGAAGTGGATTGAAGAATTTGCGCTTAAGTTATTTGGTGATGTGATAAAGTGCCTATAAGAGTTAGCCATTATTCCTAAAATATATCCTACCCGACTCTTAGCCCACATTACAACCATGAAAAGGTCCTAATTAATTTTAGATCGAGCGAGCTTATATTAGTAGAGATTTACATTAAGGGCAAGCTTATGGTACCAATTGCATGCGTGTGACTTCTTTGTGAAAGTGAGAGATTTCTTTTATATACAACTGAGTCCTTAAACTGTATTTGATCATGAGATTCGGATGTGTGGATTCAACTTACTCTCTTTGCTTTTGTGGTGAGGGCACAGGGTTTCACGAGGGATAGGTAACGTTATTAGACTTCTCTACGATGTTGGGTGTTCAAGCCATGAGTGCATTGTGACATTGAGTCGGTTTTTGAGGCTAGGATTGTTATGAGCACGTTGTCTTTGTAGTAAATATTTTTGAAAAATGACATAAGTAAAGGGAAGTGTAAGTGATTGCATATGCTACAGTTTAATTGTTGCTATCAACCATAGTCATTGGTGACGTGTGCTTCAAATGTGTAAATATGAAGTGCTCAAGAATAGTGTAAATTGTTGGTTGACTCGAGGACGAGCAAGAGTTTAAGTGTGGAGTGGTGATGTTCGGCTAAAAATCATATGTTTAACCATTGCTGCCTCACGTTCTAGTACTTTTAATCGTCTTTAGAGTATTGATTATATTATTTTATACTTAATATTATATTTTAACTATGTAGGAATAAAGCGGTGTGAAGGTGAAGATATTTGGAATAAAATTGAATAAAACACGGGGGAAAAAAGGAAAATAAAAGAATGAAAAGGAGGAGACAAAGGGGGACACCCTTTGGTATTTGTCCTCCCTAGTGGAAGACAAAAGAAAAGGAACTAAGTCTCAAAGGCAAACCAAGGAATTGGAGTTGAATTCGTGAAAACGGTAAAATGTCATTGGTTTCTGCGCCAGGGCCAACGCTAGGCGCTGCCCTAGACGCTGGATACGGGATTTTTCTTTCTTCGTTCGGGACAAGGTTATTTCGGTCCTACACGGCCCCAACTTGTATAAAAGGGGTCCTAAACCTATTTTGGAGGAGGAGGACGTTTTTGGAGAGAAAAACATAAGCACAGAGCCGTCGTGGAGGCCGAGTTTCATCTTTTCTTTTCTTTGTATGAGTTGTTGTTTGGCTACCATGTCTATGTGGAGCTAAACTTCACGTTCTAGGGTTGTGGTTCTTTCATGACTATTGTTATTCGGATATTGATTTTGCTTTCTTGATTTATCATATTGGTTTATTTATTCAATATTGCGCTTAATTATTTAATTATTTGATCACCAATTGAATACAATCTACGAATCTAGAGTTGAACTCGAAAGTTGGAATTCTAGATTGCACATAGGATTGAGTACAGCAAGTTCTTGACCCTGGGCATCGGGGAACGAATTCGCGATTAGGATAGACATATACCTAATTGCCTTGCTTGGTTGATTTACAGGAATAACAAATGTGTTCTTGTTAGTTCTAATTCCATAGACATATAGGCGTTAAGTTAGCTTGAATAGGCGAGTAAGAACTCGACAGATTCTTATGATCAATATTAACCTTGTCAATCAATAAACTAGATAAATTAGTTAGTCAATTCAATTGAAGAATACAATAGTATTGTTAGATAGCCCATAACCCTAGATCGTTTTCATCGCATTGATAACATAAAAATCTGCTCTTCTTTTGTTCAACGTTCACTATTTGTTTTTCCTTTATTTTAATTAGTTTAGAGTCAAATACTTTTAGATTTAATTCTTGTTTAGATAATTAGGATAGTCTAATTTAGTTAATAGTTAATCACAAGTCCTCGTGGGTTCGACATCCGACTTCTAATCACTTTATTACTTGATGACCGCTTATACGTGCGTGTGCGTTTAGCCGCAACAAAAACTAATACTGCAGAAAGATAACTTTAAAACTTTTAGTGGGTACACAATAACATGAATTCTAGACAAGTGAGAGTCAACTCCTTAGACCACCAAAGTCCTATGGACAGGATGACACGAAGAATGAATAGAGAAAGGATCTACAAGAGCAAGTGAAAGAAAGAAAAAAAAAAAAAACCAGTTGAAGTAGACTTGATAGCAAAGGGTCAAAAAGGACTCTTGAAAATTCTTCTAATTTCCTTCCAACCTAAGATGTGTTTCCTAAGCAGCTATTGATCATGATCGACTATTATTTCCATCATATAACATTTCCTGGCTAACTACTAGACGTAGTCAATACAGGCCAGAGGCCACCCACTTATTTTCCAAAATTTTCTTCAAACAGCAATGTTTCTACATAACTAATGCAAAGCGTGTCTGTGTCAGCATTTATGGCTAGGTGTCATCCTATATATTTACCACGTATCACTGTAATGCTTCCCGAATTTCTAGGGTTGCAGAGTTAATATATGATATAATAATCGAGTGCAGCTTCAGGATAAGTACAAACAAACAGAAATTACAGAAAGTGTAGCGAAAATAGGAACCGCTGTTAATTAAGAAGGAAGATCTAATGGTATGAAGAGTTTTAAGGACGAACCTGTTAGTGCTGGAGAAATCGAAGAGTCTGCCACGATTGGAGAAGACGACAGCAGCGACATCGACGTCGCAAAGAATGGAGAGTTGTTTGGCTTTCTTTAGGAGCCCTTTCCTCCGTTTTGAAAACGTCACTTGTCTGCTGTTCTTGTCTTTGATTGGCTTTATTTCCACCTTCTTCCGCCCCATTCTTAATTAATTCCCCTCGAAATCTACTACACCAACCAAGCCAAGCCCCAAATTGGATATTTTGGGGGGAAATATTTGGTTTCTATGTATCACTATGGGTTTTATAACGTTTCCTGGTTTCTTTTTTCCTCTTAATCTTTCACTATTCTCAAAAGAAAAAAAGATGCTTCACTGTTCTGTTCTCCCCACTCAACCACTCTCTCAAGCGTCCGTTCTGCTTACATTTTTACCTACTCAAGCAGTAAAATGCCAAATTTATTAAACAGTCGAAATGTATTCACACTTTGCACTTAATATGAAGGCGCCAAAAACCCGCCCAATAATGCGAATTTCGTGGCTGCAGGACTGACTGACACTGCTGCGTTGGTCGCGTACTCCCCTATTTTCAGCTGATTGGCTGGAAATGGGAATTCGGAAGAAGTAGAAATACTTTCCTAATTTACAATTGAACGTTGGAATCATTCAATTACCGGGTGATATCTCCTTTGACTCGCTTCTTTTACTTTCTATTGAAAATCGTTTTAAGTATATAATTCAACTTTGCTTTAAAAAAATTAGGTACAATAGATATTTCCCTATTATTTTTAAATATTTTATTTATCCTGTGTATTATCAGTTTTTTTATTTTTATGTTTTAATATTATGATTCTTTAAATCTATATTAGGAACTTATCTATAATATAAATAAATACCTATATTTGGAATAAAAAAGAGAAAATAATAATAATGAAATATATTAGTTAAGATATTTAATAATGAAATAAATTTAAAAATAATTTACTCGTATCAGTAATTAATTTATTAATGCCAATTAAAATTCAAAAATCTATTTGCCCAACTTAGAATAAAAAAAAGAGAGGAGTTTTTTAAGTGTATATTCAATGCTCCTAATACAAAAACAATAATTACGAGTACTAAAAATAGAGGTGGATTTTTAATAAATTCTTAAAGAATTATTATTTATACTTTAAATAATTTTTTAATTTTAATTCAGAAAACATTTCATTAGTGATAAGTTATTAGGTGAGGATCTATCTTTTCAAATATGTGTTAGATATACACTAAATTATAAACGTCTAAAACATCTACCCCGTCGTTCCTAGTTTCATGTATATGTTTTGATATGAAATTTTAATTTGTTGGAATATAGGTATCCAGCGTATATATGATCGTTAAAAATTGCCATAAATTTCAACAGGCAGCAAAAGTATTATCACTCCGTAGTTATTTATTTTCATCATTTTTACTTATAGAGAATGAAACTATCTTATCCGTTTTAGTCTGTATCCATGCATGCTATCATAACCTTTTTTTCAACTGCAAAATGAATTCGTGCTGGATTGGCGTAGCCACCCTATGCCAAGGGTAGTCGAGCGCACAAGCTTCGCCGAAAAATTATGCTGTATATATAAGTTAAATACTATTTTATATGATTATATATTATATTTTGAACACTTTTAATATAGTTGAATGAAGCAGTCCTGCAGTTCAAGGTGTTCAAAGTAACTTGTTGTTCACGAGCTCAAAGTTATTTGCCAAAACTAAACGAAAACTACCGTGTGATCTATTTAATTCTTTTTCAATCAAAAAAATTTCTAATAAAATAACTCTTAAAACTTATAATTTGTGTAGAAATAAGCAACTAATCTTAAAAATAATTTTTTACCTAAAAATTATTTCTTAAATAAATTTTATAAATTAAAAGTCAAGCTCTACAAAAATTTCTTCAACAAAAACTCTCTACAAACTACAAATCCTTTCGACTCTCTTTTTTCTTTGATTTTATGCCTACTTTTATTAGTAAAATTTCTAATGTCGTCTTTTTTATTATTATTTTAATTATGATTTATAAAACTATAGTTCTATTAAAAGTTTTCTTTCTTCTGCTTAGCTAAATATATCGTAGTTTTATCTAAAAATTTTGATACACTATTTATCGATAAAAAAAATTATTGACTTGTGTAAAGTTTGAATAACCTCGACAGAATTTCTGAAAATGCCACTGTGTCGAGTGCTGGTCATAAAATTTTGTCTCTGAGACCAGAGGTGTATGCAGTGTAGAAGCTATAAATTCAACTGAACACATAGCTTTCGCTCATATTCTATATTTTTGCCCAAAAAATCATTAAATATGTACAAATAATAAATTTTGAACCCATTAAATTAGATGAGATGTAATAGAATTGCGAATCCGAATTCACAAAGTTCAAATCTTGGATCCGCCTTTGTCCGAGACTCTCTATTGCTCCACGTCAATTAAGAAACTAGATTGCTCATTTGCTCATATGGTAAAAATGAGCTTAGATCCTCGCAACATCAAGCCTTGGTATGCTAAGTTGCCCCGTATACAGTTTGGTAGAAGGTATGGTGTACAAAAGCTGAACAACACTGTTATAAAAAAAAAATTGTGACATCAAATCCGATGTTTATTTTGTAAATTTGAATGAGCTATCAACTTACTCGTGTCCTTTGCAAAAGTCGTCCAAACATATTGCATGCACTTCATGCTGATATGGCTAGTATAAGATTCTGATCCTGTTTCTAAGTTATCATGTTTTCGCATTTGTACGTTTCAGAACTTACTAAGTACTAGTTTAATTAGCTATATTAACTTTTCCATATGATTCTTCCTGTAGTTGCAAATTTCATTGACTGCCAAAACTCTGAGTGAAGTTAATGAACTCCTCTGTATAATTTCATACCAAAAATAAAGGAAAAATTTCCTAGGAAGAACATACAAGAGAGTAGAGAGTAAAGGAAACGCCTAAATTACATTTAGTTGGAGTCGGCCATATAAAATGTCACTATTCATGTCATTAATTACATTTTTTATTGTACTCTTTGTATGTGGTAAAATATGATATGACACGTGACTGACTAAAAGGAAGACACGTGGAATCCAAGATTGGATGGTTGAAGCCTGAACGCAACCACTGCGCTTGTCACCGGAACGGATAACGTTTATAAAAGTGTATTAAATGCTCTGTGTCCGGTAGCATTTACTAAGGAATATTCTATAGCATTAAGAACGACTGTCCGTTACAGAGAATTTGGCATTTATACTCAACGTTACATCTTCATCATTGACCCTCATAATTGGCATTAAAGGATGGCATGATCCTAGGACCTTTTTCCTTAGACATAACTATAAATAGTAAGCTCGGTTACCATTGTAAGAGACACGAATTTTCTAGCAAGAACATATACTATATTATATACAAAGCTTTGCACAATTTCACTTTCTTGCTTTTAGATCTCATCATTGCTGTGTTCGGGAACCGTATTAACGGAATCATCATCTTTGCTATTTCATCTACATTCTAAGACTAAGTATTGTGTATTTCTTCAATTATTATATTATTTTATGATCAAATTAGTTCACTTGTCTAGAAATCACGTACAAATTTAACTATGTCATTTTACGGATTAACAGTTTGGCGCCCACCGTGGGGCCTAGACAGTCGTGCAATTAAATTGATCATTGCCTTTTTACTAACTTTTTTTAACTATTTTATCTTAGAAAAAATCACAAAAATGGCAGACAACACTGTTAACGATGTACGCAACCCTGAAATTCGAGGAGATCAGCCTCATTTCGAGGACCCGATCAGTGACACCCCGCAATGAGGGGAATGACACCACACCGGTGTATGATCGACGGTACCCTCGACAGGTTCGGAAGACAACCCCCGATGATGCTGAGAGGAACAAGTAGCGGATGTTGTGAGGATCCTGCAAGAGCAACAGGCAATCATTACAGGTCATCTCACGTGGCAGGATCAAGTTATGATGGAACTAAAGCAGGCGCTATCAGGTGCTTCGAATAATGCAAACAGGCGCGACCCAGTTTCTCCCGTTGTTCCCGCAGACCAAACAACGCAGAGAGCCGATAATAACACTCCCAGGGGTGCAGTTGGCTCCGATGGGGCTGGGGGGAGCAGATCTGGTCTTAATAACGAGAACGATTCATTCAAAGATGAGCTTTTACGGTTCATGAGGGAAGTGAACGCCCGCATGGATCAAATCCCGGGCGCACCACCAGTATTGAAAGGCCTGAACTCGAAGAAGTATGTTCAATTACCATACAAGCCAAGTGCGGCACCAGTACTGATCCCGAAGCATTTCAAAATACCTGAAGTTCCAAAGTATGATGGAACTTCAGACCCACAGGAACATATTACTACCTACACAATTGTGGTGAAAGGAAATGATCTAGCTCCTCACGAAATTGAACCTGTGTTGCTAAAGAAATTCAGTGAAACTCTCACAAGAGGAGCCATGCCGGGGCCAGAAAGGTGCAAGCCCAAAAGGCCGACATATTCAGAATCGCACAAGGAGAATCAGAATTATTACGAGAGTTTGTTACCCGGTCGTCCCGGGTGAATGGGCAGCTGAAGCATTCACCAAAGGATTGAATCCGAGAAGTTCAGACGCTTCCCGGAAGCTGAAGGAGAGCTTGCTTGAGTTTCAAGCAACAACCTGGGCAGATGTTCACAACCGGTACGAGTCAAAAAAAAGGATCGAAGATGGCCAGGTCGATTTTACATCATCGGCCAAAGGGTGGGAGAAGAAAAGAGAAAATCAAAGGATGAATACGATGCGGATAGGCGGACTACGAGGGGTCAATTTTTACCCTACGAGCGTACCGAAGGTCGTGGCAGAAATTTTCGAGCAGCAAACAAGTTCACCGTTGACGGAGGGCTGATCTTGGTCGAAACAATAAATCACTTCAAGATAAACAAACGTCGGGGTCTCGAGATCTTTCTTACCCCAGGTTATCAGAATATAACTTCAACGTCAGTGTAGTGGAACTGGTGTCAGCCATGAGGAACATTAAAGAAGCACGATTCCCCATATCTATGAGATCCGATTCCAGCCAGAGGGATCCCAATTTATGGTGTTAATATCAAGGGACGAACAGTCACCGGACAGGGGACTGCCGACATCTTCGGGAGGAGGTGGCAACGCTATTAAAGAATGGTCATCTCCGAGAATTCTTGAGTGATCGAGCTAAGAACAATTACGGTCGCAACAACGTGGAATCTTCGAAAGCATGAGAAAAAGCCCCACGCCAGAAGATCAAAGAAGACTAAAATATCGATAACTCACAGCAAAAGACTCTGGAAGGACGATATCACTTTCACGGAGGAGGACGCATACGGATTACTGTTACCACACAATGACGTGCTGGTAATCTTTTTAAATGTGTTAGATTTTAAAATTAAGCGTGTTAATATGGATCCAGGAAGTTCGGCTAATATCATACAATGGAGGGTATTGGAACAAGCTAAACTCATTGGAAGCATTATTCCGGCAACAAAACTCCTCGTTGGATTCAACATTGCGAGCGTGACGACCCGGGGAGAGATCCTGTTGCTCACGAACGCTGAAGGAGTAATGAAAACAACGATCTTCGAAGTAGTTGATGGTGATATGGGATACAACATCATCTTGGGAAGGCCATGGCTACACGAGATGAAAGCCATACCTTTGACGTATCACCAATTACTGAAGTTTCCAACGCCCAATGGAATCAAGCATATAAAAGGTGACCAACCGGCGGCAAGGGAGATGAATACAATCTCAGTTTCCAATAGCAAAAAGATGGAGCGCACGGCATAGCAATTACAGAAATCGGCGTCTAATCCCGAGTTAGAAGAGGTTATTCCGGGGGCAGAATCATCAGAACAATATCATATGCCGAGATATTTTCAGGTTTCGGATGAAACAGACGCAAACGAAATCCACGGCAGAGGAGCTAGGGCAAGTGTAGTTTTTAGAAAGAAAATTTCACTTGGGAACATGACTGCACCCCGAGCTCAGGTCTGATTTTATTGAATTTCTTAAAATTAACGTTGATTGTTTTGCATGGTCGCACGAGGATATGACAGGTATCCGGACGAAAATAGCCATGCACAAGTTGAGTTTGGATCCCAACGTACCACCGGTACGATTGATAATCGGCTTAATGTATGCATATTTTGATATATATCACCTCATATTTTACTCATGTCTCGACGATTTGAGATATTTAATATGATTATTTGTGCTAAAGTTTGGTATTTCTATGTGTAGGAATCATTCGGATGCAATTTGGGACGAAAAGGCGCGAATTGGAGCAAAATCGGGACAAAAACGCAAAAAGTGAGATTTGAGGGCCACAGCCAGCGTGGAGCGCTGGCTGTGGCGCAATTTCCAGAATCCAAAATGTTTGAGCGCCAGGGCCAGCGCCCCACGCTGCCCTGGACGCTCAAGACGGGAAGTTTCCTTTTTGGACTAAGACTCGGTTATTTCGACCCCTAGACGCCCCCAACTCATATAAAAGCCAACCTAAACCTATTTTTGAAGGTAGGACGTGATTTAGAGAGCAGATTGAGGCGCAAAACACTCGAAAGAAAGGATTTGATCAATTCTTCCATCCCTTTCCTAGTATTCATTGATTTTATGTTTGAAAACATTATTTTTGATGATTGTATGAACATGAGTGGCTAAGAAACCTATTTTTTTAGGGTCATGGGTATACATGAATGTTGATGTTTGGTGTTTAATTTGACAAAGTTGATTTTATCATATTGGGTTGTTTATTTAATTCTGTTTTTAATTATTTTACTGAGTAGCTAACAGTGAAATACTATCTACGAATCTAGAGTTGAACTCGAAAGTGGGAACTCTAGATTGCATATAGAATTAAATAGAGCAAGTTCTTAAACTCGGGCATCGGGGAACGGATTCGCAATTAGGATAGACATATACCTAATTGTCTTGCTCGGTTGAAATACAGGAAGTGTAAATGCATTCTTGTTAATATTAATTCCATAGACATATAGGCATTAAGTTAGCTTGAATAGGCGAGTAAGAACTCGACAGATTCTTATGAGTAATATCAACCCTGTCAATCAACAATCCAGATAAATCAATTAGTTATTTTAAGCGAAGAATGCAACATGATTGTTAGATAACCCGTGACCCTGAAATATTATCTCCCATTGATTATTATTTAAAATTATTTAAGTATTGTGTAGATTTCTAGTATTTTATTACTTGGTAATCTTTAGGTAGTAAATTAGACGATTATCTATTTTATAAGAAATCTCTTGAATCAATAAGCTATTTAAGTTGAATTAGTCAAAAGTTAATCATAAGTTTTCGTGGGAACGATACTTTATTCACTACTCTATTACTTGACGATCACGTATACTTGCTTGAGTGTGTTTGGTCGCAACAACGATAGAAGAAGCGCCCTATTACCAAGGCCAGGAATAAATTCTTCAAAGAAGAGGTAATCCATTTGCTTAAAATCGGTTTGGTCAGAGAGATAAGATATCCAGACTGGCTAGCCAATGTAGTAGTAGTTCCTAAGAAGAACAATAAATTTCTTATGTGTGTAGACTATAAAGATCTTAATAAGGCGTGCCAGAAAGATTCGTTTCCGCTGCCAAATATCGATCAAATGATTGATGCCACGGCGGGGCACGAGTTAATGAATTTCCTTGATGCTTATTCCGGGTACAACCAAATTAAGATGAACCCGAAAGATCAGAAAAAGACTTCGTTTATAACAAATTTCGGTACATATTGTTACAATATAATGCCTTTCGGTTAAAAAACGCCGGAGCCACTTGTCAACGACTCGTAAATAAGATGTTTGAAAAGCAAATAGGAAAAACCATGGAAGTTTATATAGACGATATGATTATTAAGTCTTTGAATACAGGTGACCACCTTAAGAATTTTCAAGAAAAATTCGATATCGTGAGGAACCATAACATGAAACTTAACCCCGAAAAGTGCGCGTTCGGGGTTAGCTCCGGTAAGTTCCTGGGGTTTCTAGTCTCACAAAGGGGAATTGAAGTAAACCCTGACAAAATCAAGGCCATAGCCGATATCCCGGATCAATTATCAAACGTAAAGGAAGTCCAAAGACTCATATGAAGGTTAGCAGCTTTGAGTAGGTTCATTTTCCGATTGTCGGAAAAGTGTCATCGCTTCTTTACATTGCTAAAAAAGAAGAACAATTTTGAATGGACGTCGGAGTGCCAGCAGGCTTTGAGGGACCTGAAGAAGTACTTATCAAGCCCTCAATTGCTCTCGAAACCAAAAGAAGGCGAAACATTGCTGGTCTACCTCGCGGTTTCAGAAGTTGCGGTAAGTGCGATTTTAGTCCGGGAGGACGAAGGTACACAGTTTCCTATTTATTATGTTAGCAAAATTTTAACGGGAGAAGAAACTCGCTACCCACATTTGAAAAATCTGGCCTTAGCTCTCGTAGTCGCTGCTCGAAAGCTGAGGCCCTATTTCCAATGCCACCCAATAGTTGTGGTGACTACTTTCCCTTTGCAGGACATCCTTCATAAAATCGAACTCTCAGGCAGATTGGTCAAATGGGCCGTCGAAATGAGCGAATTCGACATAGAATATAAATCGAGGACTTCAATTAAGTCACAAGTCTTGGCTGACTTCGTGGCCGATTTTAGTCCAGTATTGCTACTTTTGGCAACCAAGGAGGCAGTCATGGTGTCGGAATCGACATCAGGGGTTTGGGCTTTATTTATGGATGGAGCCTCGAACGTAAAAGGGTTTGGGCTTGGAATAGTTTTAATCATGCCTTCGGGGGAAACCTTAAGGTATGCTATCAGAATAATTCCTTTTAACTAACGATGAAGCAGAGTATGAAGCTTTGATTATAGGACTCGAATTGTCCCGGGGACTTGATTCCGAGGTTATCGAAATCAAATGCGACTCACAAATGGTGATAAATCAGGTTTACAGGATCTTTGATACCAAAGAAGAACATACGCAGCAATACGTGATAAAGGTCCAGGCTCCTTTGGCACGATTCTGTGAGTGGTCAATCACTCATATCCTGAGAGAGGATAACGCAGAAGCTGATGCATTAGCAAACTTAGGTTCATCGATGAAAATAAAGGGATCGGAGTCCGGAACGGTGGTACAACTGATGAGTTCAGTCCTTGATACGGATGGTTACTATGAAGTAAATTCGGCTAGTCTGGTCTGGGACTAGAGAAACAAAATAATCAACTACCTCGAGCACGAAAAGTTGCCCGACGATCCCAAAGCGTCAGGGGCGTTACTCACCAAAGCTGCACGTTATAGCTTCAGGAAAGGCCAATTGTATAGAAAATATTTCCAAGGCCTGCTGCCCCGGTGTTTAGGAGCATCAGAAGATGACTATGTCATGAGAGAAATTCACGAAGGGATATGCGGCAATCACTCAGGCGCGTTCTTTGGTGTTGAAATTGATACGAGCAGGATATTACTGGCCTCACATGGAACAAGACGCCAAAGATTTCGTACGAAAATGTTATATGTGGCAACGCTACGCATCACTTGTACATCGACCAGCAGAACCCTTACATTCAGTTCTGTCCCTGTGGCCGTTCATGAAACGGGGGATGGACATCGTCGAAGCGCTGCCATCGGCTCCCGGAAAGGTACGATTTCTTTTAATTTTGATTGATTATTTTTCTAAATGAGTGGAAGCAGGTTCTTATCAGAAGATCGGAAAAAGCGAAGTGGTCGATTTCTTGTGGGAAAACATAATTTGCATGTTCGGAATACCAAAAGAAATAGCATGCGACAATGGGCCACAGTTTATCGGTTCAAAAGTTACAAAGTTCCTCGGAGATTTGAAAATAAAGAGAATCACATCTTTGCCTTATCATCCGAGCGCAAACGGTCAAGCGGAGTCAACAAACAAAGTGATCATTCAAAACCTCAAGAAAATATTGGAAGCAGCAAAGGCAAATGGCCCTGCCCAAAGCTCTATGGGCCTACTGAAAAACGACCAAATCAAGTACAGGAGAAACTCCTTTTTCCTTCGTATACGGTGTTGAAGCCTTAATCCCGGTTGAAGTGGGCAACCCCACTTTGAGATATTCTCAGACAAATGAAGAATCAAATAATGAAACAATGCTAATCAACTTTGAACTGCTCGAGGGACGCAGAAACTTGGTGCATGTAAGAATGGCAGCTCAAAAGTAGAGGATGGAGCGATATTACAATCGAAGAGCCAATTTTCATTTTTTCAAAGTAAGAGACTTGGTTCTAAGGAAAGTAACAAAAAATACCTGGGAGCTCAACGCGGGAAAGCTAGGTCCAACGTGGAAAGGTCACTACCGAATTTCAGCTGTCACTGGGAAAGGTTCATACGAGTTAGAGAACCAGAATGGGGACAAGCTACCCAGCAACTGGAACGTGGCACACCTTAAAAGATATTATTGCCAATGGATAACACTCAAACTGAAAGTATGTGCTGCACTCTTTTTCCATTCTTTCAGTTTTTGTGCCAATAGGGTTTTTATGGCAAGGTTTTTAACGAGACAGCGACACAAAGCATACTACGAAGACAGCAGCAATAGGACCTTTGATTGCAAGGGAAACGAACAAGCTCTCACCCGGGGACGATTAGGTAATCTTTGGTTCGATAGCAAATTCCCACAAGGAAGTTAAGTTTGCTACCAAACAGAAGTTACCCGACCGTTCACGGGCACAAACCGCCAGAGGACTGTTAGGTATTCTTTCGCTCGATAGCGTGGATTCCTAAGGGGAAACAATATATGTTGCCGAGTAAAGGATTACCTAGCAATTCATTGGTGGGACCTTTGAAGATATAAGACTTCCAGTGTTCCAATTCGCATTCTTCGCATTCAAACACTGGGGGGGATGATATGAAGATACGGCGACAATGACTGCCACGTCAACCGGGGACGAAAATCTAGAAACAATATGCATCATCGAGATCGGGGATTGCGCAACCAGTCCCGTAGAAACAAGTTGTACAAGATAGCTACAAGTAATTGTAATTTCTTTTCTACATAGCAAAATGCTTATGTAATTTGTGAAAATAGTAGGAATAAAATGAAATCCTTTTTGCTTTTATCTTGTTTCTTGTCTGAGCGATGAGCTGATTTTGTTATTTGAAAGTTAAATAAGTACTTCAAATTTTAGTGTCGTAATAAACATGAGACGTCCTCTTCAAAAGCACCGTAAACATAAAAGAGCCCTCTCTTATAAAAACCCTCAAGTTAAAGGGTTAGTTCTGGAAGAATCAATGCTCAGAATCCCAAATGCCATCGGGAAAAAATACACCTGAAGTCGCATATGAAAAGGACGCAAAAAGCAAACTTGCGCAAATATTCATAGAAACCCTCACGTAAAAGGGAAACTTGCGGTAAGATTCATAAAAACCCTCACGTAAAAGGGATAATACTAAGAACCGAAATGCTTCGAAGAAAAGGCATCCGAGACTACACATAGTAAAGCGCGAATTGAACAACATGCGTGGAATACTTGAGCAAATGCAAAAGTTAAAAGCTTGCATGGATATTCAAACGAAAGTAAGACCCAAACAATATTTGAACAAAAAGTATGTCTTTATTCACAGAATGGGCCAAAACGTTACAAGTACAAAATGAGAAAAGAAAGGAAAAGCTAAACTGCACCGCCTCCGGGACCAGGAGGAAGAGAAGTATTTGCATTTGCCGAAAAGAGTAATTGGTTCCGCCGATGGCTCAGCGCTTTTCCCAGTTTGGCCTTCGGCTTCATCGCCTTCCGATCCTTCTTCAATTTTCGAAACTCGGATCCGGAATTGGAAGAACCTGGAGCATCAGACTGCGCCGGGAGTCCATTTTTTTGCAGCCAACTCAAGCTCTCGAACTTTAGCAATTTCGGCATCAACATCGATGGTACCAGCTTTAGCCTCTTCCAAGATTTTTCTCCTTATGCTATACATGAATAAGTTATTTCAACAATGAGGGAACCCGCTCGGTGCTTAAGTTCTTCTTTGAGTTGAGTGACCTCGGCGGAAAGGTTTTCCTCGGTGGATCTAGCAGATTGGAGGCTGATATCGAGCTCGTGGACAGTTGAACTAAAAAGCCTATTATGCTCGATAGTTTTCATGTACTTCTCTTAAAGCTGGGCATGTTTCGTCTCCACGGCAGCAAGCTCTTCACTTATGGAGTTCAAGGCTTCTTCCAAGTTAATCGCTCTTTCAGCGGAGGTAGCCTCGCGATCGGTTGCAACAAGAACTGTGTTCTAGACTTCTGCCCATTTGGCCTTGTCCTCATCAAATTCAACCCTCAGCGGCCTAATTTCTTGGCTAAGTGTTACCATTTCTTGCTCGCTTTACTGCAAACGAGCCTCCAAAGCAACGACCTCAGCAACTATGGTTTCCAGTTTCGAGATGCGGAGAACAGTCTGGTCCCGTTCTACCAAAAGCTGATCCCATTCATAAGTAAGTTCTTCATTCTCACGAATCAACCTTTGAAGGCCCTCAGAAGAAAGAAATTTGGCCTATAAAATAAGAAGAGGTAGCATTTAGAATACATTCGTTTAAAGTAGAAGAAATAACATATGAAGGAAGTGACGTGCCGCTGCAGCATTATGCATAGCATTTTTCAACAATTTGAATCTTTTCCCAATCTTTCAGGTAATTAGCAAGATCCACTGGCCGTGATAACAGGTTGCACCCGGTAGAGACCGAAAGAGTGATGTTCCTCCTCCTTTGGGGATCTTCAAAAGGAGCAACATAATTTTGCCATAAAATCCCATAAATTGGGGACTGTGGAATAGGAACACCTTCTTCATGGTCGGGTGCGGCCGATGGAGATGGTGTAGCAACTGCTGGTGGAAGAGTAGACGAGGATGGAAATGATGTAGCAGTTGCTGGTGTTGGTGAAGGCAAGCTGATGGAGTTGAAAAGTGAGAAGCAGTTGCATATGTAGTGCTGATTGTTTGATGCTCGCCAACCAAAGACTATAGGGACCCGGTACTCAGCCTTGCAACACCGATTACAACAATTGGCGCCCGGAAGTGGAAGTTGGCATATTCTACTAAATCAGATTCTCCCCAAAGTGCTCAGACGTCGTCTTCAGTTGGTGCAACTATCTCAACAGGTTGAGCATCCTGTTGAGATGATGAGGATCGTCGCCTTCTGTGTAAAGAAGCTCCCTCATCAATAGCTTATTCATCATCATCAATCATCACGGTGTCTACGACCGGCTCAAAAGGAGAACCAGTCATCATCGCCAACGGAGACGATTCGGGGGCATGAGTCTTTGCCCTTTTATTCTTTTCTCCGGTCGCGGAGGAGCCTCTTCTCTTTGTTTGTTTATCCTCCGTCCGGGGACTCCGTAAAGAAATATTTGCCCCCAAAACAGGCCCGGAGATACATGTTCGAGTAAGTGTTTCCTGAAGCAGCCTCGCTGCATCAACTGGATCAATTAGAATGTCCTTATCGGGGACATCAACAGAGCCCGCAAGTAGACCTAATTCCATGAACAAAGTTAGAAGGGTTCAACCAAGTTCTTCATATACAAAAATGGAAGGAAGGTAAATTAGAGTTACCATGATTTTTGGCCTTCCACCCGTACTTACCGTCCAGTTCTTTCCACGAACGAGTTTCAGGCGTTGTGACGTCCGAAATCTTCTGAACCCACCGGTTCAAACCTTTCACCACCGGTGGGATCCATCGATTTGCTGAAACATACGGAGGGTGAAGAGATGATACAACCATAAAAAAATATCTAGTAAGAGGAATATTATACAAAGAACTTACGAGTGCGGTTCCAAGAAACCGAAAAGGATGAAGCTGTTGTCGGAATGATGTAATTGGTGGCAACTGCAACGAACTGCTCCATCCACCCACGGTCGTTGTCATCATCCATGCTAGACAATAAATCATGGTGGCCACGCCTGCAAAGGTTTATCATTCCCCCCGCGGAAGATTTTGGGGGAATAGAGATTCATCACATGAGCTAAGGTTAGCTCCTCTCCAGTTTCTTGGCACAAACGTGGGAGACAGGCGATCGTCCTCCATACTGAAGGACTTACCTGTGCCAAACTTACCTGGTAGCGAAGGCAAAACTCTGCAATCACGGAATCAAGCTCTCCGCTCAAAGAAAACACACCCAAAGTAAAGAGATACATGAAAAAAAATATGTAAAACCTTCCTTGGGAAGGGTCACTCGCTCCGTTAGATCATGAGCAATGATTTCCAACTTATTGCAGCGGCAGACCTCCTTCACAGCATGAATACTAGAAGGATGAATGAAAGAAGGGTACCTACTAACAGCCCATGTACGAGGGTTATCGGTAGAGAAATTCTCTTCAAAATCCTTCGAAGTACTAAGCCTCCTTGGGATGATGGAATCCACTGTTGGAGGAATGGAGTCCTCAATTTTGTTCTTATTATGTGAAGAACCACCACATTTGGAAGAAGAAGTCATTGGAAAAGAAGAAGGTAAAGAGTTTGTGTTTGCAGAAAATTGGAAAATGATAGAAAACAAGGATGCAAATCAAAAACTCAAGCAATTGTTGAAACGTAAAGGAAAAGAAAGTTGCATATAAGTAAAATTTTGGCGGCTAAATTCGTGGCTATGATTACCTCGATAATCGGCAAAAGCTGTGCTGAATCATGGGATGATGCGTGTTCGGAGCATTAAATGTGGAGAGACGTGCGTCTAATCAACTATCAGACCCATTCAGAGGGAGTTATAATAATTCTCGCCAAAAATGTGTTTCTACCAACTTTCCGGTAACACAAAGTTATGTCACCGGAAAGCAGGAGGACTATCTGTATATGGTAAAATATGATACGACACGTGGCTGACTAAAATGAGGACACGTGAAATCCAAGATAGGATGGTTGAGGGCCGAACGCAGCCACTGCGCTTGTCATCGGAACGAATAACGTTCATAAAAGTATATTAAATGCTCTGCGCCCGGTAGCATTTACTAAGAAATATTCTACAACATTAAGAGTGACGGTCCGTTACAGAGAATTTAACATTTATACTCAACGTTACATCTTCATCAATGACCCTCATAATTGGCATTAAAGGAAGACATGATCTTAGGACTTTTTTCTCCAGGTATAGCTATAAATAGTGAGCTCAATGACCATTGTAAGGGACGCGTATTTTCTGGCAAGAACATATACTCCCTCCGTTTGAATTTATGTGAACCCATTTGATTGGGCATGAAGTTTAAGAAAGGAGAAAAAACTTTTGAACTTGTAGTATAAAATGAGACATAAATATTTTGTGTGGCTATAAATCATTGCATAAAGGTAAATTGTTACCAAATACGGAAAGTGGTCATTCTTTTTAGCACGGACTAAAAAGAAAATAAGTTCACATAAATTAAAACAGAGGGAGTACTATATTCTATATAAAACTTTGTACGATTTCACTTTCTTGCTTTTAGATCTCATCATTGCTGTGTTCGGGAATCGTATTCACGGAATCATCATCTTTGCTATTTCATCTACATTCTAAGGCTAAATATTGTGTATTTCTTCAATTATTATATTATTTCAGGATCAAATTAATTTACTTGTCTAAAAACCACACACAAATTCAACTGTACTGTTTTACGGATAAAACTCTTATCTTCACAATACAAAAAGGTTCTCCATAAACCCTGATCATATCATCGACGTAGAAGAGAAATGCTATGCTAAAGAAAAAAAAAAGAGATGTATGTTATATACCGCGTGCCTCATGGCAATCCGAAACTTAAAAGGAGAAATTACCAACTACTCAGCTAGCTTTTGATACAGATTCACTTTTTCATAAAGCAATCAACAGCTTCAGAAGATGATACTACCTGTTAAAAATGTCACTCTCTCCCTTCCAAAAATATTATTTTAGTTTGACTTGGTACAAACTCTAATAAAGAAGGAAAGACTTTTGAGAAATATGGTCTTAAATAAGTCATAATATTTGTGTGGCTATAACTTTTGAAACTTGTGATCTGAAACCTGTCATAACATTTATATGACTATAAATATTTTATATTAGGAAAATATTAAAAGATATCAATCTTTTTTAAATAGACTAATAAGAAAATAATGTCAATCTTTTTCTTTTTTAAAGACAATGAGTAAATATTTGGGGAAAATGAAAAAAAATAAGTATTAGGAATCAGTTCAACGAAGCCACGTTCTTGAGAAAGTTTTTCAGCGTGGTGACCAAATTCGGAGAAAAGGACAGCAGGAATACTGGAAGGACGAATAAAAGAAGGGTACTTACTAACAGCCCATGTACGAGGGTTATCAGTAGAGAAATTCTCTTCAAAATCCTTCGAAGTACTGAGCCTCCTTGGGATGATGGAATCCACTGTTGGAGGAATGGAGTCCTCGATTTTGTTCTTATTATGTGAAGAACCACCACATTTGGAAGAAGAAGTCATTGGAAAAGAAGAAGGTAAAGAGTTTGTGTTTGCAGAAAATTGAAAAATGATAGAAAACAAAGATGCAAATCAAAAACTCAAGCAATTGTTGAAACGCAAAGGAAAAAAAAGTTGCGTGTAAGTAAAATTTTGGCGGCTAAATTCGTGGCTATGATTACCTCGATAATCGACAAAAACTGTACTGAATCATGGGATAATGCGTGTTCGGGGCATTAAATGTGGAGAGACGTGCGTCTAATCAACTATCAGACCTCTTCAGAGGGAGTTATAATAATTCCCGCCAAAAAAGGTGTTTCTACTACCTTTCCGGTAACACAAAGTTATGTCACCGGAAAGCAGGAGGACTATCTGTATATGGTAAAATATGACACGACACGTGGCTGACTAAAAGGAGGACACATGAAATCCAAGATAGGATGGTTGAGGGCCGAACGCAGCCACTGCGCTTGTCACCGGAACGAATAACGTTCATAAAAGTACATTAAATGCTCTGCGCCCGGTAGCATTTACTAAGAAATATTCTACAGCATTAAGAGTGACGGTCCGTTACAGAGAATTTGACATTTATACTCAACGTTACATCTTTATCAATGACCCTCATAATTGGCATTAAAGGAAGACATGATCTTAGGACTTTTTTCTCTAGGTATAGCTATAAATAGTGAGCTCAATTACCATTGTAAGGGACGCGTATTTTCTAGCAAGAACATATACTCCCTCCGTTTGAATTTATGTGAACCCATTTGATTGGGCTTGAAGTTTAAGAAAAGAGAAAAGACTTTTGAACTTGTGGTGTAAAATGAGACATAAATATTTTGTGTGGCTATAAATCATTGCATAAAGGTAAATTGTTACCAAATAAGGAAAATGATCATTCTTTTTGGCACGGACTAAAAAGAAAATATGTTCACATAAATTGAAATAGAGGGAGTACTATATTCTATATAAAACTTTGTACAGTTTCACTTTCTTGCTTTTAGATCTCATCATTGCTGTGTTTGGGAACCGTGTTCACGGAATCATCATCTTTGCTATTTCATCTATATTCTAAGGCTAAGTATTGTGTATTTCTTCAATTATTATATTATTTAAGGATCAAATTAATTCACTTATCTATAAACCACGCACAAATTCAACTGTATTGTTTTACGGATAAAATTCTTATCTTGACAATACAAAAAGGTCCTCCATAAACCCCGATCATATCATCGACGTAGAAGAGAGATGCTATGCTAAAGAAAAAAATAAGAGATGTATGTTATATACTGCGTGCCTCGTGGTAATCCGAATCTTAAAAGGAGAAATTACCAACTACTCAGCTAGCTTTTGATACAGATTCACTTTTTTCATAAAGTAATCAACAACTTCAGAAGATGATTCTACCTGTTAAAATAAAGTAATCAACAGTTTCAGAAGATGATTCTACCTGTTAAAAATGTCACTCTCTCCGTTCCAAAAATATTATTTTAGTTTGACTTGGTACAAACTCTAATAAAGAAGGAAAGACTTTTGAAAAATATGATCTTAAATAAGTCATAATATTTGTGTGGTTATAACTTTTGAAACTTGTGATCTGAAACCTGGCATAACATTTATATGACTATAAGTACTTTATATTAAAAAAATATTAAAAGATATCAATCTTTTTGTAACAGACTAATAAGAAAATAATGTCAATCTTTAAAAAAAAAAAAAAGACAATGAGTAAATATTTGGGAAAAATGGAAAAAAATCAGTATTAGGAATCAGTTCCATGAAGCCACGTTCTTGAGAACGTTTTTCAGCGTGGTGACCAAATCCGGAGAAAAGGACATGTAAGAGAACTTCTTACCACGAATCTCAAAAGCTTCCACTCCACTAGGCCATGGCGCTTAGTAGATTACTACCCCCTTTACTTAACTGAAATGCATATTTATAAATCAATTTCACTCTCAAACTAATCTTATCTGTATCGTTCCAATTTTATTGGATGTCCCAAATCGGAAACAACCTCTCTGTCTTTATAGAATAAGAATAAAGTTGTGTAACACATATGAGATTAAACTGAATTTGTTGTGTTGTTATACTCTCAAACTAATTATAGTTAATTATATAAAAATAATTTCATTACTACTTCCTCCGCTTCAATTGATATTTAGCTGATTTTATTTTCAGTTTGTTTTAAATGAAAATGATTCCCTTTCAGAATTTGAAGACAATTTAATTTAATAGCCCTATTTTACATTTGATAAGAAACCTTTATAATCATACAAATATTAAGATGTATTAATAAAGTTTCAAAAAATATAAATTTATACAAATGTTATGATATGTTTAACAAAATAATTTTTTTTTTTTTTTAATTCGTGCCTAGTGTAATAGGAATTGATGGAGTAACATATGGAGTATTTAAATTGGCACGTTGTAAAAAAATTCAATTTTTGATATGAGTGTACATATGCACATATATGCTGATTATAGATATAGTGGAGCAGTACAGTAACTATCTGAAAAGAGTAACGAAGGAAACAAGAATGCTGGTGTGGGATGTATTGGGTGTGGGGATGGTGACAATGACAGGTAAAAAGAAAGAATAAACGAAAATACAAAAACCCCAAAAAAGCAAAGAGTGTGATGTGTATGTACGTTTGTGTTTCTTCCTCTTTGCTCTCTTTCTTTCAACTACTCTTCTTTCATTATAGATAGAGATATTTCATCTCCTTCAACTCAAGGCTTTGACCCTTTTCTCTTTCACTTTTCCCTCTTATGTCCTCAGAGTTCTGCTCGGTAAGCTCTATTTGCATCCTTTAACTTTTTAATTAAAACTTATACCGTTCTTTTTCTTTCTTTTGTGAACTGTTGATATATGTTATTTTACCTACGGATGATTTGAGACTGCAGGTTTTATGGGATTCTCCATTTTCTTTATGATTTAATTTTGCACTTAAATTTGGATTGTTCTGTGTCATTGACTTGCTTTGAATTTTGGGTCTTAGTTTATCTGAAGTGGGTTGTAATCTGTTTGTCAGGAACTTGTTTTTCGAATATACTAATAGTTGAATTCTTGCTGAATTGCATCGCCTATTCGTGTGATTTATCTAAAAAGATTAGTTTTTTTTTTTGTTAATGCTGTTCATTAAGCACTTCTTCATTTTAAAAAGTGATTTTGAATTATTACTGAAACATCTGTAGCACTAGAATTATTGTACTTGAGATCCGAAACTGAAGAAACTAGACTGAATAAACATTTTTCTCAACTGAAATCAGAAAATTTTATGGAACCTGTCGGGGAATGTGTGTTTTTATTTTATTTTTTAAACTAGTCAACTTGGAAAAATAAATTAGTGAATTCTTGGAAAAATCTATTATAATTTTATTACTAATTTTATAAATCAATATTTTTTTAAATAGCTTCAACTCTCTTCGAATAATCAATTTTACAATATTTATTTCTTTTCCTCTTTCTTTATTTCTTTCCACTTCATCATACCATAGTAATAAATCTTCTAAAACAGTTGGTCTCTAATCTCAACTAAAACACTTCTTTTCTCCAAAGGAATGTATGTATATATATATATATATATATATATATATATATATATATATATATATATATAAAAAATTGGAGAGAAGAGATGAACAGAGTGAAAAAAATTTAAAAATTTTTAAAAAAATAAAAAGGTAATATCACTTCATAATTTTGATAAAATATACTATATTTTAAAAAATTGGAGAGAAGAGATGAACAAAGTGAAAAAATTATTTTTTTTTTAAAAAGAAGAGTATATTAAGGGGTAATATCAGTTTATAATTTTGATAAAATATTAACAATACAAATTTATAGATTAAGAGAGAGTACCGAGTAGGGTCCGTCTCTTCAAATATTATCAGAAAAAGCATACTTCCCTTAGTTAAGCACTATTGTCTCATGATTAGTGAAAAGTTCTAAGTAGTTTTTCATGGTGTATGTCAAAAGGCTTTGCAAATTCACAAGCCCTTCATACGCGACTTTAAATCTACTTTAGGTAAAGGAAGAAAGAACCAAACTAATTAGTGATGTTTGAGCAAAAAGAAAAAAGAAAAAAGAGTTTTATCACTTGTCTATTCCCCTCAATTAACCACAGTTGTTTGATCCTTAATATTCAAAAATTAAAGATAAAGTGTGGAAATTTTAAGAATTAAAAAAAAAGCCACAAAACCAAAAGTTTTTACAGATTAGGTGAAAAAAGTAGAAATATTTCTCTTTCTCTTTCCTTCTTTTTTTTCTCTCTCCCCCCCTAACTTGTTACTTCCCCAAATATTAAGATAAACCCTCTCTTTTTTTCTCCTCCTAACTTGCCTTTATAACAAAATTCTGGAAACACTATACTATTTCATATAAATGCACACATTCATTCTATATACATATGACATCTCCATCACCTTCTTCTTCTTCTCAACTTTCATCCTCTTCATTGTTAGTAATCTTACCAAACAAAAAAATTCCCATTTGAGACAAATGTCAACTTCCTCATAATATTATACATATATCTTGCGTGATTTAAATAATTAATTAGCTGAAAAACATCATAAAGTACGAATAAGCATGTTAGAAAGGTCTGTAGAAAAAATATCTTAACAAATATAGATGTTATAAGGAAAAAATTACAAATCAAATGTATAAGAAAAAAGTAAATTTGAAAAAATAGAATAGAAAAGCAAATTCAAATAAATAAATAAAAACATATCATATATATATATATATATATTTTTTTTTATTTTTATGATACCATTGATATCGAGGAATAGCCCTCTCAATCAAAGTTAATAAAAATTATGTGAAGTCTTCTCACCTTTCTTTTAATATTTAAATGTTCTTCACAAATAAATGTTAATACTATGATAGTCTTACCTCTTCAACTTTATCTCTTGTAATCTTTCCATCTATGTTGCTATTCGCCCTACAAATATCATACATTATAGAAGAAGAAACATAAGGAAGAGATCCTAAAAGACATTACATATTAACCTAAAAGGCATCGTTCCAACAGTTTGTTTAGACTTGGCGATGGTCCACATGGCGGTATAGTCTTCATCAACTTGTTGTTCTTCGCAGAATGTGCTATTTTATATATGGAGATAAGTTTACCACTTTGATAGTTTTCTTTGCTGGGAAAATTACGACTTCCAATATGTATAAGATATGGAAGCGCAATGGTAATCCTCGAGCAAATATATCTTTGGCCGGTTACGATGGCGTGAAAATTCAGCCTCTCTGGCTGATTCTTTGAATCATAGGTTTTCTAAAGAGGTAATAATAGACGTTGTCGTGACGGAAAAAAGAAAAAAAAAATAGGAAGAGAGAATCTGGCTTCTGAAGTGTGAATGTCGGGAGAAGCAATATCTATGAAGATATCTTGGTTCCAGTATATGCATCAAATTCTCGCAATATTGGATACTATGTGAAAGCATATATGAAAAAAATTTAAGATGTGTGAACGCTACAAACTTTTGAGTTTTTGCTACTTAACCATTTTCAAGTAATAAATGAAACGGTTTGAATGTAAGAAAGCTTTGGCTTCCTTTTTATTTTTCTTCAAGAAACCGTACGTTTGTTGTTTCGTTTCCGTAACCATTACGTTCTTACAATAAGGGTACGTAGGATCTGTAAGGGTTTGTATGATGAGATAAATAAAAAAAGTAAGAGAAAAAAATCAAAAAAATGAGAAAAAAGATAAATGTAATTTCTAGTTTGTAAGAGATGCCACATCACCTATGTTAGGCCCTGCTTTATATTAATATATAGATACTTGCTTTGTGCTTCTAATTATATCTTACTTCATTTTGTGCTTTTAATTATATATTGGTCCTTTTACACCTCAGGGCTTTGTTCAACGGCTAAGGTAGTAGTATATCGTGAATGTGTGGTAGGCGCACATCACGAGTTTGAAACCTGGCTACTTAACGAAGTCCAGCATTTAAGTGGAGAAAGGTTAGAAGGGCTTCCCATTATCCTCAAGTTTCAAAGCTAAAACAGCGGATTCTTGGTCTTAAAAAGACTTATATCCTAGTCCTTTTTTTCCTGATATTCTTGTTGTTAAGACCAAAGTTCTTTGAGGACTTTCAGGTTTCTTGTGAGTAAACTGTGCTAGGTGTACGACAACTTGGATAAAGTGGTGAATTATGTCTATAATTTTGAAGAGTATGCCATTTTTCACTTGAAGAATCGCTTGAAAAACTTGAATTTTAAGTGTGGTGTATGGTACTCTACCTTCACATACGCATGCAGTTTGTGTTCTGTTTTCGATGATCTCTGTTTTTTCAATTGCTTGTGCCTGACTTAGTTCTCTCTTAAAGCTCTTGGAGCCGATGACGACTGTTCATCTTTTATGCTATTTGTGATGCAGCCTTGAGTTACTGACTGCAGAGTTGAAACTGCTTGTAAGTCTATCATTGTTGAATATGTAATTGCTTTCTGAAAGGGCATGGATTGATTTGCTGCTGTTTTTTTTTTCTTTTTCGGGCTACTCTTCTGTTTCCCATCTTGGCTTTTTATTTCATTAAGAACATTCTGAAGACATGGGTTTTAGCTGCTGATACTTACTGCTCAGGTGTGATTTTGCTATTCAATACTATGTCACTCTTAGTGTATCCTCCACAAAGAAGTGACGTGTGTGATTTCCAAAATTTTGGTGACAGGAGTTGGAATTCAGCTGGCTGTCTCTCCAACATGAGTATATGTCACTCTTGCATTAAAGACCTAAACTGATTTGGGCAATTTATACGACGCATATGATATGGACGACAGTGGCCATCATGAGAATGGAAGGCATAAACCACCTCAGGGCCAGGTGAGTTGTAGCAGTCATAGTTAATTATGCTCAAGTCTAGTTTCTTGACTTAGGATATTTCTAGTACAAAAGATGTTTCACAGAACCTTTAATCTGAACAGTAGATTATGCTGTAAAATGAAGTCTTTTATTACCAACATTTGCTCTGGTGATATACGCTGCGTTTTTCTGCACTTCAGTGGTTTTTGCAGCATCAGCCATCAATGAAGCAGATAATGGCTATCATGGCCGAAAGAGATGCTGCTATTCAAGAGAGGAACTTGGCTCTTTCTGAAAAAAGGGCTACCTTGGCAGAGCGAGACATGGCCATCTTGCAACGAGATTCGGCTATAGCAGAACGAAATAGTGCCATAATGGAGCGGGACAATGCCACTGCCACTCTTCAGTATCAAGAGAACTCAATGAACAGTGGTAACATGTCTCCTTGTCCGCCCGGATGTCAAATTGCACGCGAACTGAAACACATGCACCATCCACAACAGCATGTACATCATCAGCCACAGTTGGGAGAACCTACATTTAACCACAGCGATATGCACATGAACGAGTCATCCATACAGTCACCAGCTGCTCCGGAGCCCACAAAATCCCGTAGGAACAAAAGATCCAAGGAGGCAAAGCTAGTGACATCTTCTAAAAAGACTTCAAAGCCATCAAAGAAAGTGAAAAAGGAAGGTGAAGACCTTAACAAGTCAATGCTTGACGAATCGCAGGAGTGGAATGGCGCCCAAGAGATGGGTGGTGGAAATGATGATGTTAATAGGCAGTTGGGTGTGACAAAGACGGATTGGAAGGATCAGGACCTGGGGCTCAACCAGGTTTCTTTTGACGAATCAACCATGCCAGTCCCTGTTTGTTCCTGCACTGGAGTTTTAAGGCCTTGCTACAAATGGGGAAATGGAGGTTGGCAATCTTCATGTTGTACAAACAATTTGTCAATGTATCCATTACCAACGCTTCCTAACAAGCGACATGCTAGAATTGGTGGTCGGAAAATGAGTGGGAGTGCATTCACCAAGCTGCTTAGCCGCCTGGCAGCTGAAGGCTACGATCTATCAAATCCAGTTGATCTTAAGGACAACTGGGCAAAGCATGGGACAAACCGCTACATCACCATCAAGTAATGCTTCTAACATTATTCATTCGATAAGATATCTACAAATTTGGGAGGATATGTAGAAAGCAATTACATACTATCACATCTTTGGTTATCATGTGTTTCATTGTCGATGGAGAATCGACTTCTAATAGTATCACGGATTCAAAGTGGTTTAATCTATCAAGATTATTCAAGGATAAGTAATGAGTGTTGGTGTACGTTGACAGTCAGCAGACAACTAGTCAAATACACGATGAGTTTTCACAATCAAAGGTGGAGATCATATTGTACAAATAGGGCATAGACAAATTTTAGTATATAAGTTGTTGAATTCTCTTAACATATAGGATTTCTCTACTATATAGCGAAATTGCTCTAGATCATAAGTTCAAATATCATGTGTGATATTCTTGTTTATTTATTTAAAAATTTAAATTCAGGAACAACTATGACAATACACAAAATAACGTCAGACAAAAATCTTTGTCTAGTCTTACTCTTTACATAATTCGGAAGTAAGATGACCTAAATCATGCTAGAAGTAATATCGTATGTACGTGTACATTGTACACAGACAGCTGATCGTGCACATCGCGATCTCGTATGCAGAGAGATTCAGTTAGAGAATCATAAAATTAAATACGTCGACTTTTACGCTCCAAATCCCGCTATCCTTTTTTTTAAAGTCAACAAATATTTATTAAACAATCAAGCTAAAACAGAGTTATATCACGAAAACATCCCGCTATTTCTTTATGTAGGAATTACAAGTGTCTAAGTATCAGAATGATAAGAGAATAAATTTTAAAATATTGAGTAAAATTAACTTAGTTTAACTCATAAGAACCGAAAAATGACAACATTTTCCCACAAGAAGTATGCTCTAGAGTACTTCCAAAAGTTCGGACATTTCCCCAAAAAAATACTCTAAAAATTTTCAGACTCAATTCTCAATTTTCTCTTTCTCTCTTCCTTTCCCCGATTGCGCAAATGTAATTAGAACAACTTTGTGAGTTGAGGCCGGCATTGAATAGAGGGCGATTGCTGAAATGCAAATGAAATTGAAGTATTCGGACTTTCCTATATGAATCCAAAGTCAGACAAGAAAATCTCTTGTTGTCCCTTTCGCATAACTTCGTGCCTGCACTTACTCAGATAGCGAAAGGAACAGAGAACATCTTCTCCCACCTCGACCCCCCACCCACCCCTGTCATTTTATGCAATCCAAAGTTTTTTGTCTTTTAACTTCTTGTCTTTCTTTATAATTCAACCGTAATCACCGCCATTTTCAGCGGGAAAAATTCTGCTTACCATGTTCCAATTATTTTTTGACCTTTCACTTTATTAACGATGTTGTGTCATAACGTTGGGGAGTAGCTTCTGAATGAACAAAATCCAGGTACTACATTTTTTTTCCTTATTGTAAGTTATTGAATCTTGTACTTTGTCTTTCTTATCTTGTTCAGCTATTTGTCTGTGATGAAAAACAGTTGTTGGCATGAATTTGGGTTTAGTAAATTTTCGTAATTGAATTGCTCTTAAGAGCAAGCAGGCCGAAGGCTTTAGGGGTTTTCAAGTACTAGGCCTGTTTTGTGCAGGTGAGAGTGAGTATTATAATCTGATGGAAAGTGGTGAAGTTCTTTGATCATAAGATATACTAATTTAGAACTGCAAAATTTGAAGCTGCTCGACGTACTAGCCCCATAACGGAGTTAAATCCGATAGTGTTTTCAAACTTAGGAGAGGATTTCGATCGAGTTGTTTCCGAGTTGGTTGTTTTACTATTGTATTACTTGATTCTGATGGCTCAGCCTAATTCTAAGCCACACATTAGCCATAATTTTGGTGTGGGAGCTTCTCATACAAGGTCTTTATCTCAACCGAGTATTTTCTCAAACAATGGCCTTCCCCCATTGAGCCCGTTCCCTCATAGCGAGTCATCTTTGGCATCAGCCAACTCTAGTTTGAAGGACACATCGATGGAGGAAGTTGATGTTAGTTCTCGAGCTCCACCTTTTGTCTCCTCTTTCACAAGGGAAAACACATTTCGATGTAGTGATAGTCGTCCACCTAAGAAAGGGCATCGTCGCTCTAATAGTGATGTTCCGTTGGGACTTTCAGCTATGATTAAGTCTTCACCTCAGTTAGTGGCCATAAGTGGCCTGGGAGTTTTGGATGGAGCAACGCTGCTCGGAGATCCCTTGCGAAGGAAATCAGGGGGAGAGGTCGTGGACAAGTTGTCTTCGTACATGAATCTGGAAAACATGGAGGCATTGAACTCTTCTATTACTGAGGATAAAGTTAAGGATAGCATTTCCAGTCTCACAAAGTTAACTGGTGGCAACAACAGCAATAAAAAAGCAGAAAGTGTCTCGAAAGGAACTAGTATCAAGAGGAGTGCTGATGCAGATATTACTCGCTCCACCCGACATTTTAGGAGTCTTTCAATGGATAGTGCTGTTGGAAGTTTTCACTACGGTGATGAGTCACCAAAATTACCAACTTCCCTGGTAAACTGTCCGGGGAAGCTTTCATCAAGTAGTTCTGGAAATGATAACTCAGACAAGATCAATTTCGACTTAGGCAATGGTGAATTTAGTGAAGCTGAGATGAGAAAGATTATGGCTGATGAAAGACTAGCAGAGATTGTAGTTTCAGATCCTAAACGTGCCAAAAGGTATGGAGCTGAATTGCTGATTGATTCTTTTCCTAAATGTAACCCTCTCTAAAGCCCCGAGGTTAAATCATCTCTACGAGCCTACAAAAGAGGGCCTAATGTCAAAAATACATTTTTGGAATTCATAATATTTTCTTCTCTCAGGATACTGGCCAACCGTCAGTCAGCTGCTCGATCCAAGGAACGTAAATTGTGTTATATTTCAGAATTGGAACATAAGGTTCAGACTCTTCAAACAGAGACAACCACTTTGTCCACACAAGTGACCATTCTACAGGTTCTAATTTAAAATCTTATAGATCTCTTTGGTGCTTCTTTTACGAACTTGGTTTTATTTCGAGGTAATTGGCTTTGATATATCTCATTGCAGAAAGATTTTACTGAGCTTACAAGTTTGAACAATGAGTTGAGATTTCGCCTTCAAGCCATGGAACAACAAGCACAACTCAGAGATGGTATGTTTCTTTCCTTATATTTTCTTTTATGTTAGTCTTTAGATAAACTAGTTTGCACCCATATGCATTGCACTTTGCATGTAAGTTTTAACTGAAGAAAAGATTTCTTATTTTAATTCTTTAAGACAAAAATAAAATTGGCAATATTTCAATTCTAAGATTCTTATTGAAGAAATCGAGAAAGAGATTCTTTTTTTTTTTGGTACAGGTTTCTATATCTTTTGCTTTTTCTTTATTCCAAATCGAAAAATTGAAGCTTTCCTATCCCTTGATTTTAAGATACTTAGTTTTATTTTAATTGTTATGGGTGTTGATGGTGGCCAAATAGATTTGATGATCTTGCTGAAAATCATTAAAGATTTAGTCAATTTGTGCAATTAAATAGCTTTTTCCAGGAACAGTTTACATATTAGATATTCATTTGGTTATAATTATTGTTTTCTTTGTGCAAATATGGACTCTTAGAAATAAATCAGAAGGAATAGATGTTGCAAATTTACACAATTTTAGGTGTTTATTGAGTGCAATTACAGGATTGTTTTTAGAAAGAAACTATTTCAATTACGGTTTACTTGATCTTTGGTTTCTTCTTCATTTCTTTTATTTATATCTTTGCTTATTGAATTCAACTGTTTGGTGGCTATAATGCTCTAGCACAAGGTGACGTTAGAAGTTGCTGAAATAGACTATTCTCTGAAGTGTTCTGTTCTTGAAATTATGCAGAGTGTTTTATATGTTTATCTCCAAAATGCTTTATATTTCTTGTTTTGTTTATTTATTGAGTTTATCATACTTATAAACAACAAAAATAATTGTGATCAGTCTTTAACTAATTAAGTCGGCTGTATGAATACTCTATAAACTGTGTATAAGGTTTCAAATGTTTAACTCAGAAAATATTGTCGTTCTCTCTTCTTGACCCTTCTGCCAAGCCGCTTTGTTTGTTCATTGGATTGATGTTCGATAGCATTTCCTTCTCCCTAGCAGTTGTCATGTCCCACTATGTTAGTTCTAATGTGATTTCCTTGGCTGGTCAATAATCTGTCTTTTAAGTAAGTTAGAGGTTTCGTAAAACTAAAACATACTAAGTGTCACACTTATTCTACCAAAATCTAATGTGTTAGTGTAATGACAATAATTATGCCTTAGTGTTCGTAGAGAGGAGAGATGATTGGCACCTCCCCTGACAGGGACGGGATCAGCATGCTTTACCTATTACCTGAACAACATTACAACAATTAAGCCTTAATCCTAACTAGTTAGTATCGTCATTCATCTCTATGAATCCTTTGTTTCAATTGTGTTCTGTCTTAGCTAAGTCTGCATCAATTGCAAAATCATAGGTCCTTCTAAATGGCTATGCAAAAAGTTATTTTAGGTCTAGCTCGTTCATTTACTACTTTAATCACCATTGTTTCCCCCATACTGACCGGTGAATAAGGTCTATGTTTGGACATGACTGAATCATCAGTCATCTCGGGTCATAGTCTCGCACTCTGTCCTGTATGTGTACTGCTTGCTCTCTTTATCAGTTGTGAATCACAACTTGTGATCATTATTTGTTTATTGAATCATGTATGCCCAGAGATCCATCTTAACCCCGCGGTTACTATGACATTCTGAAAGACTCTTTCAAAATGTATGTACTTGCTGAAACTCTATGATCCTTCGATTGTGGCTGGATGCCTATAATAGGGATGTTAATATCTTTTTTGATACACACATCCACGAGGATGGAAACTAGTAATTATGACTTTGCATTGCAGCTCTGCACAAGGCATTAACTGCAGAAGTCCATCGTCTAAAGTTTGCGATGGGGGAACTTAAGAAAGAAGGAAGGTTGCCTAATAGTAGTAGGGCGCAACAGATGCCGGTGAAGCCTAATATTTTTCAGATGCAGCGTCAGCAGTCTAGTGAAATCCAACAATTTTCTGTAGCGAAACCAAACACTGCAACAAAGGCTTCAGCTACACCTGCATCAGCCTAGTGGTGGTGAGACATATTATTGGTCTCAAACTGTAAACAGTGCTAAAATGTTGTATTTATACAGCTTTGTATCTTTTTGGATAGTATTTATTCATTCACGTTATAGACCATTCATATGTTATTGCACTGACTATAATGAAAATTAGAGTCGTACTTTACGCCATTTGTTTTTTTATTTGTCGTCTGGTTCTAAGATATAGACCATTTGGGTTGAGTTTTAACTATTTTTGCTTAAAATTAAACTTGCCACATCATTTAAACTCACCGGATTATAAATTTTACATCGCTACATTTAAGCTTGTCTAATCTAATTTTATAAAAAATTAGTTAAGCATAAGCAGATTATAAATTTTACATCAATATACATGGATATTGCTAATTGCATATTTGCATCATAGGTGTCAATCTTATATAAAAGTAATGTTTTGTTGTTTTAAATTCTTACTATCCATATATCATATATGAATCGACTCGAGGTCAATAGATGCACGACAGAATTTCATAAGCCCCTGTTAAGTTTAGGACTCACTTAAAACAATTTACCCCCAAATTCCCCAGTAGACAGAAAATTGTGGGAAGGGAGTTGAGAAAAGTTCTTTAAATTTTTCTCTCACAAGTTAACAATATTGTTAAATCAGCTTTATAATCACAACACATTAATTCTGACTTTATTTTACTTAATCCCACCACTTTTAAAGAGTTCCAAAACCGGTACATAAATGATTATGGGCACATAATACCAACTATAATCAAACGCAAAGATGCCTTTTAGCTCGCGATATAAACTATTTATATTCAGTAATCGTAAAAGTATATATTTTTTATATATAAAATACAGAAATGTGTATATATATATACAAAAAATATACATTATATCGGCTATTTTTAGAGCGTTATACAATGTCATGTTGCTTCTTATTTTATAATCAATCAAAACCTTCTATTTGATCCAAAATCTAATGGATTTTTGACTGTTTCTTTAATATCTTATAGCAAGATAAACTATATCTGTCTATGGTGAAATTTATCTTCTTAATTAATTATACTTGCATACAAGATAAACTATTATTAATTTAGCTTCTGAATTAATTATACTTGCTTACCGACATTTTCAGGGTGCATTACGAAATATCTTTTTCTCATTATTGCCTTTCTTAACATTTCACATTCCAAACTATACAACGGACCTCTCAACAAAATTGAACCACCAATATTATCCTCAGAATTTTAAATTCGCCAACTCCCTTAAATTTAGCTTGCAATAGATTGTGAAAAGATAATATAAAAAAGTAACCAAGAAGTACAATAACATACAAAACAAATTAAATTAGAAGTACCCTCTACGCAATATCAATCAGAAAAAAGAATGCCAAATGTTTCGCAAAGGGTTGAAGCGAATACAAATACAAAAAATAGTCCAAGATCATATTTTATTAATTGTGGATAACATCTTTTTGGATCACTTTTTTCGAACTTCGAGTTCTTGACCTTTGAGTCTTTGACTCACTAATTTTCTGAACAAGTTTATCTTTCAACTACCTTATACTCCCTCCGTTTCTAAGTTTAGAATTGAAAAGGGATTATTATTTTTGAATTGAAAAAGAAATAACTTCATTCTTTTTTAAACAGAAAGATTACATTGTATTGGATTTCGTAGAAACTATAAAGCATAGATATACAATAGATAAAAGTTCATAGTAAACGAAGGAATTAGGCTCGACGAAATTATTAAACAGTATATTTGGGCGAGGTACCTTAATTTAATCTGAATTGGCCTCGGTGAAATTAGCCTTCGTTCCCCCTCACTATTTCCCATTTAGGGTTTGAATAATGAAGAGGCTGTGTAAATTCTTTGTATAATTTAACTGATTGCAGTAAATTATTTTTTCTCACTATCTCAGTAGTCAGAATGTAAAATACTAAATTTGGTATTTGCAAATATAAATTTGATAAGCTATTTACTAAACTTCAAGTAAAATGTTAAATATTAATTTGAAAATGTATTTCATGTGAAATAATGGTTTAGTAAAGAATTTTTTCAAATGAATTTTTTGTCAAAATATAACAATAACTTTTACAATTTTTAAAACTTCAACTTTAAATACATTGCTAGCTGCAACTCCAATATTGCTTAAATGCCTAACGGCTCACTTTTATTTAACGTACGTTTGTAGTTCAAATTAAGGGTCATAATTTTTTAAACAAAAGTTTGTTCAATATTTTTAAAATAATTTTCAAAGCTACTTATTTTTATCTTATGGCAAAAACTATTAAACAAACATAAGTTTAGTCCAAAGTTGTTTCACCTTATTTTTCCTTCAATAAATAGCTTAGTAAAGTTTAAACCGTCCTATGCACATCAAAATGCCAAAGACATCTCAGTACACCTTTTTTTTTGGTGAGAATGTTGAGGTCCGTGCTCTTAAAAAAGTCTCTAATTTTTTACTTTTCTTTTCTATTTCTCCATCATCTCTCCCATCAATCAGGTACAATTCCCAACAAATCGAATATTTACCTTACACTGCTACACACTGGAGCAAGAAAGGCTACACACTTGAACTGTGGTGTAACACAGAAACTGTAGAAAAAAATGGGAAAACCAACAGCTTCTTGCTTCAAGATCATTTCTTGTGGCACTGACTCCATTGACCATGATCAATTTGAAGCTTCTGAGGTAAAAAAAATATACCCCCTTTTGCCTAAGAATATGCAATATTGTGTTTTTAACTCAAATTAGGTGTTAACTTATATGCTAGCTGAAGGCTCTGTATATTTTCTGCTGTTTTGTTTGTTGTTCTACAAATTATAGTCTTTTAAAATTGATGGGGCTTATCTGATTTTATTATTGCCCCTAAAGAAATGTTTTTTTTTTAGAGAAAATGGTGTGGAATAAAAACTTGGATAGATCCGTCATTGTCTGTTGTTCTACAAATATGGGAAGATATTTACAATGATTGGGTTTATCTTTAATAATAACTTTTCATTTTGGGTATACTTGACTAAAGGAGCTTTCTCTGTGCATTATATTTAAGAAAGTTTCATCCTTTACCACTGGATCTTCATCAGGGATGGGAGTTTGTCAAATGTAGGCTGATTAGACAAAGGATAACTTTTGAGTTCTACTCGTAACGGCATCAGGAATCAGGGGTTCGAGCCGTAAAAGCAGCAACCACTAATGTTTGCATTAGGGTACGCTGTCTACTTCATATACCCCTAGGTGTGCGGCCCTTCCCCGGACTAGAGACGGATCCAGGATTTTTAAAGTTTATGAGTTCCTATAACGATTTCAAGTTAATAAACAATAACAACTGGGTTCACAGTCTAATATTTATAGATATTTAATGAATTTCTTAATATATATACAAGGTATGAGCAAAAACTACTGGGTTTTGGTGAACCCATGCATAGTGCTCTGAATCTGCCCCTGCCCCCGACCCTGCGTAAATGCGGGATGTTTTGTGCACCGGACTCCCCTTTTTCGTAACTGCATCAGGACTTGGGAAGTCTTCACAATGGTGAGGCTTATCTGGTTTTATTAAGCCCTCAGTTAATGAAAGGAGCTTAGTTTTCCTACTTTCCAACTTGTTCACAGATACAAGAACGTGAATACCAAAATGATTATGCTAGGATTAATTTTGAATTCGACTAGTACCTTGTTTTGGAACCTAAATGTATCTGCCTATTATGGACAAACAGGATTCTGAGGTTTATATTAGTGTTCTGGATTATGTATCAATCTTTGTTCAATCTTCAACGGCAAGGGGAGGTTCGATGTTGTTACAAAGAAACTTTTGTCGAGAAGTTGCAATACAATTTATTCCTGAAGCTCTGTACTATTTGCATTCCATGTTTCTCTAGTGAAAGTGGATCGGGCCTCTAAGGCGAGATGAGATTTCTGACTCCCAATTAGACCTCTGTTTTCTGTGATATATTCTCATGAAACTGCAGTCTTGCATTCACCTTTCGTGTCCTCATTCCCTTTAGATTAACTAGTCAGTAGCTTTTACATATGGGTCAACGAGACTAACTGATATTTTAGCTTTTCATATATAAGTGGTAGAATGAGATTTGAATACAACAACAACATACCCAGTATATTCCCACAAATGGGGGTATGGGGAGGGTAGTGTGTACGCAGACCTTACCACTACCTTGTGCGGGTAAAGAGGCTGGTAGTGTGTAAGCACATAAAACATCAGAGCTTTGAATATAGCTCGTGAATTTACTTATCATTAATTTTGCCCCTAGACTATAGAGGTGAGCATGACTTCAATTGTTTTAATCCTTCTACAAATATCCTTCTTTATTCTAGCACACAGCTTCACTATCCTTTGATGTTGGGAGTCCTGTGTGTGTCTTAATTGAAATTGGCCAAAGATTACTTAACTGTAAAAAAATATTACTTAACTGTAAAAAAGATTTTTACATACATCTTTTTCTCTTTCCATTTTCTTTATTGCTTTATTTTGGTGACTTATTTGAGAAATTTGCTAGATCAAGGGCTCAAGTGATAAACGTAGATGGAGTTTCCGCAAGAGATCTCCTAGTCATCGTTTGATAGTTTCAGAAACACCATCTCCTAACAAGGACTGCACAGAATCTGCGAACGCTGACCTACAAACAAAATCTGTTTCTACACTTCAAGAGAAGGCATCTGTTCTACAGTTGGCTGATGAGGAGCCTCGGTCCTCAGCCTCAGCGGACTCAAAGCTATCAGAGCCAATCACTACTAAAGTGAATGATAGTAAAACTGACCTCACTGTGGATGAACAAGAAGTTCTAGTCATTCAGACTGCAATAAGAGCATTTCTGGTACCTCAATTTTTCGTTTCTTTCATGTTCTGACCATTTCATGCTCTAAAGCTTTCGGAAAATAAAAAATTTTATGTCGTTCCTCTGATGGTTCGTCCTGATAGGCTCAAAGAGCTCTATTGAAGCATAAGAATGTAACTATATTGCAAGCTGCTGTACGAGGACATTTAGTTCGAAGACATGCTGTGGGAACTCTTCGATGTGTTCAAGCCATTGTCAAAATGCAAGCACTTGTTCGAGCACGTCATGCTTATCGCCTTGTTGAAGGATCTAATATCTCTGACAAACTAGATGTAAGTATGAGAAAGTTAAAATTCAAAAAATCTTGGTAATACTTCTTGCTTAAGCATAAATCCGAAAATGTATCCGGGAAATTCTACCCTTTAGCTTCTTATTGGACACTGAGATACAGTCTCTAGCTATAATTTCTGATGTGTTTGTCCTTCTCATTTGCCCATGTTTTCATTTGTTGAGAAGCACTTGCAACTTCTCTTTTAACCGAGCCATCACATCTTATCTTCTTTTTTCGTTGCTTAGGGAAAGGAGAACTTGGGAAAAAGAGCGGAGGTTACACACACTTCTATTTCAAAGCTACTTAGCAATAGATTTGCTCAACAGGTATAAAAGATTTACATTTCTGCATGATCTGGAAGTTTTTGGTACCGTGCATTATTTTTGTTCAGAACTGATTTTTCTCCTTTGGTGCAAGCTCCTTGAATCAACTCCAAGGACCAAAAGTATTAATATCAAGTGTGATCCTTCCAAATCTGACTCAGCGTGGAAATGGTTGGAAAGATGGATGTCTGTTTCATCAGGATATCAACAGTCACAGGGATCGGAATTACCTGCAGATCAGCAGGAGATTGAAAATATTGAGTATTCAAGAAATCTTTTGGAAACAGTTCAATTTGAAACTAAGTCAATCATCTCCGGGCGGGCTGTGAAGGAATCACCTCTTCCATCTGAAAGTGATCAAAATTTGATGTCTTATGGTGCAGACAGCATAGACTTGAAATCCCACAAACCAACATCACCTCCTTCAAATAGTAATTTGGAACAGTCTCAGCCTCAGGTAGTTGGTGAAACTAATTCAAGAGATGACACTTTGGATTCTATTCCTGCTCACTTAAAGGACTCAGATGAGCTCCAAGAAACTGAGCCGACTGCTCTCCCTGATAAGATTGATTCTGAAGGCGACCAGAATGTACATTCTGTTACACGGATTTACCCTGAGCCTCCAGAGCCAGAGGACAAAATGTTCATATATGGATCAAGAAAGGCAAGTAATCCTGCATTTGTTGCTGCTCAGACAAAGTTTGAAAAACTGAGTTCAGCAGCTAAATCAGCCAAAGTATCTCGTTCGTCTAATCACGAAGCTGAGGTAGAATCCTGTGCAGATACGGTTTCATATACCACTGATCACGGATTTGGGGCTAGGGAAACTGCCTTATCAGAAAACTCAATGAGGGTTCAAGTTGGGGGCTCTGAATGTGGTACCGAGCTTTCTATTTCTTCCACCCTTGATTCACCAGATAGATATGAGGCTGGAGCTCAAGAATTTGAGCAGGAACTAGAAGCTTCAGAGGATGATATTGTTTATGATAAGAGCAATGGATGCTCACACATTGGAGATGATAGTATAACCATTCCTCGGAATGACTTATTATGCTTCAACGCTGATGGAGGGAGAGAAGATGCCACTGATGATGCAAATAGTGAGCATATTGATGTTATCAGCCCCGATGTATTTCATGGAGAGCAGAAGAAAGAGAACAATATAGTTAAGTCATCACCAGAAGCATCCGCAAGGAGGCATTTAACTGGCCCTGAATCCCAAGGAACACCTTCTAGTCAGGTATCAGTGAATCCTAAGAAGATTAGAAGTGAAAAAAGTGGATCAAATCCCAAGCGCCGATCCTCATCCACTGTTTTAAAGTTCCCCTCAAATCCTAAAACTGATTCAGGCATAACAAGTTCAGAACAATTAACAAAGGATCGCAGAAATGGCAAGCAGCACAGCTCTTTCGATTCAGAGAGAACTCAACATGATGATCAGGAGCCTAGAGATAGCAGTAGTAGCAATTCCCTCCCGAGTTACATGCAAGCCACAAAATCTGCAAGAGCCAAAGCAATCTCAAATAGCTCTCCAAGATCAAGTCCAGATGTCCAAAGTAAAGAAGCATACATCAAAAAGAAACACTCCCACTCTGGTTCCAATGGTAGGCAGGGTTCAGCCCGTGACGGGCAGTCTCCGTCTCATGCACAGCGGGGTGCAAAGGAAAATGGAACTCAATCTATGCAAGGTATTTTCTAACATAGATCCCTTGAATGAAATATTTTGCGTCTTTAACTAAACAAAAAACTGATGTGGGTAGAAATGGTTGTAAGTTGGCGAGCATGTCCCTTGCTGCGATGGAGGTCTTTTTTTGAATCGATTACCCTGGTCCCTTGACCTGTTTCAGACCCCCCACCCCCACACCAAAGGAGAGAACAAATGTAATGTCCCTAGGACTACTCCATGTTGACTTATTAGGAAATGTTGATGTGGTATCATTATAATTGTAATTGTCCTCAGAGGGGGAGCTAGGATTTCGAGTTTATGGGTTCAGGATTCTAATACTTTTAAGTTTCTGGGTTCTAAATTAATATTTATACATAATTAAATAAATCTTTATAAGATAAATACAAGGTTTGAACCAAAGCTAGTGGGTTTGGCCGACCCCGTAGCCGGCACCGTGGCTCCGCCCTTGATTGTCCTCCTTGTTAAACTAACAAATAGCGTGTCAAACTAATAATAATAATGTTTTACTGATAAAAAATTTAAATAAAAAAAGGACTAATTTTAACAATGTCAGTCAAATGGAAAATCATCTTCCTTTGCTAATTCCAGCATTGTAATGCCAAACCCAACACTCATGTATACCTGGCATTTATTTTTTCGAAACTCTGATCGTAATATTCTGGTTTTGGTCATTGCTCGCCCACTTGTACAATAGTAGGGTCTAATTCACTTAGCCTTCAACACTTTCAGAGACCAATAACTGGTTTTCAACTATTCTTGAATTGTCCCCTATTTTTTTCAAATTCATTCCTTGAAAACCACAAGGGTCTAGAGGACCTGTTACCTGTGAGTTCTTTTGCGCCAGTCTGTGGTTGTGAGCACTTGCTTCAAGGTTTAAAAACATGAAATTCCAAAATAAATCCTTTCTTGACATTCTGAGATGTTCTTTTATTCTGGTGAGTTTTATGAAATTCTCACATGTAATCTTTTGTTGACTGTGTTAATGTTGCTTTTTCAGAGAGGAAGTGGCAGAGATGAATCATTTTCTTTGTGGCACTTAAGATTGCCTTACTATGGGTGTAGTTGCTTGGAATCTTTGTTTAAATGGTGGCCATCTGCTCTTAGGAACCCCTCCCCTTCTCCCTTCAAGGATTTTGTCTGAGATGCTTTGCATTTCATTTTCTGTGAATCTTTATCTTTTACGTGATCAGCCTGATGTACTTGGGACTTTTATTGAATGTTTGAGAGTCCTTCAACTGAGACATTGTCAATATTTTTCATCTTATCACTTTTCACTGGACATGGCGAAAGAAAAGAGGTTTTTCTTAGTGTATAATGATGATTGACTATGGAAATCAGTTCTTGACTGTCTTGGCTAAACGTGCCTCGTCTTATGGTTTTCTCTGCTTTCAGGAGAGAAAATACAAGGGATAGAGAAAAGGAGAGATTTTGTGGAGTTTGAATAATCTGGATCTGATGAAATAAGCAACACAAGAATTTATAGATTAGTTGAATTTGATTAATAAGATTAGGTGAAATTTTGAAAAATGGCTTTAGTGATTTACATTGAAACCCCTTCTGACGTAGGCCTCGAATCATTTTGTAAGTGAGCATAGGACACCATTCCCCCAAGATAGTATGGTTTTAGAAAAGAAAAAAAAAAAGACAGAAAACTTGCCTTAGACTGGTAAACAGATTGAAGCCAAATTCTATGATTTTTTTTTATTTGTTTTTTGCAAATATTTGTTATTCGTTAGTAACCAGGGTGACAGAAACAAGATGTAGAAATTCTAATCTTGAGTAACCCAGCTTGCCTGGTACATGTCAGCTTTTCTTGTTTTAATTTTAATTTTTTTTATTTGAATAACTCAAAAATCCTGTGAGTAAACTAGCCCAACCCCAATATTATAAAGAGAAAAGGAGAGCTCTTCCAAATTCATATGAGACTTTTGCCTTTCAAATAAGATAAAGAAGTGAGAACAAAAGGGACCCACAAAGGAATTTTTGACTTTGCATTACCAAGTATTAATAATAATACCAACAATTTTCTTAGCTCAATTCATGAAAAAAAAAAAAAAATCCTATTCAGACGGATATTCAAATAATGGAAAAGGATTCTTATCTTGCTGAATATATGCTAAGTAGAAAATAGCAGTTGTACAAATAAGCTTCAGAACATGAAGCTCATTTACTGACTCCAATATTTCATTGAAACTTTGAGATACTTATTCCCAATTCTCATTCCTCTCTCCCACTTCTCACTCTGAAAAAAGAAATAAAACATCACCAAGAAGTTAACTTCATAGTGAGTACGTACAACCATGATATAGGGATCCAATATTATTCTCATAGCTAACTAGATAGTACAACCTATTACCATTGTGTTTATATACTTCACAATATGTGGTTATAATTTAATTCTAACCTTAGTGAAAATCACATATACAGAGAGGACAGGTTCATTGTATAGTGTATTGGATAATTATCTAGTATGACATATACGGAACTTCTCTACCTTCACTAGGTAGGAGTAACGCGTGCGTACACATTACTCTCCCTAGACCCTACTTGTGAGAATATACTAGGTTCGTTGTTGTTGATGACATATACAGGACTCGTTCTAAGGTAAGACTGGGAGCTAGTTTAGAGTTGCTTTAATATCATACATAACTAACTCAACCAAGGACGCCTATGGATAATCGTTAAAAACAGGACTCTACTGAAGGTAGTTCCTAAAGAGTACAAAACAGAGGGATTAACTCTGTTTAGGTAGTATTGCATCCATATTTTGCTGGAGCACAAGCGACTTGGTTTACTCTCATGTTTGACTCAACAAAGGAAGCCAAATTGTGTAGTGAAAATGGAGCAAAGAGTGCATTATTCATTATAAGGGTATGATGAATATCTGAGTCGTCTAGTGCAGCTCAACAAGACATGATTTTCATTTTCCAGAAAGCATGTCTGCATTCCGCGATAAAAGTCTAGGTAAGTGTTTCTCAATATGTGTTGCTGCAAAATATGATTTTGAACTCCCTGCAGTGCTGGTAAACTTGCTAGTAAAACGAGTCCATAAGTACAGAACTTTCACTATAACAAAGGGAGTCTACTTGTGTATAATAAAAGGAATGCAATTCGTTATCAGTTGTGTGTGAGTCTCTCTCTTATGCAGCTCCAGCACAAAACTGCATACTCAAACAATATCCAGAAAACAGCAAAGCAAAATTATTTGGATTATAATATTTCTATCTTCCATTAAAAAAAACCTCGGATATTTCTCTCCAGTTATCCACATAGCAGCTTGAGAGGGCACGTTCCGCACCTGATCTAATCAGGTACATTAGTAGCCATGTCAAAGCCTTATACTTCTTGTGGAGATTGTGCAAAATGTGATAGTAATTTTCTCATCTTAAGAATCAGCTTGAGGCATTTGTCATAGGCCTAATCAAGGATTGGAAGCCAGGTAAAAGGATATTGCACTTCAGGCACTAAAAGTAAATTCACAGTCAATACCAGCGTTGGAATAATCTTCTGGTTGTTCTATCCCAGAGAATAGGAAGTGAATACAAAAGATATTTAGTGTAATCTTTGTATGCACATTCCTGCAGTAACTTAAGCAATTTGGTAAATTATGAAAATAGACGAAAGAAAACATGACCCTCCGGCTTAAGTGCAATAACCCCTGCATGGGAATCAATCCTATTGTACATGTTTGCTAAACTTTATGCACAATACTAGAAGGACTTTTTAGTTTTTCCCCTATACTGCTCACCCTAGCCTTAACCCGAACCCCAAATGAAAAGAAAAACGCTTTGAAAAATCGCAAAAGTCAACGATGATTCTTGAATTGTAATACACCTTAGTATTTAAACAAAAGAAAAGGAAAGCTTCTTCTACCATCTTCCCCTGTATCCTTTACAAGCATTCGACAAAAAGAAAAAAGAGTCTAGTGTTTCCTCTGAATCAATTCGAGATGAAAAAGGAGCTGGTTGTGTTCCTAGCTAACCTAGACGATGATGATTTGGACACTTTCTATGAGATAAACAAAGACTAGCCTTTGTATGTACATTACAGTAAATACTGATATGAATAAAGGATTTAGATAAGAAAGGCTCCTTATTCAGGTTCAAATTTATCTACAGCTTCAAGAAAATGATATTGTCAGTGATAAAACAAAACAAAAGAAAGAAGATAACTCAACTTCAAAATTCTCTAAGCCAAGACAATGGACGGCACTCAGACAGGGTAAGATGTAGCAATAATTGGAGGTGGCCGTACATTTTGGAGGATTAAATGCACTTGCAGAAAAAGAATAATACCTAACTGAGTAACTGCTACAAGGATCAACATCCTTGGAGACCTAGAGGGTCCTCCTCTCACACCTTTTTTGCGAATATGAAGTTCCAAATGAACTCAAATAATCAACTTTCTTTTAGTATAATATTGGTAGCCACTTCGTTATTGCATCTTAGAAAGTACATCTGTTCTAAGTTGCACACCACAAGTTATATCAAACAGATTATCAGAAAATAATAATGAGTTGAACGGCAGCAACAAATGAATTAATCAAGGGACAAGATGAGAGGATTTATATCCCAATAATACAATTAAATTGCAGCTGGACTGTAAATGAAATTTGGAAAAAACATTTTTCTGTAAACTCAAATAAAAAATTGATACAAACGGCTCATGCCAATTCCAATAGATTCCATGTTCATTTTCCCATTAACCTCAAGTGGATCTTTCAATATCTAGTTGACTACAAGGATAAGTGAATAATATTACAGATTATAGATATACTGATACCTGCCATAAAGCCGAAACAGTCTCCTTCAGATGCTGATTAGCAGTTGAGTAAAGAAGACGACTCAACTTATTCTATGTTGCAAAAGGAATTAATGAGATGTCAAATGATGAACTTGCATGACTTTTCTATGAGAAAATCTACCCTTAGAAGCACCATTTATATGCCCCGACGTTCACAGCAAAGTGCAATACGATCAAGCTCTAACTGGTTTCTGTAGAACAGCAGACAAATAAACCTCAGATTTTCCAGATCCGTTGATCCTCTCACCCACAACCCATTTGAGCTTCTTGTACCCAAAACGTTCAATTAACCTAGTTAATGCGCTTCTCTTGTCTTCGCTTGTGCACAGAAAATTATCCAACCAAAACAATCCTCCAGCCCTCAGAACTCTATCAATATCAAACATCAAAAACTCCAATTTCTCAGGGCGACCGTTAACATCCAGTACATTTCCCGCATGAACCAAATCAAACGTATTATCATGAAAGGGGAATCGATGATCTAAACTTAAATACAAAGGGAAAAGACCCCTAGCAGCAATGAATTCATTGAACGGTGCATCAACATTCAAAGTAGCAGTAACTACAGTCACATTCCTCTCAGCCATTCTAGCAGCAAAAGTACCAGATCCCCCACCAATATCAAACCCGATTCTAATTCCACCATTTCCCATTGCTAACACATCATTAATGAGGAAATCATTCTTTCCCCTACCTTTAACATATCTCTGTGTCTCATACCCATTAATTATATCAAAACAACCAGCACAATCTCTATTCAATTTCTTAGCATTTAAACAAGCTAAATTCTTGCAACCAAGACCACTCCAACTATAAATCTTATCACTATAATTTTTATAAAGTGAATCAGGAAAAGATTGTAAACCAACCTTAGGAATAGTCTTAGCAAAGCACCTTCTTCTTGGCAAAGGCTCACAACCACTGAGAATCAGCTTCTGACCAAGACTCCAATCATCAGGACAGGGCCCACTAACCTTATAATTCATAAACTGAGACAACAAATCCATAGAGTTAACACAAGAATGTCCAACAGAAGCTACCATTTCAGTGATCCCAGTTCTTGAATCTTTACCCAAAGGAAGCAAATGGTGTTGCAAGAAAGTTCTCAGCTCAGTTGCAATCTTGGAATTAGAAAGATCAATACTTTCATATCCTAAGAGCTCTTTCTCCATTTGGGCTAACTTCTTTTGTGATGAATCAATCTCTCTTAGAATTAAAGAAACTTGTTCTGAGATCAAAGATATGTTCTTGTGGGTATGTGGAAGTAGTAGATGAGCATTGTGATGGTTCTTGGGTGAGGATGTAAAAGCATATAAAGCAAAAAGATTAGTAGTAACTACAGAGAAGAGCATAAGCAGATTCAGAGCTGAAGAACAGTAAGAAGCCCTCTTGAATCTGGCAGTTCCATCACCTATTTTCAGAGACACAGATCCCATCTTTGTGAGTAGGAAAAAAGAGGGTGTTTTTGTCTTAGTGTTGGAGTAAGCTACTAGTGTACTTACTAAGCATTGAAAGTAAGCAAGTGGGAAGAAAAGGGTTGAAAGGAAAGTTGATTCTGGGTATAGCTAAGGGAGATTTAATTTAAGACAGTGACTTTGGTGATCTGATGCTTGTCGGTTGGTTTGTGGAGTGGTTAATCTTAGTGCTGAGATGGTCCGCCGTTCACGTGTAGCCGAGATTAATAATGTCAATTGTTATAACTCAAGGACTAACCCAAGGCTTGGCTGTGTTCACCACTGCACTGTGGGAAAAGGCCAGTCTACTATGGTATATGTTTATTCCCTCCATTTTATTTTATATAACATATTTTTTTAATTTGTTTTAAAAAATAAATATTTTTATAGTGAAAAATAGTTTTTTTTTCATTTTTTCTTATTTTATAATTTTATAATCAAGGAAATACGTTTTAGATCACAGTTTTTAAAAAAAAAAATTAGTTGAACTCTATGCCTAATCAAACACAATTACATAAAATTAGATAAAAAAAGTATTTAACAAAGAAATAAATGTTTTTAACATATAGAAATACTGTCCATTTTACTCTTCTTACATTTAGCTCAACTCACTCATTAACACCCCTTGTGAAATTGAAATAATTTTAGTCAGGAATTTTATTAGGTAATACTAGTAAATAGTACTAATGAACAATTAACTCATTGAAGTATGAAATTCTAAGGCCCTCATTTTTTGAGTTCAGTGTCACATCCTTAAGTTTTTGACTAAGCAGACGTATGACACTTGACAACTCGCTCGTGATTTTGTACAATTTGCTTACGTTCTTATTATGCCAAGTCAGCCTTACTACACTAAATATCATTAAGGAAATGTTAGAACACAAGAAAATTGCCAAAGAAAGCTTTTGTATTAGAGAGAACTTGATTGTTTTGCTCGGTGATTTACAAATGAATGCCCCCTATTTATACTAATCACTTAGAGGCTAGTGTGTAAATAATAATTGTTCCACAAGTTCTTAAGCTATAACTTAAGCTATAACTTGATCAAGCTGTCTTTATTAAGCTTAAACTTTAATAATATTTAAGTGACGTTTGATTCAAAAATTTGACGGAGAGTCTTCAACCAAAACTGTCGTCCATATCTTTTGCAAATTTTATTTTAAAACCAAAATTCCAAGAAAAGAAAAGTTTTCTAGTTATGAAATACTGTTAGAGAGGGATCTTATTTATACTTATGAGAAGGTCGGGACTTCTTCTCAAACACTAAAGAGGTCTAAGTTGTCATTTGTCAAACTTCAAGGATAAAAGTTATAATATTACAACTTTTATCTATACATACAATTTGCTAGGTTTCTAGGGTTTATGTAAAAACCCCCAAAATTAAGCAGTATCTAGACTTCGTTTTATACACCCTGTCGTTACTCACGAAAAATTAGTTTGAATCGATAAAATGGAGGCATTGAAAGAGTGTAGAGCGAATTTGGTAGTGTATTTACATCCACAGAAAGCCAAAAATGTCATGGACGCTGTTTATCGTGAACTCAGCTCTCTTCTTTTCAAGTAATCTTCCATTATCCTTTTTCACTTCTATTTTTGGTTGTAGAGAATTGAAGGTTCTGTATGATGAACCTTTAAAACAATCACTTTTTTTTGGTATCGGAAATTTTTGGTCATGCTGCATTGTTGGTGTAAAGTTAATTAGCTAATGGCGCATTTTTGAATAGAGGGTTTGTAATATACGTTTCATTGATGCTCAATTTTCTTGTTTGAATAGGGCTTGTTGGAACAAACTAATATTCAACTTAAACTAGCAGTAGCCAACAGTAGATTAATAACAACTGAATGTTTACAATGAAGATTACAGGAATTAAAAGATAGGATTGCAATAAAGACATAAGATAGAAATAGCCAGAAGGGGGATGAGAAGACTCAGAAGAAACTGGGATGAGAAATCAGAAACTGCTACAACATCTTGCTTGCCCACTACTCTGAAACTGCTCGCACATATAACAGATTCAGATAACCACTATTTTGCTTAACACGTGCCTTCCTTCCCTTTAACTTAACACATAATCTTGTAAAAGCTTGTTGGGCTGTTTTGTATGCTGGCTTCTTCTAACAGACCCAAGCCCAACTTCACTCTCATTTTGCTGGGCTTCAACCTCTTCCACAGTAGCTTGGTCCAATGGATTCATCACAATACTTTCCTCCCCAATGAGAACCTTGTCCTCAAGGTTCGGAGGTAGCTGTTCTTCTGTTGACATTGGAATTAATGGAGTTACTTGTTCAGCTGGAGTCCCAATGCACTTCTTAAGCATAGATATGTGGAAGACTGGATGGATACGTGCATCAGCTGGAAGATCAAGTTTATAGGCCACATAACCAATTCTTTTAACCACTCGATAAGGACCAAAATACCGCCTGCCTAGTTTGTGGCAGTTTTGGAGTCGGGACAACTGCCGGTAAGGTTTGAGCTTTACAAAAGCCCAATCACCAACCTCCAACTGCAGATCAGTCCGGTGTGCATCAGCATAGGTTTTCATACAAATTTGGGCTCGTTGCAGATTCTCTTTTAGCACGGTCAACACTTCATCCCTTCTAAGCATGTATTTCTCAACCAAATCATCTGCAGTAGTACCCAAGATGTAGCGAGATACAGAAGGAGGTTCCCTTCCATATAATACCTGAAAGGGAGTAAGACCTGCAGAAGAGTGAAAAGCTGTGTTGTACCAGTATTCCGCCCAAGGTAACTTGGGCACCCACTCATGAGGACTCTCGAAAATAAAGCACCGTAAATATTGCTCAACACATTTGTTTAGTGCCTCAGATTGGCCATCGGACTGAGGGTGGTAAGCGGTGCTCATGGCTAAGGTTGTTCCTTGCAGTCGATTAATTTCCTTCCAAAAGGAATGGAGAAACCTCGGATCTCGATCGGATACTATAACCCTCGGAGGACCATGTAGCTTAATAACATGTGCTACGAAAGCTACGGCAACAGAATGGGCCGTGAAAGTGGCCGACAAAGGAATGAAATGGCCATATTGGACAAACGATCCACCACTGTTATTATTGTGGCCTTTCCCTTAGAACTAGGAAGACAAGTAATGAAATCCATTGCGATTTTTTCTAAAACCACATTTGGAATGGGTAATGGCTGTAAGAGGCCAGCAAGACTTCTATTACTGTCCTTCATCTGCTGACAGGTTTGGCAGGCAACCACAAAAGCTCGTACATCTCTTCGCATATTGTGCCAATAAAAATTTGATGAGAGACGGTGAAAGGTTCTAGCTATACCAGCATGCCCGCCTATTGGAGAATCATGAAATTCTTGCAGAAGTTGAATACGAATAGGGGAATCAGAGGGAATAACTAATCTGCCTTTAAAGAATAAAAGGCCTTCGCGGAATACATAGTCAGCATAATTCTCAGATTTCAAATCAATGCCTTGTCTGATGGCAACCGTTTCAGGGTGTGTCTTGGTAGCCTCACAAACTGCATCTACCCAATCAAATTTACTAGCTATTATGGCTAGTAAGGAGCCTTCAGGTGGCCTAGATAATACATCAGCTGCTTTGTTCATCTTGCCCGGTCGGTAAACTATACGAAAATCAAACCCCACCAACTTCCCAAGCCATTTTTGCTGCTCCGGTGTTTGAATGAGTTGGTCAGTGAGATTTTTGAGTGACTGTTGGTCAGTGATAATGGTAAATCGTCTTCCCAGCAAGTATTGTCGCCATTTACTCACCGCCTGCGTAATGGCATACATTTCCCTGTGATATGTTGAAGCACGTTGCATTCGTGGACACAATTTCTGACTATAATAGGCTATAGGATGGCCCTTTTGGGAAAGGACAGCTCCAACTCCAACTCCAACTCTGGATGCATCTGTTTCCACATGAAATTCTTGAGTGAAGTCTGGTAAAGCTAGAACCGGGGTACAACTAAGCTTCTTTTTCAAACAATCAAAGGCTTGCTGGGCAGAGTCACCCCAGGAAAATGATTCCTTCCTCAACAAATCAGTTAAGGGGCTAGCAATTGTGGCGTATTGTCGAATGAAATGACGATAGTACCCCACTAGGCCTAAGAAGCTTCTAACACCCTTAACATCCTTAGGAGTTGGCCACTGTATAATATCTGAAATTTTTGTAGGGTCCACAGCCAAACCTTGCTCAGTAATCACATGACCAAGATAGTCAACTTGAGGTTGCGCAAACATGCATTTGGAATGCTTAGCGACCAGTTTATGTTCGCGGAGCCGCAGGAAAACTTGAGTCAAGTGTTGCAAATGGTCATTCCATGTCCGACTATAGACCAAAATATCGTCAAAGAAAACCAAGACAAAGCGACGCAGGAAAGGGCGAAAAACAGAATTCATTGTAGCTTGGAAAGTGGACGGTGCATTTGTTAAACCAAACGGCATTACTAGAAACTCATAATGCCCTTCATGAGTACGAAATGCAGTCTTCTCAACATCCTCAGGTCGAACCCTGATTTGATGATAGCCGGATAATAAATCCAGCTTTGAGAAGTGAGTCGCACCATGTAATTCATCAAAAAGTTCATCAATAGTCGGAATGGGAAACCTATCCTTCACAGTTATGGCATTTAAGGCCCGATAATCCACACAAAATCGCCACGTACCATCCTTCTTCTGCACCAGCAGAACAGGGGACGAGAATGGACTGGTGCTAGGACGGATAATTCCCTCGGCAAGCATATCAGAAACTAATTTCTCCATTGTTTGCTTCTGAAAATATGGGTAACAGTACTGTTTAACATTAACTGGACCTGAACCTGGATGTCGATGAATGGCATGGTCTTGTGCGCGACCTGGAGGTAAACCTTGAGCTTTGGTAAATACATCTTCAAATTCCTCCAAAAGGGACTGTAAATCCGGTGGCAGAGGAGGAAGTCCCGACTCATCAGTTGTGATCATCATTAAACAAAAATAAGAGGAAACAACCTCAACCTCTGATAGGCGTCGTAATGTTTGTAACTGGACTGGTTGGGCTTCAACCTGCGGTTCTCCAAGCCAGCTGAACTTTTGGCCTTGATAAAAAAATTCCATCATACGAGCCGAGTAATCAGTCAAGATTGGACCCAGTGATCCTAACCATGTAACGCCCAAAGCAATATCCGCCCCTTGCATAGGCAAGACATAAAGGTCCAATATCAGTTCACCACCTTGGATCACTATTGGTGTTTGACGGGCTACGCCCTCACATCGAAGGCGCTGACCGCTGCCAACCATTACCGCAAAAGGCTTTATAGCTTCCACAGGCAGATTGAGAAACTTAGCCACGCGGGTTTGGACGAAATTATGTGTGCTTCCACCATCCACAAGCACCTGCACCGGCGAGCCCGTACATGGCCATTGAATCGAAGAGTTGTAGAAGAACTACCACCGGCCAGTGCGTGGTATGAAATAGCAGAATGATCTTGAACTTCTAAGCACTGAAGTTCTTCAGCAAGGAAATCCTCCGGTGAGAATGACTCAGGTAGCTCAATTGTTGAATCAGAGGACTTTTCAAGAAGGAGTAACTGGGGAAGTGCTTTGCATTTATGGTTGGGGATGTATTTTTCATCACAATTGTAACATAATCCTTTCTCACGCCTGGATTGGAGTTCAGTTGTAGACAATCGTTTGAAAGGGAATTTTGGTAAATGTGATGAAGAAGCAGTAGGCTTAGAGACAACAATTGAAGTTGGTCCAGTGGGGTTAGGTAAAAGAGGTTGGGTCCGAGCGAAAGCAGGACGAATTGGACCCTGGCCATATCAAATTTTTGCTCGTATAAATGGGTCAATCTGATGGCCTCTTCCAATATAGTGGGACCTCGAATTGCCACTTCAGTTTGAATATCCATTTTGAGGCCCGAAATAAAGCACTCAACTAACATGATCTCTGGCAAACGGACTGATTCATTGGCAATAGCCTCAAAGCGAGCCCGAAAGTCCGCAACAGTCGTGGTCTGCATTAGCTTTGATAGCCGACCCTCCGGTGATCTGAGTGATTGATCCCAAACGAATACGAATCTTCCCAGTAAAATGAGGCCAATCAATTAGTTGTTTGTTTCGAAACATCCAGCGGTACCAGTCAAGAGCTTCACCATCCAAATAAAACGAAGCCAAAGAGAGTTGATGATCCGGAAGAATGTTGTAAAATTCAAAATATCGCTCTGCCTGAAACAACCAGGCTTCTGGATTCAAACCATTAAAACGACTGAGTTCCACAGTTGCTGGTTTGTGTCTGAGAGTGAGTGGAGTAGAAGAGTTGGAACCCGGCGACAAACAAACATCAGACGGACGAGGTCGAACCGGCTCGATAGCCGCAGATTGAGCAGCGACAGTTGACATGAACTCCTGGACAAGTTGGCTCAAGGTATCAACACGAGACGATAACTGAGAAACCTCAGAGGAAGAATCAGATGGAATATCAGAATTCTTGAGCTTTGAATCACCCATGGAGCACGAATCAATGAAAGCACCAAATGGAACAAACTAATATTCAACTTAAACTAGCAGTAGCCAACAGTAGATTAATAACAACTGAATGTTTACAATGAAGATTACAGGAATTAAAAGATAGGATTGCAATAAAGACATAAGATAGAAATAGCCAGAAGGGGGATGAGAAGACTCAGAAGAAACTGGGATGAGAAATCAGAAACTGCTACAACATCTTGCTTGCCCACTACTCTGAAACTGCTCGCACATATAACAGATTCAGATAACCACTATTTTGCTTGACACGTACGTTCCTTCCCTTTAACTTAACACATAATCTTGTAAAAGCTTGTTGGGCTGTTTTGTACGCTGGCTTCTTTTAACAGACCCAAGCCCAACTTCACTCTCATTTTGCTGGGCTTCAACCTCTTCCACAGTAACTTGGTCCAATGGATTCATCACACTTGTGTTGCTCTCTGTCAATGTGAGCTTCGTATAGAGGAGTGTTGTGGTAGGTTGACTGACAACGTAAAAATAGTCACAGTGTGATAAATCCTCTAATCATTGGCTTTGTTAGGACGTGCTCAACTAGACATGCGCTATATCTTGTTAAATGGGAAAGAGGTTCCATTACATCTCTGCAATTAGTTTGGGGTTGATGCCTAATTGATTAATTGGATGATTGATTGTAGATGGATTGTGTATCCCATTTATTTGTTCATCTTGTTCAGTCAATTGGACGAAGTGTTGAGTTTATTTCAGGAGGTAGCTGATACCCTTCCTTTTGCTGCCTGTTTTACATTGGGCTGTTAATCCTGCTGTTTAAAAGCTCCAATTTTTAATGCATTAATACATTCTTTCTTCTCTTCCTTGTCTCTGTTCCCTTTTATCACTAAGGATTTTGATGTTTGAGTGTATTTGGACTTTAACTCCACTTGTGATTTGTTGGGTACTTTTGTTTATATGGTTCCTTTTTTTTTACAGGTTCAATGAAGCTTTAGATGGTGTGGTATTGACCTATGAACCAAAGTTTAGTAGCAATTTGGCTAAGATTCTTCCAGGAATTCACCCTTATTTTGGTGTCAGATTTGAAGCAAAATTGCTGCTTTTTTATCCCAAGCCAGAAATGCCATTAGGTAGTCCTGCAACTTCTCATGTGTGTTTGTGGATCAAACACAGTATATGATTTTTTTGGCAAACTTTAGTTCAGTTATTTTCCAGGCTTTTTTCTGGAGGGTGAAGTTCAAAGAAATTTTGTCATAATTTCCCCACCTTCATTGTTCTCCCTTGATTTCAGAAACTCAAAACTCAACTCCCACCCGGAGATAGATAAATAACTATTTAAAAGTGGAATGTCATAGATGTAAGATTGTAAATTCGTTTGGGCTAACTTTGTTTCTTTAATCCTTCTTTTATTTTGATCTTTTCAGAAGGTGAGGTCGTCAAAGTTGGCCAGCAGTCTATTCACATGATTGTTCTTGGTTTTGCTTCTGCCTTCATAGCAGATGAAGACATTCGAGAAGATTTTCAGTATAAAATTGTAAGCACTTTGAACTGATGAGAATTGAGAACTTGAGCTGAGAACTTGAGCTGATACCTGATTTGTCTTTGGATTTGTTTCTCTTTTCGTAGAAACATGGGAAAGAAGTTTATATCAGCAGATCTGACAAGAAACATAGGATCGAAGTTGGAACTACTCTACGATTCTCAGTCAAGAGGTAAGATGTTCTTTGTTTTTTTTTTCCAGCACTCAAACTCTTGTCCTGCATGTACACACTTGGAATTAACTTTCAACCTTAATTTAGAACTTTGCATTACTCTAAATTTGGAAGTGATGCCTAACAATGATAGTATTGAGTACAATAGGAAGAGCCACATTTTTTTCCCTTTCTTCTCTATATGTTTTGTGATTAAATTATGCATCAAGCTCATCCTGGATGCAGAGGACTTCTAGACTCTAGCAACAAATAGCGGTTACATCTGGTCTCAGTATGATGAAGGATGATCCAATGGCACACCTTTTTAAATTGTCCATTTAGGATGGTGTGAAAGCTGTAATCTCATGTATAGCTCAAATGATTTAATTTGGTAGCTCTCCATGAGAATAAATCTATTCTAGGTAGTCACCCTTCAAGAGACGAGATAAACAGATGTTTTGTAGAGGATAGAAGGCTGATTCAAGCTTGTTCCGTTTCTTGTTTCTCATGTCAAGTGTGTTAATGATTCCGATTCTTTACCATTCCATAATATGAATAATGTATCTAATATATGAACTGCTTCTTTTATTGTTTCATGTACTCTAATTGCTTTCTCGCCTATCAAAAGAAAAAAAAAGTCATTTAATTTCTATGTACCAAGTTAACTATCCCTCTGATCTCTGTTGTCCAAAAAATGTATCCACTTTTGGAGAAACTTCTATTCTCTTATCTTCCCATTACTTTTTGAGTATCATATTACCAGTGAGGTGTCATTAGCTCCTTCTTTAAAGTACATAAGACTAAATCTACCGAAAAGATAAGATAACTCCAGTTTATTTAAAAACTGGAGTCAGTTTGACTTTTGCCTCATATTTGTGCTAGGTTGATTTTGTACTTGATTTCTAAAAGTGAACCAGCAATTTAAGTTCATTCTCTTGTATGGGACATTGGTCAAAAGTATAGTTTTTTAACTTTGCTGCTTATATGAATTAATGGTCGAATGAAAATGTGAATTATATGAGTAAATAGAATTTACATTATATGATCAGAACTGAGCCAAAGTGATCTTCAAATACTCATAGAATTTACGTTACACGATCTCTGTGAAGATTGGTAGTCTAGCTTAAAGACAAGCCTCTTATGTTCATTTTAAAGAATAAAATCCATTACTTGCAAGGTGCAGACATAATTTTTCTTTTATTTGAGATGTAAGTCTCTGGTTGAAATAGCTTGGAGGTGACTTTTGTCTTGTTTACTGAAGGTAAGCTTATCTGCTTGGTTGTCTTTAACATTTTATTTTAAAAAGTTTGGTTGTCTTTAAAAAATTCTCATGGTTTGAACAACTCTTAATCTTTTTCCTCTTCATAGAAGTTCTATAAAGGGGAAATTAATTTGATCGTAAAAGAAAACAACAAGAGTCAGAGGTAGGGAGAGAGATAGTTAAGAATTATTTTGTTCATCTAGGCCCGATTCATGATGTAAAACAAAGAGCAGCATATGCATGAAATGTGACAACGATGAAATGTGAGTTTGCTGCAACATTTCAGAAACTGTGTAGTTCATGTATGGGGTTAGAATTTATGCTTATCGATGATGTGTAATTCTATGCCTGGAAAACACCTTCCCCTGTGTCCATTTAATTACTTAATGAAATGGCTTTTAGTAGAAGTGATTCTCCATTGGAAGTGATTCTCCATTGGAAGTGATGTTACTGTCACCAGATCGATGTTACTTCTCTTTTTCTTTTTAAATTTCTTTCTATTGCTTCCACTAATTATCTTAGATGCATGGTGAACTGGTGAAGTCACTTGTGAGTTTTTTGTTTTTACTAGCATGGCTGGATCTTCTTTCATGACCAAGAGAACTTGGTTTGTATGTGTTTAAAATTATTCTTGTGTACTTTCAATGAGCTATAGTGGCCCTAACTTGTTGGGTTGTTGTTGTCCTCACAAATAATTTGCTGAGTTTGCATGTTCAGAAATTATTGTTGTGGTTGGATAGGAATCCTTACAATGCTATGCATTTCATTGCCTTTTTGCTTCTTCTTTCAGCTCTGCCTTCTATTTTTATTTTCCTGGATAACTTAACCTGCTATCGTGTTTTTTTTTTGCAGTTTTGATGAAGAGATGTTGCATGTATGTGGGTCATTAATTCCAACTAACACGGGAAGTGTTCAATGGTTGGAGAGGAAGGCAGAAGAGTCTCAAGCTGACAGGTTTGCAAGCTGTATAATTTTATTCACTTATTTATTCTATCACTGTGCCTCATACATTGTTCTGATACTGCAGTGTTACTGAAAAGAGCATAAGCAACAAAAGGCCTGTTGAAGTGCTTGAGACTGATAACTTAGTGCCCTACTCGGAAAAATTGAAATCCGAAAATCATATCAAGAAATCGAGAAGATCTAAAAACAGAGATAGCTGAATGTGCTAATTGTATGCATACATCAAGACAATTTTTTGATAAGGTATTCATTTCCTTTTCTTTTGTTTTTGTTTCCATGTCTCAGTTATTGTGCTCTTTAATTCTCTGTATTTGTTGATCTTTTCGCTCATTCCCCAGATCTCGAATCAAGTTCCATCCATAGTTCTCCAAAATGTTCTGATCTGACATATAACGCGCCTCCCCCCTCTTTTATTATACTTGTACTTAGCTACATTTACATACATGGAAAGTTTTTGTAGCGCTTCAATTCTCATGCAGTCAAATATTCTCATTTCCGTGAAATTATCAAGCTAGTTTACATGCATTGAATTTGATCTCAGAAGATGAATGCCAAAAACTACGGAGAATTGGTTAACAGCTTGGATGCAAGGTGATATACTCTGGTTTGTGAAGAACGGACTGGTAAATATGGTTGCAGATGGCCACAAGTATACTGGTCTGTTGTTGTCACTGCCCTTGATGGGCAAAGATAGTATAGGAGGAGATAAAATGTTAATTTGCACTATCTATATCAATGTAATCTTCCGATCAAATTTATGCTGCCAATAGCTGTTGCATTCATTTTCTTGTTCTAAATTTTGCTCAATTAATTGATGAGTGATGATTGGTTCATTAATTAAATGTCCAAATTTTCTGTGTATTTGAATTTGGCTCGGTGGGCTGCTCTTTATACTCTTTCAAGGTTTTTGGATTATCTGGCGTGGCAAAAGGATGTTTTTTCTTTTTCTTTTCTGGTTTGACGAACAGTTTTGGGGGGTTAAGTACACAACTAGCCCTCAAAGTGGATAATCTTGAATTTTGTTCCGGCTTGCCTCATGGGCAGAACTTCAAGTTACAAGTGTTGTCCCTCGCTTGCATAGACCGACCATTTGGGCAGGGCGTGTTCTCTGAAGTCTGGATTCTTTAGTCTACCAAATAGCCCAAGAGTGTCATTTCGTAGTGTTTCTTGTGTATAGTGTCTTTGGAGGCTTCTAATTTGTGTGCGCAAATTTTTGAGCCCAAAAGAGAACTGTATACGAGTTTATTACTTATACAAACTCTACATTTTATTAATGAACCATATTTAATACTTAGGCAGAGAAAGTTCACTATCGAATTTATTACTCATGTATGGGTTGTTGAATAGCGAGACATATGATAATTAGTCAATCACTGCTTAATTTAGTTATCTTAGCATTACGTTTTCTTTGAACATCCTTCATTAAGGACTTAAAATTTTAGTTACCAAAAAAAGACTCTAAAATTTCCCCACAAATAGCTGGATATCTAGATGCATATTACTCCAAAATTATCAAATTAGAAATTGCACATCAATTGAGAGTTTGAGACCGTCACAGCCGTAAACTCAATTAAGCAAATAGTCAGATTTTTTTTCCTCCCGACTTTCCATTCAAATTATTTTCTGGTATGAACTCTAATTCATTTTCTCCTTGATTCTTGTAATCATGCTCTATTGAATTTACATTATTTTAAAGATTGAATCAATTAAAGTTGCTACGCTGACGTAAGTTACTTCAATAATTAAAGCGAATTAATTGACATATCTTTTGGCTTTGGCAATGGTTTTAGTATAGAAACTGTTTAACTGTCAATGGGTATAAATTACACCTTACATATATATTGATGCAACAGTACTGTTCTTACTTGATAAAGATAATTTTTTCTTTTCTTTTTTCCTGTAAAAAATTGTACATCGAAATAAGCCGAATTCAAACTGAAATAGCAAATACCCAATAAGTTCGTCATTTCTTCACCGCCCGAATTTAACATTAACAATGTAATAAAGATGATCACGATTTAGAAGTAATCCAATTCATTTTTAATCTAATCTAGGTTTAATTTCGACAAAAGACAAAAGTTTGTTGGATAAATCTTATCTATGCGTAGGCCAATCTTGAGACAAGAACCATAAGTACCCCTAATTCAACAATTAGCACCGCATATGAACAAAGTTAATTAGATATGTTTAATAATTCTCAAATTAGAGAATTGAAATGCATGTGGTTGATGCATATAAAATCAAATCCAACAATGCATAGCTGCTATTCATTGAACATCATATGAGGTTTCGCACACTTTAATACTACAAAATTATTTACTACCGATCTGCAAAATGTATGCATGTTTTTTTTTTTTTTTTTTTTTTTAAATGTAGTTGTCGTTTGTTTTAATTTAGGTACGAACACCACGTGAGAAGATGTTAATTCCGAGTATATAGAAACATCAAGATTTATGTAATATTGCTCTTATCTTATGTAAATTTCGAATTTTTAATTTTGATACAGACTTTGTATTCAAGTGATCAAACGTTTTACCAGAAAAGTGCGTGAACTAATTATTATTCAGTTCAAATTTTTGTTCAAAATGAAGGGGCTATGCTAGAATAATAGGTTAGGAGAACATTTATTTCATGTTTGGCACCTAAGTTAAGGAATGTTAAAGATAAAGAAAGAAAGGGCATCCTCGCACATGGGTCTTGGTCAAATATTGAGAACCCCAACAATTGTTAATGTTCATCATATAGAAACATTATTTTTTTTTATGGAAAGTGAAAAATATAATACTAAAGGGGGCAAGACATGTAGGTATCGATCCAAGTCCTAACTACCACCAGAGAATATACAGTTTACTGTGCTTAATTAGAAGCGTCATTAATATATTCGTTTTTAAATAAGATGTTAACACAATTTAATATATAATATTTGAATATCTTAATACCCTTTCCAAATTGCACTGTCACCCGATCAACAATATATCTAAAGATAGGACAAAGGTGAGAAGTCGTGTTGCCCTTTCAACAAATAAATTAAGTATATTGAATGTGGAGACAAAATCTTACATTGAAAGTTGGTAAGGAAAAAAAACAACATATTATAAGAAGTATGGATATATTCATAATGGTGCGAGATATTTTATGAAAAACTCTGTATACGTTTAGCAAAAATAACAATATCACACTCCGTTAAGAGGATTTTTGATGGCCTTATCCAAGCATTTTTTTCGCTGTTTATATAGATTAAAGGAAAAAGAAAAGAGGAAATGAACATGTGAATGGTTTTTTAGAGTTTCAACTTTCGACAGGCCGTGCGTAGAAAAGCACAGGACCACCACCATAGCTGTTCTATGGTGTCTTTTACTTCGGTCTGGGATTCTATTACCAAAACCAATCCAAAGTCACATGAAATTTGCTTTAATTACACAGCTTTTTCCTCACTTTGAAGTATGATAACTTTACTGCAAAAATGATGTTGGTTTTGTTTTTTCTGGGGGTATATGATCATATATAGCTTGGTTTAATAGAAGATAAGATGGTTGAGTACTGTGCCAAATAATATACCAGCAAAAGCTGTGCTTTGATTTATGTTTTTTGAATCTGGAAACGGCAAGCTGCTGGTTTCTTTAGAACCCACTGAAACACAGCGTAAATAAGATCACTGGTTTAAGTTATATACTAGTGTACATATTTTCCTTACTAAGTGTAGACCTGTGTACTGCAGCAGGTTAGTTATTGTTATTATCAGATTATTAGCTGCTCTTCCTCTTCCACTTTATGTGACAAGGTTCGGAATACCAGGATAAAAATACTTAATTGTCAGTGTGAATTCGTATAAATTCTTTAAGATTTTAAAAATGAAATTACATTTTTAGGAATTACATAAAAAGTACTTTAAGTCATAAATAATTATTAATATTTAATAATATCTAAGAAAGCGTGGTCAAAGAAGAACCTCTTTGATTCCCCAAATAGTAATGTTGCCACATAAATTTGAATAGAGAAAGTATAATATTTACTTATAACTGATCTAGTTATATAAATATTTTTTGTTCGATTGATTTCATTAAACTTAAATTCCTCACTCACATCTACGTATCATATTGTCTTTGTGTATGACCTAAAACTGAGTAGGTAAAGTGGCCTTTTGCATCTACTTAAATCATTCTAAAAAATTAAAGCCAATCCTCATAGAAGATGCTTTTTTACCTTTCATTTTGCCAAAACAGTAGCAACAGACAGTTAGATTGATGTAAAATGCACTATATATCATGCTCCAAACTTAGTTACAGCCTATTTAAGTGAAAAGTAACTGGCTAGCTTGTTCTCCTAATTTGTTGAAAGCTGATTTATCTGTTCCTAATTTCAGTAATAATGACACTTTAAGATCTAAGTTTTGAATCTTAATGAACTAGACAACGACGGAGAAAAGAATAGCAAAGTTACAAAGCATCATTAAAACATGAAAATGAGTCAGCCAAATGGGAAAGCACCACCTATTTTTAATTACTGTGGTAAGATATATAGCTAGCTATTTTCTTTTGTTCTTTTAATTTTTTCTTCTCGGTTTGAAGCTAAGGGGCGTTGTTGTTTCACTAGAATCTAGATAAACCGAGAGTGAAGAATGCAGCAACTCTAATCTTAATTTTATTGGGTAATATTAATTTCATACCGTGATGACGTACCAATATTTTTTCAGCATATAATAAATATTCTTTTAGTTATATGATGTTTTTTCATAGGAGATCCATAAAATATAACACACAAAATCGATAATAAAACACGCAATAAAGTCTTTGTAAAGCAAAATTGTACTTCCTCTGTCCCAATTTATATGACGAAGTTTGGATTTTGAGAGTTAAACGAATTTTTCTTTGACCATATTTTTTTTTTTATGTTTTTTAGATATTTTAAATTGTTGATTATTTTGACTTATAATACTTTTTACGTAGTTTCCAAATATATAAAAAAAAAATTAAGAAACTTAAAAATTCTATGTCCGAATTAACGGGCAAAATTAAAAAATTTGTCTTTAGAAATTCGAGTTCCTTCACTAAATTGTGACATAAGGATGAATTGGTTACAGTAATAGATAATTTCCATTTGTTGTTTAAATAATCTATGGACAAATATTGAACCTTATTAGCGTGGCAGTAGTTGTGAATTCTTTCAAACTAAGGGTACTTACAAACTCATATTCTTATATATACCCACACCTTTCCCAGCATGGAAAACCTCCACTTTTTCACCCAAACACTTCCACACATTAGAAAACTGAAAAACATCAACTGCAACACAAAAAAAAAAAGAAAAGAAAAGACATAATTTTTTCTGTAGAAAATGTCGGGCTGCAGAAAAATCTGCCACATTGTTAAGCTATGCCAAAGGCTGCGGCGGTTGAAGAAGAAGGCAACTATGTTCATCCGCCGTGTCCAGTCCGATGTGCCTGCCGGACACGTGGCAGTCACAGTGGGAACGAATTGCAAAAGATATGTTGTACGCACCACCTACTTGAACCACCCTGTGTTCAAGAAACTCCTCTCTCAAGCTGAGGAAGAGTACGGTTTCAACAATTCTGGCCCCTTAGCTATTCCTTGCGACGAGACATTGTTCGAGGAGTTACTATGTTATTTGGCCCGTTCTGATTCCAAGAACAACAACAAAAAAAACATGTCTTTGTTCATAAGGTTTGAAGACTTTCAGAGCTACTGTCACGTAGGAATCAGAAGCAACTTTGACATTTGGTCTGACTCTAGACCCCTCTTGCATGTCACATGTAATAAGTCCGTCACAATTGGTTAAAAAATGCCCCAAAAAACGAGAAACAAGCGGTCACGGAGAAGCAATGACTATTGTTCATTAGGTCATTTTTGATGGGCCACAAAATTTTAGACGATTCGGGTCGGTCACTCGTATTCATAAAGACCGTATGGACATTAGCACACGAAAAATCGAAAATCGTATTACATTCCTATTTTATGGCCCTAAAACGCCAAAAAACGAGGAGCGGTCGTGGAGAATCAAATTATGACTATTGTTCATTAGGTCGTTTCTGATGGACCCACAAAATTTTAAGCGATTCAGAGCCGGTCGCCCTAATTCATGAAACTAACGTGGACAATAGCACAAAAAAAATTAAAAAATCGTGCTGAATTCTTGTTCGGATCGGATCGGATCAGAGTGGAAATGAAGAACAGAGACAGGAGATCGACGAGATATGATAATTGGTTCTAGTATTTGTATACTTTGCCTTATGAACCCAGAAAGAGAATCGTACTTGTTAGAAATATTTAAAAAGCTAGATTCCATACCATTAACAGAAGAAGCAAGATTGAGTTTTCGATGCTGAGTTTAACATCTTATTATTTACGCGAAAAAACGGATAAAGTTAAATTTATACGTAGTTCTAAGAATACGTGTTATAACTTGATACAAATTGAAAAAGTAAGTAGAAATATATCGAGTTTTGACTGTAAAAAAGGAATGAAATACAAACCCAAATTGAGTAGAGAATGATCTACGAATGAACAAGATGAACCAATGACTAAAGCCCAAAAAAAGGATAATATTTACTATATGTGTATATCTCAACAATCTTTGAAATGTGAAAGTGTATCAATGTCTGAATGTCCAGTCCCTTCTTATAAATGGCAGCCACTCTAATATAATGGAGGAATCTTATTTTGGATATAACTAAAAATATATAGTGGGGATCCCATGATAGATTAATCAATTAGCTTTTCCTTGATTTCTGCCGAGATTCTCTCCCTTAGTGCGGCTATAACGGCTTTGTTGTCCCTTGACTCGAGCTCGATCGGTCTCTAAGTCTCGAGCTCGATATTGACTCGAGCTTTGATTTTCGAGATCGACTTTGACTTGGTTTCGGTATTTGATCGGTCTCTGGGTCTCGACCTCTATCTGGGCTCGATGTCGATCTCAGCTGATCCCGACCTTGGTCGGTTTCTAGGGCTCGAACTCAGCAGCCCGACTTCACGTCATAGCTTGATATCATAATGACGAACCTCAGTCCATCATGCCCCAAACTCGATCAGTCACATGAGGGCAAACTCGGTTTTGACCGTATACAGATAGTCCCTTCGTTTCTCGGAAAGAATGTGGCGAGAAACGATATGACTTTTCAACTTCTGATTAGATACACACTGACGTCTGTGTTGAGCCCGATTGTGACGTACGTGACAAATATCCCGTCGGTTCAGTTATCAAGGCATTAAATGCGCATCAGTCGATGGTCGGCCACTACAAAGTTTGAACCGTCATTGTGAAATCTATAAATAGCCCCCTTCCTTTATCATTTTAAACTTTTACTTTCAATTCTTCTCATTCTATCCTTCACAGTTCTTCGTCTTCTCCCAAATTATCTATTTCCAGGTTCTGAAAATTTCTTTGCTTGTTCTTTACCAAATACCAAAATATTTCAATTTCCCATCTTCTTTGTTCTTTGAAAATTTAGATGGCCAAGATATCTAAAACCGTTCCTCAAAAAGAGGCTGCTTCCTCATCTCGGCCGGCCGATGAGAAATCGGTGGTGGAGCCACGCCTTGAAGAACTCGTTCCCGGGGGATGTGTTATTGATTTTGATTTTAAAGTTGATAAACCCTCTTCGGTTGCCGGTTGATGCGAGCCGGTATCGAGATATATATGCTCGATACCAGTAAGTCTCCTTGATGTGGTGAAGAAAGATTATAATTGGGTAGACAAAGAGGTCGTGATACCGACACCGAAGGAATCGATCACTACCCACATGGAAGGGTATCTGAGTATTTACACTTACCCTTTTATGCTGGGTCCCCTCAATCTAGTCATCATCGATTTTTGCAGGAAATACCAGGTGGCCCTCGGCCAAATTCATCCTTCTTTCTGGAGGATCGTGATCTTGATCCGTTTCTTTGTGAGCAAAATCGATGGGCTTCCCTTCACCCTCGACCACCTTATACGATTGTATAGTCCTCAACTTTACCGAGGCGAGCTGATAAAGCTTCAACGTCGTGCCACCAAGGTGTTCACGTCGAGCATAGATGATGATAAAGATCGGGACTGGATGAGCCGTTTTGTTCGAGTGAAGACCTTGGACCTAATCTCGGCCGAGAGTATTCCATTTCCCGTGAAATGGAATATGAACCGTGAGTGTGATGCCGTTTTTAGTTTTTGTTATTTTTACTTATTCATCTTTTCTTATCAGTGTTCTTTTTGACACAGCCATTGCTTGGATGCCGGGTGCGGTTCCCTATTTCGAGAACTGGGTCAAAAACCTGGTCTCGACGTCAACATTTTTCGAGCGCTCATGGCGCGATTTGTCGAAGGGTCTATGGGAAGCTCGTACTCATGGTAAGCTTTCATCTTGGTCTGCCGATTCGTTTCTCGTTCTAGGTGACATATTTATTCAAAACATGTGTTTACTTATCTTCTCCCTTCGCAGGTCTCGGAAAAGATGCGGTCATGAGGCCCCCGTCTGGTGGTGAGGAAGTTTTACCTCCTGTCTCGAAGCCGTTGAAGGAAAGTAAGAGAAAAAGGACTTCGGATTCCGATGGTCAAAAACCTAAGAAGAGGACAGTCCGTAAGCCCAAGGGAACCACAATCCCATTGATTATGGAATCAGTCCTGCGTCTAAGGGATGAAGAAGAAGAAGAAGAAAAAGATAACTCTGGACTGGTGGCCCGTGCTCGGGCTGGCACCGATATTTGTAAAGCTTTGGTACTGGTGGGGACTGATTCTGCTTCACCCAGGTCCGACAAGGTCGAGGAGAAGACTTCGAACCGAGTTCCCGAGCAAAGGGGGACCAAGGATGTTTTACCTCGGGGCAACAAATCCGTCGAAGAGGTGGTTGATGATGGTACAGGAACCGAGTTTGAGGTTCCCCGAGATGGAGGCGGCGTCTCGAAAGACATAATGGGGGCAATAGAGATCGGCGATTCCCCTTCTTTTCCTTCATTTTCATAGTCTATGATACATGACGCCCAAGCTGTGGAGGTTTATCATGGGGAGGGAGCCCATGGAGAGGAAGTTCCTTTTCGTGGTTATTTTGTTGGAGTAGAAGATGCTACCGGTCCGAGCGATTTGGAGGCTTCGAAGAAAAGCTCGGGCAAGGCGGGGATTCCTCGTATATTCAACGAAGCTCAGCTGGCCCTGAATCAGGTAAGTTCGATTTCTCTTTGTCAACTTTCATACTTGTATTTTTCTTCTTTTATATAACTCCTTTTTATTTTTTGTAGGCTTCTGCGCTCTATCACGAGGTATTTTTCCGATCCCGAGGGGAGCTAAGCCTGTTCGAAGCCGAAATTTGAGGGCTTACTGAGGATAGAGATACCTTCAAGCTTCTCAGTGAGCAAAGGGAAGGAGAAGCAAGAGGACTTCGAGTCGAGCTAGAAACAACTCGGAAAGAACATACCAATTTATCCGAGCAGGTAAAAAGAGTCTTTGAAGTTAATGACACTGATTTGGGCGTGAAGGCTAGCAGTTCGATCCGGCAGGTTCAACAAAAGCTCGAATGATTGGTCAGCTTCGCACCGAGGTGGATGTAGTGAAAGCGGGGGCCGGTGAGTTGAAAAAGAACATGGACCACCTTGCTTCTGAAAAGGAGGCTGCCCGGGCTCAATTGGCCTCGGTCGAGGCCCAACTCCGAAGCTCGAAAGAGAGAGCCTTGGTGCAAGTGAAGAATATCGAGGAGTTCCAGTCTCGGTTGGGCTCAGTGACTTCTGATCGAGAGAGACTGGCCTCGGAATTGGCAGCGGCCAAATCAGAGGCCGAAATAGCCATGGCTAATGCTGGTGCAATGATGGCTATTTACCGGTCCGATGCTGAAGCCGCTCAGGTTCGGGCAAAAGAGGTTGCCGAGGCATCTCAAGCTCGAGAAAATTGGGTTGCCGAGCATGCTAAATACCAATCTCGGAGGGAGACTCTAGAGGAGATCCACGCTCGTGGCTTTGATCTTACAGCCGAGATCGAGAATGCAAAAGAGCTCGAAGCCGAAGCCAGAGTGTTGGCCTTTCCCGATGATGATGATACCGAGAGTATGAGCGGTTCTGAGAGTGAAGGAGGTCTCGAGGGTGAAAATGCTTCTCCTGTAGAGGACTAAGTCCTTTCAGTATTTTTCTTCTTTCTTTTAAGACCGTTATGGTCTTTTGTAGAAAAACATGATTGGGCAATGATGCCCTTGTAAATGATTTCTGGTATATATAAAATATTATTTCTTTTATGGCTTCTGAATCTTTTGCCTTTCTTGTTAATTTATACAAAGGTCAAAAAGTGCCTTAGCACGGGATAATTACTTGAAGGTCCGAGTGAATGTTCGAACTCGACCTTTTCTTTTAGGTAGTCCCCGAGTGAATGTTCGAACTCGAACTGAGATAGCTTTTAGACTTGACGAATAGATTTCAAGTGAAATGATTTGCTCGAATTCGAGCTAAGGTAACCTTTAGGCTTTTCGGTTGAGTGAGGGTGATTTCTCGAACTCAAACTAAGGTAGCCCTTTAGGCTTTTTAATCGAGTGAGTGTTTGCTCGAACTCGAATTAATGTAGCCTTTAGGCTTTACGGTCGAGTGAGAATGATTTCTCGAACTCGAGTTAAGGTAGCCCTTAGGCTTTTTCAGTTAAGTGAGTGTTTGCTCGAACTAGAATTAAGGTAGAGGTTGGCTTTTATATGAGTTGGGGGCGTCTAGGGGTCAAAATAACCGAGTCCTAGTCGAAAAATGACACTTTCCCGTCTTGAGCGTCCAGGTGAGCGTGGGACGCTGGCCATGGCGCTCAAATATTTTGACTGCTGTAAATTGCGCCACAGCGAGCGCCCCACGCTCGCTATGGCCCTCAAATTTCACTTTTTGCGTTTTTGTCCTGATTTCGCTCCAATTCGCGCCCTTTCGTCCCAAATTGCATCCGAATGATCCCTACACATAGAAATACCAAAATTTAGCACAAATAATCATATTAAACATCTCAAATCGTCGAGACATGAGCAAAATGTGAGGCGATATATATCAAAATATGCATACATTAAGCCGATTATCAACACCCCACACTTAGACTCTTGCTCGTCCTCGAGCAATGGAACTATATTAACACCCCCAAAATGTACTTAGCACTATGAAAGAGGACTTCACAATTAATTCAATCAAACACCCTACCTTTTGACTGTGATCGATGTCGGCAATTAAGCATGAACACACAAATTTCACATTTTTTCCATTTTTTAAATAGCCCAAGTATACTCAATATTATTCAACCAGCTCAATCAACTCAAGAAACTTCTCCACAACCACCTTACCTCAAGAGACGACTCATTACCACTAAGCATCCTCAACTCACGCACTCACCCAACACAAGAAAGTGAACAACATCACTAATCCGTCATGAGATCAAGTGCCCTCACCACAAGCAAAAGAGACAATATCAAAGTAGTCCACAAATTCAAATATGTCGTTGAACATAAATTAATGACATCACACAATTGAACAACATTCACTCACTCTCACAAAGAATTCATGTGCATCCCGTGGTCGTACCATAAGCTTGCCCGTAGTGTACATCTCTACTAATCTAAGCTAGCTAAATCTAGGAACAATTAGGACTTTAAGGTTGTAATATAGGCTAAGGGACGGGTATGATATATTTAGGAATAGTGACTAACCCTCCTAAGCACTTTAATACACCACACTCACAATTCAAGCACAATTTCTTCTCAACCCATTCACTTGTCATACACAATAACTAACATAGCCCTCTTTTCCATCAAGCACCTCTATGGTTTCACTAGAACGAGTGAGAAGGATTAGGAGGTGTGTCTTTCTACATTATTTAAACTTTTGTTTGCTCTTTCTTGCAAAATTTTTCCTCTTTTTTTTTCTTTCTCACACATTCCATACATTGAAGTTCATAAGCTAGTGACCTTTATTCACAATTTTAGTGCACCTTAAGGGCTCTTCCATTGTTCCACTCAACAATCACTTCACAATCTTTCACCTTACTGCTTTTAGTGACTAAGTGCCTTAGGAGGTAAAGGTTCAACAATCTCACATTAAGAACAAAGTCGGAGTACAGCTTGTAATGTAGGTGCCAAGGAAACGGTCTATAGGTTCAAAGGGCTAGCAACGGGAAAGTTTTATTTGTTAGTGACAAGCACCTTTATGGTCAAGCAAGAAACGCCTACGTCATCTCCTAGACTAGCACAACTTAATGATTTCGCGTTGATTAATACACGGGGCAAGTTCTAGACTACATAGGATAGCATAGAATATCACCAATCCTTACACACACATGGCACTTGACTCACTCAAGACGGTTCTGTGTGACTCTCAGGTCAAGAAAGCATATCAAGTTGAGAATTTTTAAGCAACAATGCACTAGGTGGCATGCAAGTCAATCAACTGAGAAAAAGGTGTCAAATAGTAGGTTACTTAATTTACTTGGGCATTACAATTCAAATCATATATGCAGGAAGACAGAGCGCATTCCCTAACTTAACTTGCCAACACAAAACATGTCAAAAGGTATCTCCGAGCACCTCAGTTTTCTCCCTTATCCTACTCCTAAAGAAATAAAACAAAACACCCGATTCAAGCTATATCCTTGGAAAAGAACCAGCGTCCAAAGAAAAACCAAGGGATACTACCTAACTATCCTGAAAAAAAAATAAAAGAAAATATTTTTGGTATTTTTAATCGAACTTTAATCCCTCAAGAAAATTGTCCAACCGATCCATCGTCGGGAAAAGTCCAAGTTTTTTTTAATGTAATCTAGGTAATTAGACTATGTTAGTTTTAAACTAAGCTAAAAGGTGATAAAAGAAAAAAAACAATAACACTAAATTTTTATTTATTTTTTACAATTCAAGGAGTATTCCCCCACCCCACACTTAAATAATGCATAGTCCCCGATGCATAATAAATTCAAAAATAGAGTAAGGTGGAAAGAAAGAACTCCCTGCTAGTTGGAGTCTGCCTCATCAGGATACCAACCAGTTGCGGCAATGGGCTCATCATCGTCTCCTAAGGGTACCAGAGCCATTGGTCCCGTAACTTCATCATCATCCGCATCCTCATTATCAGATTCCTTGTCAGTGTTTTCATCCTCAGACGGATGAACTGGACTGCCTGGTGCTATGCCCAACATCTCCTTGGAAGAACTGGAGAGATCACTTCGCAATCGCGTGCGCTCCTCATCTCACACCCCTAGCCTGCTCATAATAACATTGAGGGATTTGTAAAGATACATGTTGAAATTTTCGTCCCTCTCATTTCTAGCAGCTTGGGTGAGCTTGGATGTAGACTCTAGCATGGATGTAATGTCTAACAATGCTGTGGGTGCCTCCACTACCTCATCATAGCCAGGGTACTCTGGTACCCCAGGAGAGAGCATGTACTGTGTTAGGATGTTGCCAAAAAAACCCCCTTTTGATCCTTCCTCCAAAACGGGTGCGGGTCATCTCCCCAAGCATGAGCTCACCCACATTTATAGGGCGCCCGGTCATCAAAAAGTAGATCACGCACACTCGAGCTCGAGTGCACTCACTATTATGCTCAACGAGCATTAATCTAGCTTGCACAAAGTTTTGCCAGACCTTGGCCGTTTTGTTGAAGTCAAACCGGAGCATTTCGAGGTAAATATTTCCCTTAGTCTGCGTTCACTTTGCATTAGAATCAACTCCACAAAGTGTGTGACGTATTTCTTGGTAGCGTGGACTTTTGACGAACTTTCGAAGCCTTCGTGGGTTAGGGCTATCAACTCCCAAAAATGACTCAAGGCTTCCCTATTCATTGGAATTTCCTTTCCTCTGACGCACGACTCGTCCTTTTTCTCGTTCCAGTTGGCATATAACTCTCTTACCATGCTTAGATTTGCCGGGTCCGGACATTCGAGGAGCTTATCCATCTTCTTTTCGATAAATATAGCAGTACATCTGGGAAGTCCCTGCACGGCCCAAAATCTCACCTGTCGTGATGACGCCTATCTCAATACTAGGCAAGCCAAAAAATCCCAATAAACCACCATTTCTTTTAAATTTGAAAATAAAATAATTAAATTCAGCGGAAAAAATCTCAAAATTTCAAATATATCACTCCCAAAACTCGGTGTCACTGAGTACATGAACATCTAATGTGAATACAATGTTTGACTGATAAAAGCCACTGCCTGAAAGTATAGAACAATACAATAACTGAAGGAAAGAAAGACAAGGTCAGCGGACGCCAAGCAGCTACCTTGATAGTCTCCAACTGACAGTACTCTGAAATCTAACAATCTCCGTGTCCGAAAGCACCTGGATCTGCACACGAGGTGCAGAGTGTTGTACGAGTACAACTAACTCAATAAGTAACAAGACTAACCTTTGGGCTGAAATAAATGATGAGCTTCGCAGGTACAGTCCAGTAAAAATAATGGTACAGAAATGTAGGCATGCTTTCAAGTTCAACAGATAAACTCAGTACAAGTGAAATAGATCAATACTGCAAGATATAAGGAATATGACATATCAGTAGCAAGACCTCCTGTAGATACTGGTCACCAATTATTCGGTCACTCGGTACAGTTTATGGCCAGTCTATCCCTGGGGTGTTCCAACCCGTATATATATACACATCGACTGACAGTCAGTCATTTAGTACCGTATAAGGCCAATCCAGCCCTGGGGTAATTTATCCCCAAATGCAAATGATACGGACAAGATCCATGCCCAGGTAAATTTATTACAATATAAATAAGTAAGGCAAGTCCATGCCCTGGGAAAATCCATCCCAAACATATATATAAGCAGTAAGTAAGGCAAGTCCATGCCCTGGGAAATCCATCCCGAATATATATAATCATCTACGCTCACTGAGGGTGTACAGACTCTGGAGGGGCTCCTTCAGCCCAAGCACTATAAGTCGACCGCGCTCACTGGTTGTGTGTGCAGACTCTCGAAGGGGCTCCTTCAGCCCAAGCATGATATAAAGCCAATATGGCCTACTGCAGGCGGGCAGTCCCGATCTGTATAATAATAAAGCCAATGAGGCCTGCTGCAGGCGGGTAGCCCCAATCCATTTAATAATAAAGCCAATAAGGCCTGCTGCAGGCGGGCAGCCCTGATCCATAAAATAGTAAAGCCAATAAGGCCTGCTGCAGGAGGCAACCCTGATCCAGAACAATAATAATGTATAAATCCATTCTGGCCTGCTGCAGACGGGCAACCCCGATCCATTTAATAATAACATATATAAAGCCAAATGGCCTGCTGTATTGCGCAACTCAATCCCATAAATATCCTCACGATGAACAATTATTACTGAGTGTGAAATGTATATTTTAGAACAATTAATTCAACAGCATCACGACCCCATGGGTCCTAAAATATCGACACATAGCCTAAACATGATCTTTATTACTAGCCTCAGCTTAATTCCTCTAACACGTGCCACATGTTCAGATAATAACATGATTCTTTAATTTTTTCTTCTTCACACGATTTATTCAAGACACACTTTCTGTGGTGCACGTCTACATGTTCGTCACCTATCGTGTGTGTCACCTCCAAACAATTCATATCATACCAAATTTGGGGATTCGTACCCTCAGAACCAAGTTTAGAAGTGTTACTTACCTCAAACCGTATAATTCTTTACTTCGATATGCCTTTGCCTCGTGAATTTGCCTCCAAAATCCTCGAATCTAGCCACAATTAATTCGATTCATTCAATAAAATTTATTGGAATTAATTCATAAGAAAATGCTAATTTTTCATAAAAATCCGAAATTTAGCTCAAAAATTGCCCGTGGGATCCACGTATTGGAATCCGACGAAACTCACAAAATCTGACAACCCATCCAATTACAAGTTCAACCATACTAATTTCACTCAAATCCGACTCCGAATCGGTGTTCAAATCTCAAAAATTCATTTTTATGAAATTGTAGAAATTCCTCCGATTTCTCTTGAAAAATCAATAATCTGACGCCGTAAATGAGGATTAATTCATGGAATATAATTACAAGGGATTCAAGAATACTTACCCCAAGTTGTGTGAAAAATTTCCTCTCCAAAGTCGCCCAATCCGAGCTCCAAAATTTGAAAATGAAGAAAGAAACCAAAACCTATGATTTTATCTTCTGCCCAGTTATTTACTCTTCGTGATCGCGGAAAATGCTTCGCGATCGCGAAACACAAAAAGTTTCAGCCCAAAATTTGCCTTTCGCGATCACGGAAAATGCTTCGCGATCGCGAAGAACAAATTCCCAGCACTTCCAGACAACTTCTAGTTTAATAGTCATAACATTTTGTACAAAACTCCATATTGTAATTGGTTTAGCTTTCTGAAAACTAGACACCAAGGGCTATAATTTGCATTTGTTGCTCATCTCCCAATTCCTTATAGATTGTGAGATATAAGCTTCCAAATTCAGCCCTGTGCAATAGAGAATTTCCAAACTCTTCCCAGATAGCCTATAGTGCATCCATAATAACTTTTTATACACAACTCCAAATGACAAATGGTTTACCTTTCTGCAAACTAAATACAAAGGTCTACAACTTTTATTTTTGGATCATCTCCAAATTCCTTATAAATTGCGAGATATAAGCTTCCAAAGTCGAGTCAGTACAACAGTGGTTTGTTCTACGCGATCGCGAAATAGCTTCCGCGATCGCGATTCACAACGCCCCAAACTGTTGTTTACTCTTCGCGATCGCGATTCACACCTCTGTGGACAAAAACCAGCAATTAAAAATGGCCTAGAAATGGTTCGAAATTACCCCGAAACTCACCCAAGCCCCTCGGGACCTCAACCAAATATACCAACAAGTCCTAAAACATCATACGAACTTAGTCGAAGCCTCAAATCACATCCAACAACACTAAAAACACGAATCACACATAGATACAAGCCTAATGAACTTTGAAACTTCTAATTTCTTCAAACGACTCCGGAACCTATCAAATCACGTCCAATTGACCTCAAATTTTGCACACAAGTCATAAATGACATAACGGAGGTATTCCAATTTTTAGAATTGGATTCCGACCCCGATATAAAAAAATCAACTCCCCGGTCAAACTTTCCAAATTTTTTAACTTTCGGCATTTCAAGCCTAATTCCACCACGAACCTCCAAATAATTTTTCGGACATGCTTCTAAATCCAAAATAACCATACGGAGATATTGGAATCATCAAAATTTAAATCCGAGGTCGTTTACACATAAGTCCATATCCGGACACTTTTCTAACTTTAAATTTTCAATTATGAGACTAAGTGTCTCATTTCACTCCAATTCTTTTCGGACCCGAACCAAGAAAAGAGGAAACAAGAAGAACATACCTTTGAGTCTTGAGATGGAATTGAGCAAGGAAGATTGAAGAATTTGAGAACTTGAGAGAAAAGAGAAGAAGAGGCGGCGTCAGTGTTCAGCATTTGTTTTGGGGAAAATGAGGGTTTTGAGTTTTAACTATTTTAATTTAGGTGGAGGATGGGTTTGGGTAATTGGGTATGGGTTAGGTTGTGTGTTTATATAGGTGATTGGGTTGGGTTAATTGGGTTTGGTATATTAATTAAACAAAGAAAAGAAAAAAATAAAAACAAAATACAAAATAACATACCTGACCCGCCAGCCCAGCGCTCCATGCTGGGGCTGGCGTTAAATTTCTCTAGCTTACTGCAAATTGCGCCCCAGCCAGCGTGGGGTGCTGGGCTGGGCGCTTATTTCATTTTTTTTCGATAAATAATTCTGACTACCCGAGCACTCAATACATACATTACACACATTCCACACCATTTCCACCTAAGATTTTTGCAACTACAAAGAAAGAATTAGCCTACTTTAACTAAAAGAAAAACAAAATACTATGCTACGAAAGCAGTAAAAATTGGGTTGCCTCCCAACGAGCGCCTGATTTAACGTCGCAGCACGACTCAACACGTTTTTAAGCATCGGCCAAGTCCACCGAGGTCTTGTGACGTGCAATGTCACCACCACAATAATGCTTTATTATCTAGCCATTTACCAAGAAGGTACCACTTGAGCTCGTATCACGCAGTTCTACCACTCCATGAGGCCTCACACTTACCACAACAAAAGGACCTGCCCAACGAGACTTAAGCTTTCCGGGGAATAGCTTCAACCTCGAATTGAATAAGAGAACTTCCTGACCTGGCTCAATATCTCGATGTTGGATGTGCTTGTCATGCCACCTCTTCGTCTTTTCTTTATATAATTTGGCATTTTCATATGCGTGCATTCGAAACTCATCAAGCTCGTTGAGTTGCAGCAACCTCTTCTCGTCAGCTGAGTCCATATCCGTATTTAGCTTTTTGATCGCCCAATAAGCTTTATGTTCAAGCTCGACGGGCAGGTGACATGCCTTCCCATAAACGTACATATACGGAGAAGTACCTATGGAATTCTTGTAAGCAGTTCGATATGCCCATAATGCATCATCCAGCTTCCATGCCCAGTCTTTTCTATTTCCACTTACTGTTTTTTCCAGAATCTGCTTTACCTCTCTGTTTGAAACTTCTACTTGACCACTCGTTTGGGGATGATAGGCAGTGGAAACCTTATGCTTAACTCCATACTTTGCGAGAACATTATTCAGCAACTTGTTACAAAAGTGAGTTCCTCCGTCGCTTATCAACACTCTTGGAGTCCCAAAGCTGCGTGAAGATATGCTTCTTTACAATGCTTACCACTACCTTTGTTTCATTAGTAGGAAGAGCAATGGCCTCCACGCACTTAGAAACATAGTCAACTGCCACCAAGATGTACCTATGGCCATTAGAATATGGGAACAGTCCCATGAAATCAATCCCCAAACATCAAAAAGCTCTACTGCCAGAATATTTTGCAAAGGCATCTCGTGCTTCCTCGTGATAGTTCCGGCTCTTTGGTATCTGTCACAATTTTTAACAAAGGCATGTGCATCCTTAAACAATTTTGGCCAATAGAAACCTGATTATAGCACTTTTTGGGCGGTTCTATCCCCACCGCGATGACCTCCATATGGCGAAGCATGACAACCATGCAATACTGCATTCATCTCTTCCTCAGGAACACACTTTCGCACCAACTGATCTGCGCACTGCCTATATAGGAATGGCTCATCCCATATGTAGAGCCTCACATCATGTAGGAATCTTCTTCTATTGTCAGGTGTCAATTCTGGTGGCGTCACCCCACTTGCAATAAAATTCACATAATTTGCATACCACGGGGCTTGACTTGAGGTGACTGCTAATAACTGTTCATCAGGAAATATTTCTTTGATTAACCCCCTTCAGCTACATGGTTTTGATTTTCTAATCTGGACAAGTGATCAGCCACTTGATTCTCTGTCCCTTTTCGATCTCGGATTTCTAAGTCAAATTCTTGTAAGAGGAGGACCCAACGAATCAGCCTCGGTTTAGCGTCTTTCTTTTCAAACAAGTATCTGATAGCTGAATGATCTGTGTAGACGATGACTTTGGTTCCCACTAGATATGATCTGAACTTGTCAAATGCCCACACTACTGCAAGCAACTCTTTTTCAGTAACTATATAATTCATCTGAGCTGGATTCATAGTTTTTCTCGCATAATAAATGGAGTGAAAGATTTTATCCCTCCTTTGCCCCAAAACAGCTATGCTTGCTATGTCACTTGCGTCGCATATCAACTCAAATGGTTGCGCCCAATCTGGCCAATGATAATTGGTGCAGTCACTAACCTTCCTTTCAGCTCCTCAAATGCTTTTAGACATGCATCATCAAACTTGAAGGTGACATCTTTCTCAAGAAGCCTGCACAAAGGGGAAGAGATTTTTGAAAAATATTTAATGAAACGACGATAAAAACCTACATGGCCCAAGAAACTGCAAATGTCTTTGACGGATGTCGGTGGAGGTAATTTTTCAATCGCTTCCACCTTTGCTTTATCCACCTACAAACCATTTTTGGTCACCTTGTGCCCCAAGACTATACCTTCAGGTACCATGAAATGACACTTTTTCCAGTTTAGTACCAAGTTTGTCTCTTTACACCTAGCAAGCACTTTATCAAGGTTCATTAAACAATTATCAAAAGAACACCCAAACACAGAAAAATCATCCATGAACACTTCTACAAATCTTTCAACCATGTCAGTAAAAATAGCCATCATACACCTTTGAACAGTCGCAGGTGTATTACAGAAACCAAAGGGCATTCTCTTGAACGCATACGTGCCATAGAGACACGTAAATGTGATTTTCTCTTAGTCCTCTAGGCTATAGAAATATGATTATACCCCAAATAACCATCTAGAAAACAGTAGTATTCCTGGCCAGCTAACCTATCAAGCATTTGGTCAATAAAAGGGAGGGGAACGTGGTCCTTTTAGGTGGCATTGTTCAATTTTCTGTAATCTATGCAAATTTTTCACCCAGTGACAGTTCTTGTAGGAATTAAGTCATTATTTTCATTAACCACTACAGTCATCCCCCCTTTCTTAGGCATACATTGAATGGGGCTTACCCATTTTTCTATCAGAGATTGGAAATACAATACCTGCATCTAGCCAATTAATCACTTCTTTTCTTACCACCTATTTCATGATTGGATTTAGGTGGCGTTGTTGCTCTACACTTTGCTTGTGTCCGTCCTCCATGAGGATTTTATGCATGTAGAAAGCTGGACTAATGCACTTAATGTCAGACATCATCCACCCAATTACTCGTTTGTGCTCACGTAGCACTCTCAACAACTTTTCTTCCTGTAATTTAGACAAGTCAGAAGAAACAATAACAAGTAAAGTGTCAGATTTACCCAAATAAGCATATTGAAGGTGAGGGGGTAGGGGTTTAAGCTCCAATTTTGGAGCTTCTTCAATTGACGGCTTTGGAGGAGACCCACTTGGCCTATTCAGGGGCTCAAACGGGTGTATTCCCTGCATGTAAGCACAAGATGCATCTAGGATATGCATCATCTTCTTAACCTCATCATCAATCTCCAAGTTATCAAACAACATGGGTGCTTTTTCTAGAGAATCGTCTAGATATACACTCATGTCAAGAAGTTGCTCATCCACCTCCACAACAGATATCATAGAGAGCTCCTCATAGTGGAGGGAAAGTTGGATCGCTTTGTAGACATTAAAAACTGCTTCCTGATTGTCCACCCTCATAATCATTTTCCCTCTCTCACTTTAATTATTGCATCACCAGTAGCCAAGAGAGGTCATCCCAATATGATTGGAACTTGTTCATCAGCCTCAAAATCTAGAATAATGAAGTCAGCTGGGAAGATAAATTTTCCAATTTGCAGCAACACATCTTCAATCACTCATTCAGGGTAGACTATAGACCTATCAGCTAATTGCAACATCACAGTGGTTGGTCTTGGAGCTCCCAGACCCAATTGCTTAAACAAGGACAAGGGCATTAGATTTATGCTCGCCCCCAAATCACAAAGAGCACGACCCACGTCAATATTACCAATTCGCACAGGGATGGTGAAGCTGCTAGGGTCCTTAAGCTTTTGAGGAAGCTTGTTGTGGACCCTTAGTGCAACTGTATCGAACTCAGTCAATTTCCTCTTGTAAGCCACTATATCTTTTATGTACTTAGCATACTTTGGAATTTCACGAAGTACATCCACCAATGGAATATTTAATTGAACTTGGCTCAACATAGAGAGAAATTTGTTGAACATGCGATCATCATTCTTTTTCTGCAATCTCTGGGGGGAAGGTAGTGGTGGCCTTGCAGCCTTCACTGGCTCTGAACCTGCATCATTTTTCTTTGACTCGTGTATTGCCTTAGGGATCAGTTCCCCCTCAGGTATAGGCTTGTCCTTTGTCTTTTTTGGCACTTCCTCTAGTTCCCTCCTGTTTCTGAGTGTAACTGCATTAACTTGAGTGTTCTTCTCTATATCACTGGGAAGAGCGCCTGCAGGTCTAGTGTTTTGATTTGCTGCTAACTGTCCTATTTGCCTCTCAAGATTTCTGAAATCGGTCCTCAGCTGTTCATTGTCAAGCAACAACTTCTTCAGCAAGTCATTCGTACTCTCTTCTGTTTGTTGGGGTGGCTTCTGAGGCTGATTGAAATTTCCTTGGGGCCTATACTGATTCTGATTCTGTTGATTTCCGCCCCATGGGAAGTTAGGATGATTCCTCTAATTTGGATGCTAAGTGTTTCCATATTGTGCATGCTGATTCATCGGACCTGTGTTTTGTTGCCACACATAGTATAAAGATTCAGGATTCGTGGGGCACATGTCACTCATATGACCGTCACCACATAGTTTGCAGCAAATAGACATCTGCTGTACATGTTGCATCTGTTGTGTTTGTTACATTGTCATTCTATTCATATGATTTGCCAATTTTGCTATTTTGGCTCTCATGGCTGAGAAGTCATCAAGCTCAATCAACCAGGCTGCCTTCTATTTAATTGCTCTTCGTGAGTTCCTATCTCCTTGCCAATTATGGTCATTAGCAGTGAAGTTATTTAGCAAGAGTTGTATTTCACTGTACGGCCTTGCCAAGCAACTACCCCCACAAGTTGAATCAAGATTCATCTTTGATGCCTCATCTAGCCCATCAACAAAAGTGTGACCCAATACCTCATCAGTCTGACAATGATAATCTCTGAGTAGCTTCTTGTATCTTTCCCAAGCTTGACGAAGTGTCTCTCCATCCCGTTGTTGGAACCCAAGAATTTGGCTCCTCAACGATTTTGTCTTCTTAGTAGGGAAAAACTTAAATAAGAATTTCTTTACTAAATCACCCCAAGTGTGGATTGAGTTCGCGGGCTCCTTTTGCAACCATTCCTTAGCTTCCCCCAGTAGTGAAAAGGGAAATAGTGTCAGCCTGACATAGTCCTTGGAAATGTTTGGATAATTATAGGTGTCCGTAATTTCCAGGAAATTCTGAATATGCCTCTGCGGGTCTTCATGAGATAGACCCACATATTGCCCTGTGGACTGAATCAGCTGTACTATGTACTGTTTGAGTTCAAAATGCCCTGTGATATCAGGCTTCACAATAGCCTGAGTCATATTAGCAAGATTGGGCCTTGCAGCTTCTATCACCACACGCTCTTCATTACCTGCCATCTCTGTTGGTTGTGGTTGAACTACGATGTACAACTCTCCTTCTATTCTAGTTCTAGCTTCGACTTCTCTCCTCACTCTGTGAAGTGTTCGTTCAATTTCAGGATCAAGAGGAAGGAGATTGTTTGCGCTTCTACTCCTCCGCATTCAAGAGAAGAGCCTGCGTTAACTTAAATAAGGTAAACTGAAAATTAGAGCTTGAACAAATAACTAATAAAAGCTTAACTGAGTCAAGTTGTTAATTTCTAAATCCCCTGCTACGGCGTCAAAAACTTGTTGCGACCAAAAACACTCACGCAAGTATACGTGGTCGTCAAGTAATAGAGTAGTGAGTAGAGTATCGTTCCCACGAAGACTTATAAATAACTTTTGACTAATTCAAACTCAATTAACTTATCGATTCAAGAGATTTCTCACAAAATAGATAATTTACCAATTTACTACCTAAAAACTATCAAGTAATAAAATAACTAGAAATCAACCACAACACTAACAATTTCGGATAACAATCAATAGGAGATAATATTCCAGGGTCACGTGTTAGCTAACAATCGTGTTGCGTTCTTGGCTTAAAATGATTAATTGATTTATCTAAGTTGTTGATTGACAAGGTTGATATTACTCATAAGAATCTGTCGAGTTCTTACTCACCTATTCAAGTTAACTTAATGTCTATATGTCTATGGAATTAAGATTAACAAAAATGCATTTACACTTCTTGTATTTCAACCAAGCAAGGCAATTAGGTATATGTCTATCCTAATTGCGAATCTGTTCCCCGATATCCGAGTTCAAGAACATGCTCTATTTAATTCTATATGCAATCTAGAATTTCCACTTTCGAGTTCAACTCTAGATTCGTAGAGAGTATTTCACTGTTAGCTACTCAGTAAAATAATTAAAAGCAGAATTAAATAAATAACCCAATATGATAAAATCAACTTCGTCAAATTAAACTTCAAACGTCAACATTCATGCATACCCATGACCCTCGAACAATAAGGTTCTTAGCCACTCATGTTCGTACAATCATCAAAAATAATATTTTCAAACATAAAATCAATGAGTACTAGGAAAAGGATGGAAGAATTGATCAAATCCATGCTCCCGAGTGTTTGGCGCCTCCCTTCTTCTCTCAAAGTCACGCCCCCTCTCAAAAATAGGTTTAGGTTGGCTTTTATATGAGTTGGGGGCGTCTAGGGGTCGAAATAACCGAGTCCTAGTCGAAAAAGGCTACTTTCCCGTCTTGAGCGTCCAGGGCAGTGTGGGGGTGCTGGCGCTCAAAAATTTAAGCTGCTGTAAATTGCGCCACAGCCAGCGCCCCATGCTGGCTGTGGCCCTCAAATTTCACTTTTTGTCTTTTTGTCCCGATTTCTCTCCAATTCGCGACCTTTCGTCCCAAATTGCTTTCGAAAGATCCTTACACATAGAAATCCCAAAATTTAGCACAAATAATCATACTAAACATCTCAAATCGTCGAGACATAAACAAAATGTGAGGCGATATATATCAAAATATGCGTACATTAAGCCGATTATTAAAGCACTAAGTTAACAACCTAATAAAAGGAGGATAATCTAGGGTTAGTTCCGTTTTTTACTTTAATCTAGGTTTAACGTAGTGACAAAGACAAAGGATCTTACTTGAGAAAATCTTATCCATGACCAGTCAAATCTTGAGACAAGAACCATAAGTCCCCCTTTTCCTGCAATTTGCTCCTGCATGTGAACAAAGTTAGGTCTGTTAAATCATTCTCCATTTAGAGGGGATGCATGCAAAACAAAATCTTATACTCTAAGGAATCATTTGGTAGGATGTATTAGGAAGAATAGTATATGTATTAGTTTTGTTATTATTAATCCTTTCTTTGATAGTGTTTTTTAACTTATGTATAACAATATTTGTATTAGTTATATATCTTATTCAGTACTATTTTTATTTATAGTAAACCATGAAATTAGCAATACTATGAGATTTAATACATGAATAAGTATGTATAAAGATACAACTACTCTTACAAAATTTTTAATATACCATACTAAACCAAACAGTCGATAAAAAATATTCTCATCATAACTATTCCACTATAATTAATCCCAACATTACTAAAACCCTATTCAATACTATTCTTCTCATACGCCTGGCCAAACCCTAAGACTATACATCAAACAATGACTAGGTGCTATTCATTGAGCATCATTAAAGTATTTGAACACTTCAATCATTATAACATCATAAGAGATTAATTATAGGACTGACTGCAAATTGCAGCAGTGCATGCATGTCTAATCTTAATCCAAAAGTTGTTTGTTTTTATTAGAAAACCATGTGAGAACCTCCCAAGATTAATAGCCATCAAGATAATTAATGTGTCTAGTTGTTGCCTTAAACCTGATTATCAAGAAAATAATAAAGGGAATTCTACTCTAGACATCTGGAACGGCCCCCTCGTGTGGTTTTGCAAACGCCAAAACTGAATGTAATTGAAATTCGAAGCACAACTCAGGAAAAAATGTCCTTTTCTGAACTTTAATGTGTTAGTAATTTAAATTGTCTGTACTGTAGCTGAGTTTTAATAAAAGGTGCAACATGGATTATGCCTAGATTGTCGGGCTTAAACTAACCTGATTACCATAAAAATCCAAAGGATTAAAGAAAGCTTTAGCACGAACAACCAATTATATCTTTTGTTAGGATTTAAAGGAAAAAATATTTTAAGTTTTATACAGTAAAGAATTTTTTACACCATCAATATAAAATTTAACCTCTTATAGCATGCTATTTACTATTTATTCTAGGTTATCAATTAATATTATAACTAAATTGAGTTACCTATAATTACTGTTTAAGTAATCTGATTGTGTAATTAGTTTTTACATTATAAGTGCATAAACTTTAAACTAAAGTGATAAAACATGACAAATGTGAAATGTCACCTTACTACCAATCAAGAGCCCAGCTTTACTGTGATTTGCAAACTTAGGCTTTTAACTAACTAAAATGGGCTGGACTTGAACCCCCAAAAGAAGTGTGACCCAATAATAAGAAGTCCAAATGTGCAAAACTCAATTAGCCCAATAATGGATCAAAGAATTGGTAGGGGAAGTGCGCAAACAACTATTTTTAGCTGTTATTTAGAGATTTACCGGTACTTATTATGTCCAAAAAATTTGAACAAAATCTTAATTTCAGGGTAATTCAAAAAATTTTTGTCCCGAAAAATTAATTTAAAAAACTGATATTCATGACACATTTGGCTAATTCTTATATAGCCGCCGCTATCTAGAGCCATTTCTACAGAGAATTGTAGCACATGTGGACCACTGGACGATGTTCACTGGCTGCACTCAGCGTAACCCACAATGGTCCTGCTCTGGCCATTTTTGCAGATTGCACCAAAAAGAGAAAAACCCTACTGTCATCTGCCCACACAAATATGCACGAATTCTTGTATTTTTGTTTTCTTCTTTCTCTGAGAAAAGGACTAAGAAAACGAAAGGAGAAGAAACTAAGGAGTATCGAGGATATTATCCAAAAAAAATTTGAATGGTTTCTGCATTCTTTTACAATGAGGTGGTCCACCCACAGAGGTTTCTCTTCCATATTTTGGCGCTAGTTATGTGGTCCTATGGACATTCTTGCCACTCAAAGATAAACTGGAATAGCAAATAATTGACTTGCTTTTAGCGAGAAGTAAAAAAAAATGATACACAAAAATTTATTACTTATTTAACAGAATATATATGGATATATACAATAATATCTTTTAACAAGAGATTAAGAGGAACACTAGCTTTATTATAACTTGCATCCATCCGTAGGGCGGCGAACCCGATTTGTAAGATTATAATGGTTCTCACAAGTCCTAAAAATACTTGTGAATAGCTTTATTGTTATTGTTGCATCATCGGTGGGACATGTGGATGGATAATGAAGTAAGATGTGAATAATAGTGAAGTAAGACCTAGTCTTACTATTAGTCCAAGAACTTGGTCCATAAAAAGATGTCATGTTAATGCAATAAAGTTGATATAGCTAGAGTAAATGCGATAAGAAATTTTCTAGTTAACAATTCCGTAGGGACGTAGGATATCGAATATGGAAAGAAAAAGCAAATGAATAAGCATTTAACTTATAGTAACATTATATAGTCAGTGGTAGAGCTACCCCAGTATAAGGGGTGTCAAACTGTCCATTGATAAATAATTACACCGTATATTTAGGTAAAAAATAAATATACGGTGTAATTATTTATCAATGGACAGTTTGACACCCCTTTTTCGTATTTTACTTCTTTATATTTTGACTACTTTTAATAAAAATCCTGATTCCATATTGGTTATAACATGTCTATAGGTTATCCGTTATAAAATAAAATTGCATGTAATTATATTTTACATGTAATTTTGATCGTAATTTTATACTGATATATAGCTTAAACTCAATGGATAATAGTACCACTTGTATCAAAATGGAACCCTCTTTCCGTGCGAGTGATGCAAAGTCCCATAAGAAAAGCTAAGTCCCATTTTACAGCTTTACATCACAATTCGGTTCACGTCAGTATCAAAACTTGAATAAATCCACCGTTCGGACTTACTTTTCCCCACACCCATAAAAAGAAAAATAACATAATAAAACGCCATCCCTAAGAATCCTAACCTTTTGGGTTGAAACCACAAAAAGAAAAAGGATAGTTTCTTACGATTGCTTATCATTGTTTAGGCTTAGCCAGAAGGGAGCCTTGTAACAATGGTAATGTTAACTACATGTGATCTATGAATCACGGGTTCGAACCGTGGAAGCAGTTATTAATGGTTGTATATGTTAGGTTGTCTACATCACACCTCATGGAATACGAGATATTTTGTGTACCTAACTATTTTTTTTTAGGCTTAGCTAGAAAATCCAACTCCAAGATCTCAATTTGGGCCCATTATTCACGATAAGATGATGATGATTTGATAAACAAAAAATAGAGAGACATAGCGAGATGCAGGGAAAGTGTTACTTTAGGTATTACTTACTAGTTTTTCTTCCTCTTGTTACATGTACAACCTGTTTTTATAACATTCATTCCATTTTCGTAGGTAATATTTGCATAGGGAAACAACTTTACTCTGGACTTGACAATCATGCAATACATGTTCATTTGTGGAGTGATGAGTCTTACATCACAGGCACATAGATCATCAACAAGGACAATTATTACGCCTCAGTTCCAAGTAAATAAAAAGGTTTAAAATTCATCTCAAGCTAATATTATGAAAATACAAACAACAAGCGGTGGCTATTGGAAAAATAGTCACTTTTCAACTTTGTAATTGACAAATATTATCAGAAAAGTTGCTATTTTGATTATATGTGACTATTTTGAAAGCCTCATTTTCAGGACAGTGATTATTTTTCAAATACTAATTGGTCTCAATTAGTTCAAAATTGGGCCACAGTTAAATGATACTACCTCCGATTCATAATATGTGTCTTATATATATATATATATATATATATATATATATATATATATATATATATATTTTTTTTTTTTTATATATTATAAGTGTTATAAAATATAGCTCAAAGTAACAATATAGAACAAAGAAAAACAAGCTAGGAGATATAGAGAGAAAGAGAGGAGAGATTCTTATTTCTTCTTCAATTGTGTGTATTTTCCTATCTATTACAAGGCCTTTATATAGACATGAAAAGTGAAGAAAAACATGTCATTGAATATGTCATTAAGCATAGAAATATGTCATTGAATATGTTATTAAGCATTTGAGAAGATCATGAAGGAAGAGTAGACATCTACCATAATTTGATTTTTCTTATAACACTCCCCCTTGGATGTCCATAGATAATGTGCCTCGTTAAAACCTTATTAGGAAAAAACCCTATGGGAAAAAAATCCTAGTGAAGGAAAAAGAGTACACATGTTTAGAAATACGCCTTTTGGTTGCCTCGTTAAAAACCTTGCAAGGAGAACCCAGTGGAACAAAATCTTGTAAGAGAAAAAGAGTAAAACGCGTATTAACTCCCCCTGATGAAAGCATCAATTCACATCCTTGAGCCTTCGCATCCCAATCTTGTATACTAGTTTCTTGAAGGTTGACGTCGGTAGAGATTTGGTGAACAGATCAGCCATATTATCACTTGAACGGATCTGTTGCACATTGATATCACCATTCTTTTGAAGATCATGTGTGAAAAATAACTTTGGTGAAATTTGCTTTGTCCTATCTCCTTTATGAATCCTCCCTTTAATTGGGCTATGCATATTACATTATCTTCATACAAAATTATGGGTAGTTTGTCACACTTCAAACCACATTTGTATCGAATAAGATGTATTACAGACCTCAACCATACACATTCTCGACTTGCTTCATGAATAACAATTATCAGCGTAATTAGATGAAGTAGTCACGATTGATTGCTTAGTCGATCGTCAAGATATGGCAGTGCCTCCATATGTAAACACATAGCCTGTTTGAGAACGAGCCTTGTGTGAGTCAGATAAATACTCAGCATCGGCATAACCAACAAGATCGGGACTGCAATCATTGCCATAAAATAATTTCATATCAGTAGTCTCTTTTATATAGCGCAATACGTGTTTGATTCCATTCCAACATCTTCTTATAGGAGCAGAGCTATACTTGTTAAGACATTAACTGAAAAAGTTATGTCAGACCTTGTAATGTTAGAAAGATACATTAGTGCACCAATTACACTAAGATATTGTACTTCGGGACTTAGAAGCTATTCATTATTTTTGTGAGATCGGAATGGATCTTTATTTATATCGAGTGATCTCACAACCATCGGGGTACTCAATGGATGTGCTTTATCTATATAGAATCGCTTTAAAATCTTTTTAGTCTATGCTGATTGATGGACAAAAATTCCATCTTTCATATACTCAATTTGTAGACCAAGACAAAATTTTGTCTTTCCAAGATCTTCCATTTCAAATTCTTTCTTTAAATAGTTTACTGCTTTAGAAAGCTCCCTAGGAGTTCCAATGATATTTAAATCATCAACATACATGGCGATTATAACAAATTTAGATCAAGATCTTTTTATAAAGACACAAGGACAAATTGAATCATTCTTGTACCCTTCTTTCAACAGGTACTCACTCAGGCGATTATACCACATGCGCCCTGATTGTTTCAATCCGTATAAGGATTTTTGAAGCTTTATTTAATAAATTTCTTGTAAACCTTAATATGCTTCAGAATAATTTAAATCTTTCAATGATTTCCATTATACGCATATTACGTTTTTCTTGTATTGCCAGATTAAAACCTGAAATGACGACATCCACCACAGGAGAACATGTCTCTTTATAATCAATGCCAGGATATTTAGAAATGTTCTTGTGACACAAGTCGTCTTTATGTCTATCGACTTGACCTTTTTTTTGCACAAGAACATATTTATACCTCCACTGGCTTTATACTTCCAGGTGTTGGGACTATCCGTCCAACTTCATATTTTTCAGATGAAATCAATTTTCATTGCGTATTTTTTATTTGGCCAATCATTTATCTGTCCAAATTTCATGATAGATTTGAGCTCAAGATCCTCGTCAATATTAATAATATTGAGCTCTACATTATATTAACAATATCGTCGACGATCGTTTTATATCGGTTCTATTATTACCCAATAAAGACATAACTTATTGAGATCTCTTTATCTCGTTATTTTCAGGTACCCGAGCCTCTCCCATGAGGTTTTATGAAGTGTTATGTTGTGGTGCTCTTCTAGAGCACTTGCCTCCTTATTATGACCATATTGAACATTTGCTCCTTTCCTTCTTTAAGGAGTTTTATCTTTGGAACCGATTAGTCTATTATGCTTCATGCATGCTATAAACTCTATTCATTATGAACTTTATTTTATTTAGAGCATTAGCAGCTGAATATGACATTTAGTTTTGGGTCAGCAAATACGCCTGACAATATTTTGCAAATGAATTATCACTTGAACTTTAAGTTCACATTTTCTCATACGAGGATCTAGATGTACTCATAATAATTCATTACATGCATTGCTTTTTCAGCTGCCCATTTATTTTCCCTATTATTGGGATCACCAACACATATCCCTAGCCTTATTTGGGGATCCATCTTTGTGCATTGTGGTGGAACAATTAAATCATATAACACATTCATATTTCTAGATAAAAATTATTTGGTTCCTGACCCTGAACCGATTGTGATAAGGAGAACTTATCATAATTTGGCTAGATGCGTACAAGTACTGTTGTATATTAAATAATACATCACATACCAAATTTTATTTTGGCAGTTTTGTTCTCATAACCAATAGTTTAGATATAATTGGAGGCATACAATTTATGCTTAACCAACTTGGATTTAAATAAGTATTATCAAGATAAATCATCATAATTTATATTCTGGAACTATGCTCTAATAATCTGAGCAATCAATCTTGTAAAAGCCAAACTGCAAGTAGATAACAAATGCACATGTGATCATAGAATAGATGCATCTATTAAAATCATATAATAGTAAACGGTCCACATGGCAGTTGACTGGGCCTATATATTTATCACCTTTTATTTGTTCCAGAATTCAAGGGATTCAATCCCAACCTTAACTGGTATATCATGAGAATAAACAACACAAGAGAATTCTTGAAGAATTTTCTATTTCTTCAATATATGCCAATGTAATTCTCAATTAATTTTTCGCATCATAATTGAACCGGGATGGTCAACCGGTCATGCCAACTAATATTTATTTCAGTAAACCTCTAGTTTACTTGTGACATATGATTCCATCATCATGCTTATATTTGTGTAGTACAAATAAAAAGAAAATCAGGTAACCTTTCATATTTACCCGTTATGATTATAGAAATATGAAGATATTCAATATTCCTTTCATTTATAGTCTCAATATGCCAACCACTTTGACTTATACATTTGAAACTCAAAAAGTTTCTTTTGAGACTTTACAATATCAATATCGTGAATAATTTTATTCATCTGGATAGTAACAAATTAATTTTTCCGGAGCTCTTAATAACTTTTGTACTACAAGATCTTTTGTCACACTATTTATATGGTAAATGTCTCCTTCACGGAGAAAATTATACCATAATAAATTGTCATGGTCAAAATCATCATAAGCAAAATCATTTCTTGCTTTAATTTTTGCTTTAATAACCTTTTATAAGGCACGACAAATATTTTTTTGGCGTATCACATATATGCGACCAATGAAATATTCATGTAATCATATAATAATATTTATTCTCATTATTTCACTTAAACCTCCCTTAGAGGTGAGTTGTGTGGTATTCATCTAGTCATGCACTGCATATCTTTATTCATTACTTTTATCACATATTACCATATTCACCTTTAGAAATGGGTCTGCATTCTCAATGCTTATCACAAGTCACATTCTCTTCAAGGAATGGATCATAATCAGCGGTGTGCTTTATTATTTTTTATACCAATTTGATGGTAAATATTGCCTTCACATTTTGAAGGACTATTTTGAGAACCCTTATTGTTATCCTTTTATAATCATAGTGACGATTATTATTATTTTGATCTTTGGAATGCCCGCGTTCATTGTTCAACCACTCGTTTTCATTTAGACTTATTATGCGCCGCTACCACATTCACTTCAAGAATGGAGTAAATCAAGTGGGACAATATTCATGCCTTTTCATGAAAAATATATTATTTTTTTTAGTTATCATTATATCATCAATATGGTATAGTGGGACTCAAACCCAATGTCTTACTAATATAAAGGCATGTTAGACCATAATGAATTGGGACTCAAACCCAATTCTTATCATTATGGAGCATCACAACTTGATCCTTGTAATGACCCAAAAGGTCATCTTATGTTTTAGAACTCGAATCTGCACTCTTGAGCCTTAAAAATCTCATTTTTACCCTCCACAATTTGCGTGCGTAGTCCGGGCATATTTCCGAAAAGCTTTTATGTTGAAAATTTATGAAAATAAGAATTTATGCCTTAAAAGTTGATTTTAGTTGACTTCGGTCAATATTTTTGGTAAACGGGCTTGGATCTGTATTTTGATGGTCCCGGTAGGTCCGTATCGAATTATGGGACCTGAGCGTATGCCCGTAATCGAATTAAGAGGTCCCTAGCTCGAGCTATGAATTTTTGATGAAAATTAAAAGTCTAAAAATTAATTATTTATAAAAATTGATTGATGTTTGGCATTGTGAGTACCAGGTCCATATTTTAATTTCGGAGCCCGGTATAGGTTCAATATAATATTTATGACTGATCTGTGAAATTTGGTGAGAAGTAGAGTTGATTTGACGTGATTCGGACGTCCAGTTGAGAAGATAGAAATTTTAAAAGTGTTCTTGAGAATTTCATTTGATTTGGTGCTAAATTCATAGTTCTAGGTGTTATTTTGGCTATTTGATTGCGCGAGAAAGTCCGTATGATATTTTTAGACTTGTGTCCATGTTTGGTTTGGAGCCCCGAGGGCTCGGGTGAGTTTCGGATAGGTCACGGGATGTTTTGGATCTTGGAAAATCCGGTTTTTTGCAGATTCTGGTGTCTGGCATATCCTTCTTCGCGTTCGTGAAGGTCCTCTCGTGAAGCGAAGAGTAAAATGATGAGGCCGAAATTTCTTCTTCGCGAACGCGAAGGCTCGAAGCGATAGGGGCATTACCCTTTGCGAACGCGACAAGCCCATCGCGAACGCGTAGTGTTAGGCACTCGGGGGGGGGGGAGGGGAGTCGGCCTTTTCTTCATCGCGAACGCGAAGTCCAGTGGGGGTAGCCTACACGAACGCAAACACTATCTCGCGAATGCGAACACTGTCTCGCGAACGCGAAGGCTTGGCAGCCAATGCTCTTCGCGAACACGACAGTGGCCTCGCGAACGCGATGCACACTGTCGCCCAGCACTTAACAGAATCCAAACACGGGTTTAAGCCATTTTTTCAATATTTTTCAAGAACCAAACGGGTAGAAGCGATTTTCAAGAGTCATTTTCTTCCCCAAAGTATTGGTAAGTGATTCTAAACCATTTTCTTTCAATTATCCATTACATTCATGAATTATCAACCTAAAATCTAGAGTTTTCATGGTAGAATTAGGGGTTAGGGTATAAACTAGGAATTTTGGAAATTTGGGAATTTAGACCTCAATTTGAGATCAGATTCTAAAACTAATTACATATTCGAGCTCGGGGGTGAATAGGTAAGTGAATTTTGGTCCGAACCTCGGGTTTTGACCAAGTGGGCCCGGGGTCGATTTTTTGCTTTTTGGAGGAAAATTTCGAAAATTTAATTTATGCAATATAATTGATTTCTTTAGCAATATTTGATATTATTGAGTCATTTTTGAATAGATATGAGTGGTTTGGAGGTGAATTCCAAAGAAAAAGTTGTGATTGAGAATTAAGTGGTCTTCGGAGCAAGGTAAGTGTTGTGTCTAACCCTGACTTGCGGGAATTAGGAACCTTAGATTACTTTCTAAGTGAAATTTATGTGAGCGGCGTATATGTGAGGTGACGAGTACTTATGCGCCGCTAATTTACCTATTTTTCATGTTTCTCTATTTTTCTTATATTGTCTCTTTCTTATGCCTAATTGCTACGTGTTATACTACTGTTGTTCAATTTATTGTTCTTATCATGTTTACGAATTTTCTGGTAATAATTGAATTTTTATTTCAAAGTTGAGATTGATATTATGGAACCAAATATTGAAGTAAGGTTTGTACTTGTTATTCTATCTCCCTGTTGTTATTTGTGCATTGCATTATGGTAAGAGAGAGTGTTAATACACGAAGGGTGATGCCGTGCCATATTGTGAGTTGTTAATGCACGAAGGGTGATACTGTGCCATATTGTGAGTGTTAATGCACGAAGGGTGATGCCGTACATTTTTCCTTTACTGTATTCACTATTCCTGTTGATTCATGGTATGTTGAATTCTCCGACTATCATTCTATTGTATTTCTTTATCTCGTATGCCCCTCGGCATATTCCCCTTCCGACATTTCCTGTTTAGTTCTTCATTTCTGTTACTTGTATATACACTATTAAATTGTACATATTGATTTGTAGGTACCTTGCCTTAGCCTCGTCACTATTTCGTCGAGGTTAGGCTCGACACTTACCAGTACATTAGGTCGGTTGTACTGATACTGCACTCTACACTTTTTGTGCAGATTTTGGTATCGGCTCGGGTAGATCGAGATTTTTTTTGCTATTGGTCCGCTGTCCGGAGACTCAAGGTAGATCTGTCGGCGTTCACAGACCTTGAAGTCCCCGTCTATCTTCTCTGTCCTACTGTTTCTTTCATTCAGACAGTTGTATTTCTTTCAGACTATTACTTGCAGAAAATTCTAGAATGCTCGTGAATTGTGACTCCAGATCCGGGTGGTAGTAGTTAATACAGTTTTTGTATTATTCCGCACTTATTATATTTCATCTTAGCTAATTATTATTATTTACTGAATGGAAATAAGGATTTGGTTTAATGATTCTCTAACGTTGGCTTGCATAGCAAGTGAAACATTAGGCGCCATCACGGTCCCGACGGTGGAAATTCCAGGTCGTGACAATCCTGATGTCTTACCCTCATGGTGCATTGCGACTGGAACTCATTGAAGTTGATATCATTAATAGCAAAGGACAAAAACTATTTCAAATACGAAGCAAATGCTTACCTCTTGAGTTAAACTCTTCATAATGTCATTTGGATATAATTCTCAACAATAAACTTTCGTTTACTCAAATCAGCTAAATAATTAGTGTCAAACAGATATATAAAAATATAAAATAATATTGAAAATTCACATATGGTCTTTGCTGCAATAAGCTTACTTCAAGATAAAAGTGATATGACCAGAACATTAAGGAAAAATTATGTATCAAACAGAATAATAGTACTACTAGTTACCATGCACTTTTGTGGAAACTAAGTATTATGCTCTCTAGAAAAATAAAAAGATATAGCAGAACCTTTAAGTCAATCAGGGAATCAAAAAAATAGTGGACAAATCTTTGTCTACTATCTACTACTATATGCTTTCCATATAGAAATGATTCAACATGTTAATTTGATAAGAACTATTATCAATGAAAAATTTGGTGTAGTACATACTTCTTGTACTAATATTTTATCTTTATCAAAATAAAATAGTTACGAATATTATTATTATTATTATTATTATTATTATTATTATTATTATTATTATTATTATTATTATTATTATTATTATTATTATTATTATTATTATTATTATTATTATTATTATTATTATTATTATTATTATTATTATTATACTAGGCAAACTAAAACCGTATTATAAGATAAAACCATAAGCATACATAATAAAGTATAATTTTAATTTTGTAGATTATTTAGTATACCGCATGTCACCTATTATTTAGTTCATGAAAATTTACATAAATACTAATTTTTTAATAACTAGACCATTGCTTATTCTAAATAGTAGTACAAACTTATTTGGTTTAAAACTCAGACTTGTTGCTGTAGCAGAAAGACGTGTCTGTAACACTACATACCTTTTTGAATAAAATCTGGATAATTTTGACAATAGATCATCGAGATATACCTTACCAGATGTGGAATTCAACCTTGAGGTTAGAATCTTCGTGTTGATAGCACGTTATAAAATATAGCTCAAAGTAACAATATAGGACAAGAAAAAACAAGCTAAGAGATATAGAGAGAAAGAGAGGAGAGATTCTTATTTTTTCTTCAATTGTGTGTATTTTCCTATCTATTACAAGCCTTTATATAGGCATGAAAAGTGAAGAAAAATATGTCATTAAGCATAGAAATATGTCATTGAATATGTCCTTAAGCATTTATGAAGATCATGGAAGAAGAGTAGACATCCACCATAATTTGATTTTTCTTATAACATTTAGTTTTTTAAAAATCAAGAAATATTTTTTAGTTTTTTTTTTAAAACTCACCACTATACACCAATTATTGAACTATTTTTTAAGTGAGCTGTTTAAAAGAAAGATAAAGGATAGTTTAATTTAGACAAATACTCTTATATATAAGGCAATTAAAGTCTTTCTTAAAATATGGGCAAAAACTTTTTAAAGACAGATAACGTATTTTCCAGAGATAGAATCAATTAACTCCTAACGGGAACAGGAAATGCTAATCACCTCATTAATGTGATAAATAAAACGAGAAAGCAACAATACATAGGACAAATCATGGTTAAAGTTTATCATTAAATAGGAGACTCAGAAAAAATTAGATGACCTCCAAATTAAACTACCAAAAGCCAAATCGAATCCGATGAAAAACACTATAGATAAACTTTAGACCTAAAACAAAAGTGCAAAAGGGAGGAGTGCCACCCCTCTCCCCAAAACAATCACATGCCTGGTTGAGAAGTGGATTAAAGCTGTATTTTTGTGTTGATTGGGGGGGGGGGGGGGGCCAATGGGCATAATTTTGTTTCATATACTCATCTCTCTTATGACTAAATTTTTTTTAATTGTTTATGCCCTTTTTCCTATAGGGTTTGCACATAATATGCTTTCGTATCAACAAAGCAAAGGTTGAAAATTTCAACGATAGTGGAAAATTATTCTTAATGAAGAGCTCATCTTCCCTGTTTGCAATCATTCTTGTCCCTTTATCCTTTTTCTATATATAAAAATTTGTTGAGGCTGCTAAATGCTACTACTTGATTATTAGCTTTTGGTATACCTATTTAATTTATTTATACACAGGAAAATTTTCAACTTCGAGCTAAATTAAAGAAAGAGGAGAGAAGTGTTTAGTTTTGGTTGGTTGTTTTGGCTTCGTCATTACTACTATTTTGTCTCTTCTTTTCCTCTTGTTGAACTAAACTACAAGTTCCTTTAATTTAGTAGTAAATGCGCGCTAATAATATGGACCAAGTCTCTTAAAAAACTTTAAAAATTGGATAAGAGTGTAGGGTTTATAATACTATATACGAATAGATTCATTGGTCTTTTATCTTAATATAATTTAGCTAATAATAGCAACAATAGCAACACCAACTGTATTAATGACAACCATCACAACAGTGATAACGATACTCCTTAATTATACCCCCAAACCCACACCCACACTAAAAAAAAAAAAAAAGAAGAAGAAAGAAACAAGAAAAGAAAACAAGGTTCATAATGAAGTATCAAACAATATTCTTACTAATTTTTTAAATTGATTGAAACACTGATTCTTTCATTTTCTTGCAATAGTAGATGCTGTTTGTAGAATATATATATATATATATATATATATATATATATATATATATATGTGTGTGTGTGTGTGTGTGAGTGAGACTCTGTGTGTGTGTTAAAATATATTTATTGAATTACATGTGGTTTGACTAGTTTTTAATTGCCCATAACTCTTCACCAAAGTCATGTCCTAGAAACATAAACGAGTAAAGGGAAAACATAAGACTAGCTTTCTTTCTTAATGTCTCGACCATTTCATGCTACACTATTCATGATAAAAAAACCTTCTTGTATGAAGTTAAAGTTTACGTACAAATTTGCAGTCTCCAAACAAGTATTTCTAACTGTCTTGATAAACGCTGGAGAGTAGGATGTACCAGGTTAGTTCGATTTTTATCAAAACCAAATCAAATCAAACTAACTGTATCGGTTTCGATTGGTTCGGTTTTGTCGTGTTTTTCGGGTTTTTTTGTTACTTAAATATTATTTCAATCTTACTTTGTCAAATTTTTTATAAGTAAATATATGTTTAGTAAAAATATAAAAAAATGATAAATATATGATTTATTAAAATATTCTTAAGGGAGAATTTTCTTATTAACATATAATAGTTATTTTTTTAGTCGTCTGACAATAATTTTTCGTTGATGTACACTTTCACGGTGAACCGAATTTAGTAATTAAAGATAAAAATCAATATGATACCTAAATAATAACAATTACTTCACATTCAAAAAATATATAAGAATTTAATAGATCTTAACATATGATATAAATATAAAAGAGCAAAGAGATTGATGCATTTCATTAACACTTGAAGAGAAAATGATCATACAACCCATTATTTAAGGTTAATAAATATGGAGCACTTCATATACTATTAAATATTATATCCCGCAAGATAATCCCAAATATTTTTAGACATTTTTAAAGAAAACTCTATATAAAATTTTAAAAGTATATATAAAAATTATATATTTATATGTCGGTTTGGTTCGAATTTTTTTACTCAATAACAAACTAAATCCAAAAATTGTAATCGAATTTTTTAATCGATTTGGTTTGACTTTTCGATTTGATGCGATTTTTCGGTTTGGTTTGTACATCCCTACCGGATAGACAACGAATTCCCCATAAGTATATGGTAGAATCAAACCTTATATACATTTCAAGAATTTTAGACAAATCAAAACTTACCTATTATCAGCTACCACCACATACTCAGATTATATATGTGCGAGTTCACGCGCCAATTTTTGTTTTTTCGTTCTCTTTACTTTTTTCCCATCCCTACCCGAGGTTGTGAAATAATATATATATATATATATATATATATATATATATATATATATATATATATATATATTAGCTAGTAGCTAGCAGTGGAACCTACGTTCATACTTACACGGTACACGTTGCAAATCCTGATTTTATTTTTGTCCTTATGAGTCAGTATTGAGATATTTCAGTATCAAATATAATATTCCATCCGTTTTAATTTATGTAAACCTATTTTCTTTTTAGTTCGAACCAAGAAGAATATCTTTCCTTATTTGAAAATAATTTACTTTTATACAATGATTTATAGTCAAACAAAATATATGTACCTCATTTTACATCAGAAATTCAAAAGTCTTCTCTCTTTTCGTAAACGTTATACTCAGTAAAATGGATTTGCATGCATTGAAACGAATGAAATACTAATTTAATTTCTTGTTAATTTAATATCAAGTGCTCTACATGCATGCATATGGAATTATTTAAATGGTGCCAGCTAATTAAGACATCCATAGTTTATTTGAACTAAGAACAGCCAAATGCATGTTGACAGTCAATTACGTACACAACAGGATTAGGATCTTTGTTTAGTATTTCGCCGAATCAAGTTTTTAATTCTTCGTATTAATTAGGTTAATGACTAAACTGTCTCAATCTGTTTAATTACAATTTTTTATTCTTCATTCTAATTATGTACTAGCGTTAGGTGATATATGAAGTGTCAACGAAGTCCTCTATAATTACTTGATTGATTCCACTCAATAAAATACATTTGCAGTAGGATCGATTAATGGAACATACTTCTCAAACTTCATATTATAATATCAAAGAAAGCATTACAGGATTAAATATTTCGCTCGAAATTGGTCCTTATTTTGTCGAAGTGATGTAAATTTCAACAATACAAATATTAAAACGAATTTTATGAATAATGAGATTGATTGATCAGCCAGTGAAGACATGCATGTGTGTATAGACCTAAAGGTAAAATGGTTCTTTCATTTACACCTAAGGAATTGAGGATGTTGATTCTCTTGAGTTTGTTTTTTCGCTTATCCTTTAACAGATAGTTACTCTGTTAGTATCCTAAATAAATATAATTGAGAATCCTTTTGAACGCGTTATCATGAGTGTGATCGAGTAAGCAAATGACAATGGTTCAAGTATCTGTAAGCTCAAAAAAGAAAAAGAAAAAGAAAAAGGAGACCTTTATATTGTTACAGAAGAGCAAAATACGATAAAAGTAAACTAAATGCAACAATTATTCCAATAATGACATATCCGATTTGACCTATGGACGAATATGCAAGCACACGTTTCATGCTTGTTTGAGTAATAGCAATGAGATTTCCCAATATCATGCTAAGAATAGCTATGATTTCCAGAATAAGATGTCATTCGTTTGATGAGAAATAAAAAGGAATATCAAAAATTCAAATGGCTGAAGCAGTAAAACCTAAGAAAATACTAGGAATATGTTCAGAGTTTTGATTTAATGTATATTTAGAAATTACGTACTAGTAATAAAAGTATATATAAACACATGTATTATGTATTCATTGAGTTGATATAAATTTTAGGACCCGTTTGTCCATACAATATTTTTTCATTTTCTAAAACTCATCTTCAAAACATTGTTTGGTTATATATTTAACTGAAATTTTGAAGACGAGTTTCAAATTTTAAAAAGTGGGTTTTACCTCTTGTAACAACCCGGTCAGTCGTTTTGAGAGTTGTAGCACCGTTTTCCCATTTACTATTCATTTTGTACTTTATAGTTGTTATGTGACTTGCTGGGTAGTCAGTTCGGGTCCGGAGAGATTTCAGAATGAATTGAGACACTTAGTCTCAAGGTTGAAAGCTTAAGTTGAAATGGTTGACCGGATATTGACTGATGTGAAAATGACCCTCAATAGAATTTTGATGATTCCAATAGCTCCGTGTGGTGATTTTGGACTTAGGAGCGTGTCCGGATTGTTAATCGAAAGCCCGTAGTTAAATTAGGCTTGAAATGGTTAAAATAAAAATTTAAGTTTGAAAGTTTGACCACGGAGTTGACTTTTTGATATCGGGGTTGGAATCCAATTATGAAAATTTGAAATAGGTCTGTTATGTCATTTATGACTTGTGTGCAAAATTTGAGATCAATCGGACTTGATTTGATAGGTTTCGGCATCGAATGTAGAAGTTGGAATTTCTAAGTTTCATTTAAGCTTGAATTTGAGTATGATTCGTGGTTTTAACATTGTTTGATGTAATTTGAAGTTTTGACTAAGTTCGTATGATATTTTAGGACTTGTTGGTTTATTTGATTGAGGTCCCGGAGGCCTCGGGTGAGTTTCGGACGGTTAACGGATCAAATTTGGACTTAGAACAATTGAAACTTGTTGTTGCCTACTAGTGCAATCGCACCTGCGGAATTTGGCTCGCAGGTGCGAGCTCGCAGAAGCGAGTCTGGTATCGCAGAAGCGGATGGTCCGCAGAAGCGGATGAGGCATCGCAGAAGCGCGACCGCAGAAGTGACGCAATAGTCGTAGATGCGGCCTGGGCTAAGGGGGTATTGGACCGCAGAAGCGAGTCCGCAGAAGAGGACTCTTGTCTGCAAAAGTGAGCCAACCGCAGAAGCGACCTCCACCCTTGCATCTGCGAGACTGCAAATGCGGCCAAGCACATCGCAGATGCGGAAACACTGGCAGTGTTTAAAACAGAAGGGTTCCGAGATTTTTCTCAGTTTTGGACATTTCAAGTACTGGTTGAGCGATGTTTGAGCAAGAATTCACGAGAAAACTTGAGGTAAATCATTTGTGATCATTGTTAGTCAATAATATTGAATTATCATCGAGTATATCGACTAGATTACGTGTTTTTGAGGTGAAATTCGAGGATTTGGGCCGAGGAATTTGAAATTTAGATTTGACGATTTGAAGGTCGAATTGATGTCGGAATTTAGTAATTTTGGTATGGTTGGACACGTGGTTGAATGAGCATTCATATTTTGTAACTTTTGTCCGGTTCGGAGATGTGGGTTCCACATGCGATTTTTGGATCAAATTTCTGATTTTGTTGAAAATTTTTGTGTTTTCATATGGAATTTATTCCTATAATTTGTGTTGACTTAATCGAATTAATTATGACTAGATTCGAGTCGATCAGAGTCGAAAAATCGAGAGAAAGGCATTTTTACTGACTGATTGAGCGTAGTTTGAGGTAAGTGACTTGTCTAATTTTGTGTGGGGAAAATTCCCCTTAGGATTTCTATTGATATGATAATTATAATGTGTTAAAAGTCGTGTACGCGAGGTAACGAGTGTGTACACGGGTTAAATGTGAAAAACTCTGGTTTTAAATTGTGTAGATCTCTGTTACATATTAATTAAATTATTTTACCCGGTTATGTTCATCATCATTGGTCTATTTATATATTTTAAGTTTGCCTTACTTTTTTCTGCTAATTGCTTTACCTGTTTAGTTGAAGCTTTGTTTTTTTTATTCTGTGCTCATTATTTGGATGTTGAATTTCTTAATTGAATTATTATTATAATGAAGTATTTGACATTAAAAATTTGGTATTGAGGCAAAGTGTTAAATTTGTGAAATATTATTTTTGTTAAGTTATTCACTCCCAAATATTTTGTGAGATTTTGTATTGTGATTGAGCCGTGGGCTCCTTATTGTGGAAAATAATGTTGTTGTTGGATTATTTTGGCAAGTTAAAATATTTGAGCACTTGAGATGCAAATTGTGATATGGATATGCATGCCGTGGTATAAGGTCTAGGTGTTGAAACACATGCGGTGAGATAAGGGTGGCTTGATACGCGTGGCTAGTAGGGGATCTATTAGAAGTCATGTGGTGTGATAAGGGTGGCTAAAATACGGGATGCTATTTCGGAAAAAATAATTTCTTTAAAAATTAAATGTGAAGGCTCTCACGGTGATATAAGGAAATAAAATATTATGAATTTATTTATGATTTGGGACTACGAAGCGGTACCTCGGGAGTGCCCTTGTTGATATTTCTCTATGGCTGCACTTTCTTTTGGTTATTTGTGTTTTCTTTACATTTATAAATTCCCGTTTTCCTTCTGTGAGGTATTATTTGCCCTTATTCTGTGTAGTTGAATTGTGACATACTACTTACTTGAATTATTCATATTGTCATTATTATTATTATATTGTCAAACTTTCACCCTGTCTTTTATTATTTCTAGTAGGGCCTGACCTGACCTCGTCACTACTCTACCGAGGTTAGACCTGGTACTTACTGGGTACCGCTGTGGTGTACTACTCATACTACGCTTCTGCACATCTTTTTGTGCAGATCTAGGTACTTTCTGTCAGACTAGGTATCAGTGAGCTAGCCGTACGCGGAGACTTCAAGGTATATCTCCTAGCGTCCGCAGACCTCAGAGTCCCCCTCTATCCCTATTATGTTGTTTTCCCTTATTCTCTTTAGATTCTGATGCACAGAGGCACCTAAAATATATTCTTAGAAGCTTGTGACTTATCTCTATCGGGTGTTGGGAGTTCTATTTGTTAATTTGCAGTTTTTATTTATTCAACTGTTAAGGATTTAATTTCAGATTTATAATCAGTTATTCCGCAAATTTTTAGGTTACCTAGTCTTAGAGACTAGGTGCCATCACAATATCTTACAGAAGGAATTTGGGGTCGCGACAAGTTGGTATCAAAGCTCTACGTTCATAGGTGTTATGAGTCACAAGCAGGTTTAGTAGAGTCTCGCGGATCGGTAGGGAGACGTCTGTACTTATCTTCGGGAGGTTATGAAATTGTTAGGAAAATCTTCACTTCTTTGATTCCTTATCGTGCGTAATTATTGACTTCGAAATTCTAAACCATTGTCTTTCCATTCTCTCACAGATGGTGAGGACACGCATAGCTGAATCTGATGATCAGACACCCACGCCCCCTGTTGGAGCCGCAAGAGGCCGGGACTAGGACCGGGGCAGAGGCCGAGGAAGACCATGTGGTGTAGTCAGAGCACCTACACGAGCTGCTGCATAAGAGCCTCCATTAGCTCTAGTTGGAGAGCAGACACCTGAGATGCATGTTACTACTCCTGCACTTCAAGAGACTCTTGCCCAGTTTTTGAGCATGTTTGGCACTCTAGCTCAGGCAGGATTGATTTCACTTGCTCCTGCCACATCTCAGGCGGAGGAGGAGCACAGACTCCCGCCGCCCGTAGCCCAGAGCCACGGGCCCAGGTTGACCATGCCCTAGAGGTTATACCAGTGCAGCCAGTTGTCCCAGTTCGGCCTGAGGTTAGGGCATCAGTTTCAGAGGGGGAGCAGCTCAGGCTCGAGAGGTCTAAGAGGTACCACCCTCCCACTTTCAACGGTTTGGCTTAAGAGTATGCTTAGGGTTTTCTTAAGGAATGTCATTGTATCCTTCGTACTATGGTTATTGTGGATTCTAGTGGGGTTTCTTTCACGGCATTCCAGCTTAGGGGAGCGGCCTACCAGTGGTGGCGAGCATACGAGTTGGATAGTCGGGTTGAGGCAGTTTCACTTACTTGGACTTAGTTTTCAGATATGTTCTTGAGGGTGTATGTTCCTCAGAGTCTCATAGATGCATGACGCGCAGAGTTTGAGCAGTTGCACCAGGGTTCTATGACCGTGTCAGAGTATGCGGTCCGATTTAGTAATTTGGCTAGGCATGCACCAGCCTTGGTTGTTGTTGTTCGAGAGCGGGTTCGTTGATTTATTGAGGATCTCCATCCTAGTATCAGATTCAGTATGGCCCGAGAGCTAGAGATGGACATCGCATACCAACAGGTGGTATTAATTGCTAGAAGATTGGAGGGTATGCTGATCCGGGAGAGAGAAGAGAGGGAAGCTAAGAGACCTCGGTATTCTGGTACGTATTTCAGTTCTCGTGCCCCAACTGCAGCCCGTCATGGTAGAGGCTATGTAGGCCGTCCTATTTATTCAGCACTTCCAGCTTTCAGCGGTCTACCGGCTACTCCCAGACCTCAGGTTCCATATTATGCACCGCCAGTGTCTACTATACCTCCTGTACGGGGTGCTTTCAGTGGTCAGTCCAGTCGATCAGGCCCGAGCCAGTCCCAACAGCCACGTCCTTCGAGGGCTTGTTTTGAGTGTGGTGACACTCGTCATATAATGAGGGATTGCCCCAGACTTAGGAGGGGTGCACCTCCATAGATTTCTCAAGCCTCACCTATTCCACAAGGCCCTCAGGCTTCTTAGGCCATGATTACTACACCAGTTGCCACTCCACCTGCACAGCCAGCTGGAGGTGGAGGTCGGACAGGTAGAGGTTGGCCTAGAAGGGGGAGGCCAGGCCAGATATTATGCCCTTTCTGCTAGGACGGAGGCAGTTGCATCCGATTCTGTTATCACAGGTATTGTTCCAGTCTGTCATAGCGATGCATCAGTCTTATTTGATCCAGGCTCCACTTATTATTATGTGTCATCTTAGTCTGCCCCGTATTTGGGCATATCCCGTGATTCTTTGAGTTCTTCTGTTTATGTATCTACACCTGTGGGTGATTCTATTATTGTTGACCGTCTGTATCGGTCGTGCTTGATTGTCATCAGTGGTTTTGAGACCAGAGCTGATTTATTATTGCTCAGTATGGTGGATTTCGATATTATTTTGGCAATGATCTGGTTGTCGCCCTATCACGCTATCCTTTATTGTTATGCCAAGACGGTGACGTTGGCTATGCCAGGTCTACCGCGGCTAGAGTGGAGAGGTACCTTAGATTATGTTCCTAGTAGGGTTGTTTCATTTCTTAAGGCTCAACGAATGGTTAAGAAGGGGTATGATGCGTATCTGGCCTATGTGAGAGATGGTGGTGTTGATACTCCTACTGTGGAGTCAGTTTCGGTAGTAAGGGACATTCCCGATGTATTTCCAGTGGATCTTCCGCGGATGCGACCCGACAAGGATATTGATTTGGGCATTGATTTGTTATCGGGCACTCAGCCCATTTCTATTCCACCATATCATATGGCCCCAACAGAATTGAAGAAATTAAAAGAGCAGTTACAGGAGCTGCTTGATAAGAGTTTTGTTCGGCCTAATGTATCGCCTTGGGGTGCTCCTATCTTATTTGTGAAGAAGAAGGATGGTTCTATGCGGATGTGTATTGATTACCGCCAGTTGAACAAGGTTACAGTGAACAACAGGTATCCATTGCCACGTATTGATGACCTATTCGATCAGTTTCAGGGCGCCAGGGTGTTCTCTAAAATTGACTTATGTTCAGGCTATCATCAGTTGAATATTCGGGAGCCAGATATCCTGAAGACTGCTTTCAGGACTCGGTATGGTCATTATGAGTTCCTTGTAATTTCATTTGGGCTGACCAATGCACCAGTAACATTTATGGTATTCCCGGAGCCGGGAGGATCATGAGCAGTACCTGAGGACTATGCTTCAGACTTTGAGAGAAAATAAGTTATATGCAAAATTTTCAAAGTGTGAATTCTGGATAGATTCAGTGGCATTCTTGGGTAATATAGTTTCGTGCGAGGTGATTAAGGTAGATCCGAAGGAGATTGAGGCAGTGCAGAGTTGGTCCAGACTATCTTCAGCTACGTTTATCCAAAGTTTTCTTGGCTTAGCGACGTATTATCACCGATTTGTAGAGGGTTTCACTTCTATTGTTGCACCTATGAACAAATTGACCCAGAAGGGTGCTCCGTTCAGGTGGACCGAGGAATGTGAGGAGAGCTTTCAAAAGCTCAAGACAGCTTTGACTACAGCCCTAATATTGGTGTTGCCTACAGGTTCAAGGTCTTATATTATGTATTGTGATGCGTTGCATATTGGTCTCGGTGTAGTGTTGATTCAAGACGATAGGGTGATTGCATATGCTTCCAAACAATTAAAGGTACATGAGAAGAACTATTCGGTCCACGACCTTGAGTTAACAGCTATTGTTCATGCCTTGAAGATTTGGCAGTATTATTTGTACGGTGTCCATTATGAGGTCTACACCGATCACCGGAGTCTACAACATCTGTTTAACCAGAAGGATCTTAACTTGCGGCAGCAGAGGTGGTTGGAGTTGCTTAAGGATTATGATATCACCATTCTCTATCATCCCGAGAAGGCCAATATAGTGGTCGATGCCTTGAGTCTTAAGGCGGAGAGTTTGGGCAGCTTAGCATACTTACCGGTAGGAAAGAGGCCTTTAGCCTTAGATGTTCAGGCGTTGGCCAACCAGTTTGTTAGATTAGATATTTTCGCGCCGAGCCAAATTTTGGCTTGTGTGGTTTCTCAATCTTCTCTTTATGATCGTATCAGAGAGCGTCAGTATGATGATCCCCATCTGCTTGTCCTTAAGGACACAGTTCACCATAGTGATGCCAAGGAAGTCACTATTGGAGATGACAGTGTATTATAGATGCAGGGCAGCTATGTGTACCCAATGTAGATGGCTTGCGTGAGTTGATTCTCCAGGAAGCTCACAGTTCACGGTACTCCATTCATCCGGGTGCTGCAAAGATGTATCAGGACTTGAGACAACACTATTAGTGGAAGCGGATGAAGAAAAACATAGTGGAATATGTGGCTCGGTGCCTAAATTATCAGCAGGTGAAGTATGAGCATCAGCGACCGAGTGGATTGCTTCAGAAGTCAGAGATTCCAGAATGGAAATAGGAGCGGATCAATATGGATTTCGTTATTGGGCTTCCACGGACTCATATAAAGTTCGATACAGTTTGGGTGATTGTAGATACATTGACCAAGTCAGCTCATTTCATTCCTGTGGTTACTACTTACTCTTCGGAGTAGGTGGCTCAAGTTTACATTTACGAGATTGTCAAGCTTCATAGCATAACGGTATCTATCATCTCTGACCGGGGTACGTAGTTTACATTACGGTTCTGGAGAGTCCTACAGTGTGAGTTGGTTACTCGGGTAGAGTGGAGTATAATATTTCACCCTTAGACGGACGGATAGTCCGAGCACACTATTCAAATATTGGAGGATATGCTTCGTGCGTGTGTTATAGATTTTGGGTGTGCTTGGGATTATTTCTTTCCACTTGCGGAGTTTGCTTACAACAACAGCTACTAGTCGAGTATTCAGATGGCTCTGTATGAGGCCTTATATGGGAGGCAGTGCCGATCTCAAGTGGGTTGGTTCGAGTCGGGCAAGGCTAAACTATTGGGTACGGATTTGGTTCAGGATGCTTTGGAAAAGGTTAAGTTGATTCAGGATCGACTTCGTACATCACAATCTAGACAGAAGATTTATGCATATTAGAAGGTTCGTGATATTGCATTCATGGTTGGTGAGCGGGTCTTGCTTCGAGTTTGGCCTGTGAAGGGTGTTATAAGATTTGGGAAGAAGGGTAAGTTGAGCCCTAGGTATATTGGGCCATTTGAAATTCTTGAGAGGGTTGGAGAGGTGGCTTACAGACTTGCACTACCACCTAGTCTCGCTGCAGTTCATCCGGTGTTCCATGTTTTCGTGGTCCGGAAGTATCACAGTGATCCATCTCACGTGTCAGACTTCAGCTCAGTCCAGTTGGACAAGGATCTATCTTATGTTGAGGAACCAGTGACCATTTTGGACAGACATGTTAGAAAGTTGAGATCGAAGAGCATTGCTTCAGTAAAAGTACAGTGGTAGGGTCATCCGATCGAGGAGGCAACTTGGGAGATTGAACATGATATGCGCAACTGTTACCCTCATCTTTTCACCACTCCATATATAATTCTAAACCTGTTTGAGGACGAACGTTTGTTTAAGAGAGGGAGGATGTAATGACCCGGCCAATCATTTTGAGAGTTCTAGCACCATTTCCCCATTTACTGTTCATTTTTTTTTCTTTATAGTTGTTATGTGACTTGTTGGGGTAGTCATTTCGGGTTCGGAGAGATTTCAGAATGAATTGAGACACTTAGTCTCAAGGTTAAAAGCTTAAGTTGAAATGGTTTACCGGATATTGATTGATATGAAAACGACCCCGGAATAGAATTTTGATGATTCCAATAGCTGAGAGTGGTGATTTTTGACTTAAGAAATTGTCCAGATTGTTAATCGGAAGCTCGTAGTTAAATTAGGCTTGAAATGACTAAAATAGAAATTTAAGTTTGAAACTTTGACCGGGGAGTTGACTTTTTGATGTCGGGGTCGGAATCCAATTCTGAAAATTTGAAATAGGTCTGTTATGTCATTTATGACTTGTGTGCAAAATTTTAGATCAATCAGACTTGATTTGATAGGTTTCGGCATCGAATGTAGAAGTTGGAATTTCTAAGCTTCATTTAAGCTTGAATTGGAGTATGATTCGTGGTTTTAGCGTTGTTTGATATGATTTGAGGTTTAGACTAAGTTCGTATGATGTTTTAGGACTTGTTGGTGTATTTGGTTGAGGTCCCGAGGGTCTCGGGTGAGTTTCGTATGGTTAACGGATCAAATTTGGACTTAGAACAATTGAAACTTGCTGCTGCCTACTGATGCAATCGCACCTGCGGAATTTGGCTAGTAGGTGCGAGCTCGCAGAAACGAGCCTAGCATCGCAGAAGCGACGCAATGGTGGCAGATGCGGCCTGGGCTAAGTGGGCCTTGGACCGCAGAAGAGAGTCCGCAGAACCGGACTCTTGTCTGCAGAATCGAGCCAACCGCAGAAGCGACCTCCACCATCGCATCTACGAGACCGCAGATGCGGAAACACTACCAGTGTTAAAAACAGAGGGGTTCTGAGATTTTTCTCATTTTTGGACATTTCAAGTACGGGTTGGGGCGATATTTGAGCAAGAATTCACGGAAAAACTTGAGGTAAGTCACTTGTGATCATTGTTAGTCAATAATATTAAATTATCATCGAGTATTTCGACTAGATTACCTGTTTTTGAGGTGAAATGCGAGAATTTGGGCCTAGAGATTTGAAATTTACATTTGATGATTTGAAGGTCGAGTTGATATCGGAATTTAGTAATTTTGGTATGGTTGGACTCGTGGTTGAATGTGCGTTCATATTTTATAACTTTTGTTGGGTTCCAAAATGTGGGCCCCACAGGCGATTTTTGGGTTAAATTTCGGATTTTATTGGAAAATTTGTATTTTCATATGGTATTTATTTCTATAATTTGTATTGACTGAATCAAATTAATTATGACTAGATTCGAGCTGATTGAAGTCGAAAAATCGAGGGAAAGACATTCTTACTGACTGATTGAGCATGGTTTGAGGTAAGTGACTTGTCTAACCTTTGGGGGGGGGAAATTTCCCTTAGGATTTGTATTGATATGATAATTGTGATGTGTTAAAAATCATGTACGCGAAGTGACGAGTGTGTACACGGGCTAAATGTAGAAAACTATGATTTTAAATTGTGTAGATCTCTGTTACATATTAATTAAATTATTTTACCCTGTTATGTTCATCATCATTGGTCTATTTTTATATTTTAAATTTGTCTTTCTTTTTTCTGCTAATTGCTTTACCTGTTTAGTTAAAACTTTGTTTCTTTTATTTTGTGCTCATTATTTGGATGTTGAATTTCTTAATTGAATTATTATTAATATGAAGTATTTGACATTAAAAATTTGGTATTGAGGCAAAGTGTTAAATTTGAAAAATATTATTTTTGTTGAGTTATTCACTCCCGAATATTTTGTGAGATTTTGTATTAATTGTGATTGAACTGTGGGCTCCTTATTGTGGAAAATAATGTTCTTGTTGGTTTATTTTGGCAAGTTGAAATATTTGGACACTTGAGGTGCAAATTGTAATATGGATACGCATGCGGTGGTATAAGGTCTAGGTATTGAAACACATGTAGTGAGATAAGGATGGCTTGATACGCGTGGCTAGTAGGGGATCTACTAGAAGTCATGTGGTGTAATAAGGGTGGCTAAAACACGGGATGCTATTTCGGAAAAAATAATTTCTTTAAAAATTAAATGTGAAGGCTCTCGCGGTGATTAATTGTCGAGGTGTCACTTTCCTATTGGATATTATAACTAATTAAACTTAATACTAATTCTTTTTCATTTTTTTTCTCTTTCTTCTTTTTAACAGAACCAGTGTAACACTGGCCCGTCATTACCATCTCATGCCATCCTCTTCCTCCCTATTTTTGAAACTAAGTCTTGTTTTTTTTTTGTTTCTCTTTCTTTAATTTCTTGTTAAATTTCCATTCCCACTCCTTCATTTCCTCCGCCATATTCACATGTCTTTACAAATTTCATTTTATTGCTCATATTTTATCCCTTTAATATCTTGGATTTGATAGAAACATAAGTTCTCCAACCCAATTGCGTCAAGAATTTAGGTTGGAATATTTTTTATACTTTACTGGAGAGCTTGATGTTCGCCAATACCATTTTTCGTACAAGGGATTTTTTCTCCTTTTCTCTTCGATCTGGGTGTCTGGATTTTCTTTCTACCTCAGTAGAAATCCATCATCATGTTCAAATTACTATTTTATGTTTGATTTAATGGACCATCTAGTACAAAACCTTTTGGTGAGATTGATGTGAAGAGGAAATGGTCAAATTAGAGGTGTTAAAGTGGAGTGGTATGGGGAGGTGATTCTGATTTCGGAGATAGACTTGATTGGTTTAAAGGAGGTTATGGCAGTGAATGGCTTCCATGGTGGCGGGCGAAAAAAATAATGATGAAGGTAAAGAAGATGAAATGAAAAAAAGAGTGAAAAAGGAAAGAAAAAGTAAAAAAAATGAAATAGTGCATCATTTGATACATGGCGCGTGTTAACACAGCCCGCCACAAGACTGGTCAGTATTTTAAATGAGGTATTAAATTTAGTTTAGATGAGAATAGTGGGGGTATTTGGACACCCGTAAAATTTAGGTGTGTAAATAATTTCCTCGAACAAGTTTAATGGGGTCTTTATGTGGAAACACCCGCTTATTGTGCGTAAATTTTTACCCTGCTAAAGCCTAATCATGACATGCCATTGGAGAGACAATGTGTACTTTTGATGGAATTGAGGCTTGTCCAATTTTAGGATAGGTGATAGACAGATGTGACTGCACCTTACCTCATGAAAGGGCTTTAAATTAAGAAACGATAAGTTCAATGTCTGCTATTTTATGTGCACAAAATTCATTCAAATAGAGTTGCTTGATGTAACGACCCGACCGGTCATTTTGAGAATTTTAGCCCCGTTCGATGGCATAAGGTCTTGAGAAGCTTCGTATTATGTGTATTAACTTGCATGCGTGGTTGAATTCAGTTACCAGATGATTCGGAGTCAAATCGGAAGAAGGATTCAAGTTTTGGAAGTTTACGCGGTAAGAGTTGACCGGAATATGACCTTTGTATAAACGGCTCCAGAATGGGTTTTGGATAATTTCAACAGTTTCGTATGGTGATTTTGGACTTAGGCATGCGTCTGGATTTGGATTTGGAGGTCCGTAGGGTGATTTGAAGCATTTCGGCGAAAGTTGGAAAAGTTGAAGTTTTGAAGGTTGAGAGGTATGACCAAGAGTTGAATTTGGTGATATCGTGGTCGGAATGCAATTCCGAGACTTGAAACAACTCCGTTATGTCATTTGGGACTTGCCTGCAAAATTTGATATCATTCTGGGTTGATTTGATAGGTTTCGGCGCGAGTTTTAGAAGTTGGAAGATTTGAAAGTTCATAAGTTCGATTCATGATGTGATTCGTAGTTTCGACGTTATTTGATGTGATTTGAGACCTCGAGCGAGTTCGTGTTAGGTTATAGAACATGTTGGTATGTTTAGACAGGGTTCTAGGGGCCTCGGGTGAGTTTCAGATGGGCTACGGGACATTTTCTTCTATTTTTGGACTGTTGTTTTCTGTCATCTGGTTTCCTTAATCGCGTCCGCGTCACTTCCTTCGCATTCGCATAACTCCTCCCGCGATCGCGGAATCTTGCCTTCCTCTTCTTCGCATTCGCATCCGCTCCATCGCGTTAGCGTAGTAGAAACTAGGAGCTGGGAGCTGGTGACCATTTTCTCTACACGTTCACACTGCTCTATCCGCGAACGCGTAAGTGTGCTTTCCCGTCCTTCGCACACGCGTTGCCCAGTTCCTGGGCCATTATTTTCCTTCTTCGCAATCGCACATGCTTGTTCGCGATCGCACAACACCAATTCCAGGCAGTAGCCATTTCCTCTTCGCGATCGCAGCTTCTCTTCCGTGATCGCGATGTACAAATACCTGGGCAGCAGAATATATTTTCCAAATCGAGGGTTAGGCCATTTTTATCATATCTTGACTTGTAGAGCTCGGTTTTGAACGATGCTTTGTGGATTTTTCAAGCAAATCGATTGGGTAAGTATTCTTCACCTAGAATTTATTATATTCCATGATTTTATCTTCATTTTTATCATTTAATTTATATTTTGAGTTGAGAAAAATGGTGGTTTTTGAAAAAGAATTTCAAAATAAAAAATCATGATTTGAGGGACGAATTGGTATCGGAATTTGATAATTTTAGTATGATTGAACTCGTATCGGAATGAGTGTTCGGGTTTCATAAAATTTGTCGGGTTCCGAGGTGCAGGCCCGGGGGTCGATTTTTTGATTTTGTTAAAGATTGAGGCTTTATGATCCGGAATAGTTTCTTATGAGCTTTATTTGTGCTTTGAAGTTATTTTGGTTAGATTTGAGTCGTTCGGAGGCCATTTCACTCGAGAAGTTCATTTGTGAGTATCGGTGTATCTTCTTTGTGGTAAGTATCTTGCCTAACATCGTGTGGGGGAACTACCCCTTAGGACTTGAGTCTCTATGCTAATTGTAGTCCGTATACGCGAGGTGACTAGTACGTGCTCGGACTTATTTGTGAAAAGTTGGACTTTTAGGGTTCTTAGGTTCTTGTATTTATCGAATATGCAGTTGTTTTGTTATGAATATGTTTCTTAATTACTGGTTTCACCTCTACCTGCTTTAATTAAAGTTAATTGCTTCATGATCCACTCTTGTTATTTATTTGATTCATCTGTGCCTTTACTGAAATTGTTATCTCTTCTATTGTCATGTTATCTTTCCCCTAACTGCTTATCTTTATTTGAAGTTATAATTATCTCTTCTGTAATTGTTCATCCTTAATTGAGACTATGATTATCTTTCTGCTGCTTATCCTTAATTAAATTTGTTGTGTTTATTTCGTAATTGCCCTACCTTAAAAGAAGTTTAGATATCCTATATCTTAGTTGACTTGTCCTTATTTGGAATCATTCGACTTGTGTTAGCTCCCTTGTTGTTGAACTGTATATTGCGGGCCGTTGTTACATATTATTTCCTTCCTTGTTGAGTTATTCTTATTATGACTAGCATCCTCTATTGTGACTATTTCTTATGAACTTGTTCTTCAGTTTTTTTGAGTTTTAGAATTTCTGAGTTGATTTATTTGTCATACCCTTGTATTAGTGTTATTGTTGCTGTTGTACTTGTTGTTGTGATGCACGAGGTTTCTGCCGTGCGGTTGTTATTGTGATGCACGAGGTTTCTGCCGTGCGGTTGTTGTTATGAGGTTGCATGAGATTTCTGTTGTGCTATTGTTACTATTGATATTTGCACATGCGGCGTGACAAGGCAGGCTATATATATGTAGGTTGCGCATATGGCGAGACAAGTTGGGAACATTATTATGCATGTATGGCGAGACAAGATGGGTATTTACATTATTATTGCACACGTGGTAAGACAAGGTGGATTGTGTCATAGATTGATTTGTGATAACTTGTGATGGCCTGAGGATATTCTTGTTGTTGATATTTGTGTAATGGTACACTTACCTGTGTGAGCTTTATCTTGTGGAAAGTTGTGGGAAAATATACTACGTGTTGTCCATTTCGTTTCCTATACAAACTAGCCGGCATGAACTATATTAGGACACTTGCACAATCATACATGTAGTTAAGTACTCTTATCGGTTAAGAGGTTTTCTTGATATTGTTAAGTATATATATACACCCTTTTTTACTTGCCTTCTATGTAAGAATGGCTCTATTTGGCACGTGAGTCGTCAGTGCGGTTATAAATTGTAATGAGAGCATAGGATGCTAAGTGTTAGGGTTTAGGAATTGGGACCCATGAGTTGTGAATATTCTGAGGTTCGGTACCTCGTGGAGGTTATTGGCTAAAACCCGATGTGAAAGCGGTCGTTTTGTTGAGTTGTTATTTGCCTTTCATTTATTTGTGATCACCGAATTTAGATCGTATTTTGGTACATCTATTGTGTCATTATTATGGTATTCCACTGATAGTTGTTGTTTTCCTTTTTTACTGAAATTACCGTATTAATTGCTATTTCATGTGATCATTATGTAGTTTTCATACTCTGTTGTTCCTATACCTATACTTGTTCAGGTTGTTTAGTCCAGTAGGTGTCTTGATTGTACCTCGTCACTACTCCAATGAGGTTAGTCTTGATACTTGCTGAGTACCGTTGTGCTGTACTCATACTTCACTTCTGCATATTTTTGTGCAGATCCAGGTATGTTCGAAGTCAGTTGATCATTAGCTAGCTGTGCGGATTGTTGCTGTGGAGACTCAAGGTAAACCTGCTGCTGCATTCGCAGGCTTCAGAGTCACCTTCTGATTTGTATTCACACTGTTTACTTTATTTCAAACAATTGTATTTAGAAAATTGTATCAAACTCTGTAGAGTTTATGACTTGTACTGCCAGTTTTGGAAATTTTAAATTTTATAGAGATTTCCATTTCAAAAAAAATGTTAGATGTTATTAAATTACTGTTGTTATTTAGTAAATGTTAGGCTTACCTATTCCCTAAGACTAGGTGCCATCACGATACCCAACGGAGGGAAAATTGGTTCGTGACACTTGCTAATTGTTCTTTCAGTTGAGATATCTAGTCTCTAATCAGCATAAAGTCTATGTCCATGGCATTAATCTTTTACATCCTACTAATTTGTTGCCTTGTTCTCTCCAGGAAGCCATCTTTTCTGTTTCGAATATTGTTGCACCAACTTTCTCTACGACAATTAATGACTTATGTCTTACCTTATTGATATTGATATTTTTTTTTGAAATAAAAGATAAATAATATGTATAGAGGTAAAAAACTTTCCAGAACTTAACAATGAGAGTACATTAATTTGACATGATAACAAATGAGCTAGCAGAAAAATATAGTAATTAAAATGTCATCACTTTACAAGAACACTATGAAAAAACTTCCAACATGAATTGAACAAACGCTTATATTTTGAAGAAGCTAAGTGTCTGGTTTGACGGAAAAAAAATTCCGGAAAATATTTCTTAAAAAATAAGTTATTTTCTAATATTCGATTATCGAAAAGCGCTTTCCAAGAAATATATTTTTCACCAAAAGGGAAAAATGGCCTCTCTTATTTATTAGTGAAAGTTATTTTTATTCACAACTATATCATCTTTTAACTTTATATCATTGCTACAATTAACACGTAGACATTATTATACTCTTTATTACTCGAAAGTTTCATGAAATCACTACCCTAATGCCTAAAATTATTACTACCAATTTTTAATAAATGCTCTTTTCCAAAAATATTCCTTCTGTTTCAAATTATATGTCATAGTTTTTAATGAATAGTTGTCTCAAATTATATGTCATTTTAGAAGTTTAAGACTAAATTATTATTTTTTCTTTCTATTTTACCTTTAATATTAATTATTCTTGAAAACTACAAACACCTCAATTATGAGTAAATATTAAATAAAGAGAGATTATATCTTAATACATAAATAAGGGTAAAACAGTCAAAAATTTCTCATATTTAATATTTAATTAGGGGATGTGTAAAAGAGAAATAAGATAGGTGATTTGAGACATAAGGAGTAATATTTTTCCAACTTATTACGTGTATGAAAGTATGAGAAGCTTCAGGTTTCTTTTGTTTGGTGAAAGCATGAGAAGCTTCAGGTTTCTTTTGTTTGGTGAAAGCAGATACATGATTTCTACTAAGGTGGGAAACTATTGAACAATAACGCTGTTAGCTCCAAATTTCCAAAAGTAGCTTGAAGTAATTAACCAAGAAATTGTAATTTTTAAGGTTGACTACGGAAATATCGAAAATGAATATACTCCATAATTGCTATACCAAATTTAAGTCATATCTCAATAGCCATGTGGGACTATAATATTTCTGTATACGGTCGAAATAGATTTCGGCCTTCGTACGATTGATCGAGTTCGAAACACAATCGATCAAAGAGAAACTTCGAGACAGGTTCCGAAGATGGCACAAACAAGCTTCGAATCCGAGGGGCCGATCAATGTTGAGCTCGATATTATTATCGATCTCGAATCCAAATTGAACTATGATACAAAGTAAAGTTATCGAGCTTGTGATCCAGAGACCAACCAACATTGACCCCGAATCAATTCAAGGGTCCGAGTCAGAATCGAGCTCAAGCCAAGATCGAGAGCTCGAGTCAAATCCGAAAACTCGAGTCAATATCGAGCTCATAGACAAGAGCCGTTGCAATCCCATTAGAGGAGAGAATCTTGGCAGGAATTGTGGAAAAACTAATTTACCATGGGTCTCCCACAATATATTTTTAATTATATCTAAAGTAAGATCTCTCTACTATAAAGGGGATGGTTATCATTTTTGTAGAGGCAAGTTTTTTGCTTACGATATAATTCGAGCACCATATTCTCCTATAGTGAAGAATTGTTCTTTCAAGCTTCTAAAATTGATTCTACTTATTTAGTCCTAAATTCATCTTCTTTGCAACCTTATCTATTTTGCATTCTTTGTAATCCATACTTGATATTTCTATTTATCCTTACGATTTGTATTAAGATTGCACCACATATCCTTAGAATTACGTACGAATTCAACTCTATCTGTTTTTCGGGTAAACAGTTTGGCGCCAGCCGTGGGGCTAAAGATAACAGTGGTTATTTGATACGAATCTGCAAAAATACACCGTTGTGTTTTGCGCTTGTTTTCAAAAATATCTTGGATTTCGGATTAGCAACAACTAACTACCAGTCAAATGGCCACACCAATCGACAACGAAGTCGGTCTTCAAGATGAGAACAATAACTTGACACCCAGTACCAAAAGACCACTTGTCAACGCCGTTGGAGCTCGAATCGGAGCACCGATAGATATTAATTCGCATGTGGCCATTGAGGTGAACCTACATTCTGAACCCGAAAATAGCATTCATGGTGGCACTCGGTCTGCAGCTCGAGATACCCCTAACATCGAGGAAAATGGCGTTAGCTTGTGTATGATTTTTGAAATGTTGCCAACTCAACAGGCAGCAATAGCTCAGCTGCAGAGCCGAACCCAACTACAAAGCAGGTCGGAGCCCAATCTGTCTCGAGAAGTCAACCACAGAACGGAGCCAGCCATAGTGAAGTCAAATGAGCAAGAATCGGGGACTATTCCCGAAATTGCTAAATTGCTCGAGAAACTCACAAAGCGAGTCAAAGCCAACAATAAAAAAGTAGAAACATATAACTCTAGGGTTGATCAGATCCCAGGAGCTCTACCAATGATAAAAGGGTTGGATTCAAACAAATTCGTGCAAAAATCGTTTCCCTCGAGCACAGCCCCAAAACCAATCCCCAAAAAAATCCGTATGCCTGAAATTCCTAAATATAATGGAACGATCGTTCCCAACGAGCACGTCACTTATTACACATGTGCCATCAAGGGCAATGATTTAGAAAATGATGAAATGGAATCTGTGTTGTTAAAAATATTCGGAGAGACGCTCTCGAAGGGAGCAATGATTTGGTATCACAACCTACTACCAAATTCCATCGACTCATTCGCCATGTTAGCAGATTCTTTTGTGAAAGCACATGCCAGTGCCATAAAAGTCGCAACAAGGAAATCGGACCTCTTCAAGGTAAGACAAAAGGATAACGAGATGTTGAGGGAGTTCGTATCTCATTTTCAAATGGAATGAATGGATCTGTCACCAGTCACAAATGATTGGGCTATTGTGTCTTTCACTCAAGGTTTGAACGAATGAAGTTCGACGGCTTCACGGCGGTTAAAGTATTACCTGATCGAATACCCGGCCATCACGTGGGCCGACATGCACAATCTGTACCAATCAAAAATTAGGGTCGGAGATAATCAATTGGGGTCTGAACCCACTGCTCGAAGGGATATTAATCGAAAACAAGGTCTGATCGGCGATCGATATCGACCGTGCAACGGAAACTACATAATCAGTGAATCCAGACATAACCCCAGGAAAAATAACAAAAGAAGTGATCGAGGTCAAGGGTCCCGAGGGCTGATGAACAGAAGTAGGTTTGATAGGCCTGCCGGATCTAAGGAAGCGCCTCGGTTATCGGAATATAACTTCAATATTGATGCATCCGCCATCGTGTCGGCAATCGGACGCATCAAAGACACTAAATGTCCTCGACCCATGCAGATCGATCCTTCCCAAAGGAATACCAATTAAATGTGCGAATATCATGGCACCCATGGCCACAAAATGGAAGATTGCAGGCAACTAAGAGAGGAAGTAGCCTGGTTATTCAACAAAGGGCACCTTCGAGAATTTTTAAGCGATAGGGCGAAGAACCACTTTAAAAATAGGGATTTCGGCAAGCAAAACGAACAAGAAGAACCACAACACACCATTCACATGATCATCGGTGGCGCCGATACCCCTCAGGGACCGGTGCTTAAACGCGCTAAGACATTGATTGTGAGAGAAAAGCGATCTCGAACTCAAGATTACACACCTATAGGAACTTTCCTTCAACGATGAAGATGCAGCAGGAGTCATACAACCCCATAATGATGCACTGGTAATATCCGTACTCATGAATAAAACTAAAGTTAAGTATGTGTTGATTAATCTAGGTAGCTCGACCAACATCATCAGATTCAATATGGCATGTGAAACCACTAAAGGCGAGATAATTCTATCGATAAGCGTGATCGGGACCATCCAAGAAATAAAGTTCCACGTGATCGAAGGCGACATGAGATACAACGCCCTTTTTGGAAGGCCATAGATCCACAACATGAGAGCTGTACCTTCGACCCTACACCAGGTCCTTAAATTCCCAACATCGAGAGGAGTCAATATAGTGTACGGAGAACAACCAGCCGCAAGAGAAATGTTCGCCGTCTAGGAAGAAAAACCAATATCCTCGCCTTCGCCAGTAAAGGGATCAGGCTCAAAAGGGGAACGAGGTACCAAATAGCAAGCACTGACATCGGCCTTGACCCAACCAGATAACCGGAAGATCGAAGAAGATGATGATCAGAGGATCCCTCGATCCTTTGCGATTCTTAATGATTCTGATGCTACCAAATCAATGATTGAGGAATTGTTGCAAGTCACACTAATCGAGCACTGGCCGAACGGAATGTATACCTGGGAACAGGGTTGACCCCCGAACTCAGGAAGAAACCTATTCGATTTCTTATCGATAATATTGATTGCTTTTTCTGGTAAAATTTAGATATAACAGGGATCCCACCGGACATAACGACATATCGGCTAAGCTTGGACCCTAGGTTCAGACCGGTAAAGCAAAAGAGAATACCCTAGTCCGAGGTAAAGCATGAATTTTATAAAGGACGAGGTAACCAAACTTCTCAAGATAGGGTTCATTCGGGAGGTGAAATATTCCGAATGGTTAGCCAATGTAGTTGTAGTTCCTAAAAAAGGGAACAAACTTAGAATGTGTGTGGATTATAAGGATTTGAACAAAGCATGCCCCAAAGATTCCTTTTCGCTACCCAATATCGATCGCATGATCGATATCATGGCCGGCCACGAGATCCTTACTTTTCTCGATGCCTATTCCGGGTATAATCAAATCCAGATGAACCTCGAAGACTAGGAAAATACTTCATTTGTCACCAAATATGGAACATATTGTTATAATGTGATGCCCTTCGGGCTAAAAAATGCAGGAGCTACTTCCCAACGCCTAGTAAATAAAATGTTTGAAGAACAAATAGGTAAATCAATGGAAGTTTATATTGATGACATGCTAGTTAAGTCCCTGCACGCAGAGGACCATTTGACCCATTTGCAAGAAATGTTTGAGATTTTGAGGAAATACAATATGAAGCTCAACCCCGAAAAATATGCTTTCGAGGTCGGTTCGGACAAGTTCCTTGGCTTCATGGTGTCAAATCGGGGAATCGAGATTAACCCCGGTAAAATCAAGGCTATCAAAGACATCACCATCGTGGACAGCGTGAAAGCCGTACAGAGGCTAACGGGACGGATTGCAGCCTTAGGCCGATTCATTTTGAGATCGTCAGATCGAAGTCATAAATTTTTCTCTCTACTAAAAAAGAAGAACAATTTCGCTTGGATCTCGGAATGCCAACAGGCATTAGAAGAATTAAAATGATATCTATCGAGCCCACCACTACTTCATACTCCAAAAACAAACGAAAAACTTTGCTTGTACTTGGTAGTATTGGAAATTGCAGTAAGCGGTGTCCTAGTTCGAGAAGAGCAAGATACGCAATTTCCCGTTTATTATATAAGTTGTACCTTAGGAGAAGGAAAATATATATCCGCACCTAGAAAAATTGGCACTTGCACTAATAAGCGCCTCTAGAAAGTTAAGACCGTACTTTCAATGCCACCCCATATGCGTATTAACCACTTACCCGCTTCGTAACATTTTGCACAAGCCCGAACTATTAGGCCGATTGGACAAATGGTCCGTTGAACTCAGTGGGTACGATATCAAGTATCAACCCCGTCCGACCATCAAGTCTCAAAATTTAGCAGACTTCGTGGCCGATTTAACGCCAACCCTCGTACCCGAAATCGAAAAAGAACTCTTATTGAAATTGGGTATGTCATCGGGGGTATGGACCCTTTTTACCGACGTGGCTTCGAACGAGAAGGGGTCGTCCAGGCTAGGCATAGTTTTAAAGCCACCCACGGGCAACACTATTAGGCAATCTATCAAAATTACCAGGTTGACTAACAACGAGGCCAAGTATGAGGCCATGATTGCAGGTCTCGAGCTAGCTAAAAGCCTGGGAGCAGAAATTATTGAAGCCAAGTGTGACTCTTTGCTGGTGGTAAATCAAGTAAACAAAACCTTCGAAGTTCGAGAAGATAGAATGCAAAGGTATTTGGACAAACTACATGTCACTTTACACCGTTTCAAACAATGGAGTTTACTGCATGTTCCACGAGAGCAAAACAGTGAAGCTGATGCACTTGAGAACTTGGGATCATCGGTCGAGGAAGGTGAGTTGAGGCCGGGGACTGTCGTTCAACTCTCGAGATCTGTGATCGAAAAAGGAGATAAATTCTACAAGCTTAACCTGGGATTGGAGAAATAAGTATATTGAATACTTAAAGAATGGAAAGCTCCCGTCAGAACCTAAAGATTCAAGGGCCCTACAAACCAAAGTCGCTCGATTCATGGTAGCTTCAGATGGAAGGTTATATCGAAGGACATTCGATGGACCATTAGCAGTATTCTTAGGTCCAGGAGATACCGATTACATCCTACATGAGGTACACGAGGGCACTTATGGGAATCACTCCGGTGCCGATTCATTAGTCTGAAAAATAATCAGGGTAGGGTATTATTGGATCGATATGGGCAACGACGCAAAAGCGTTTGCTCGAAAATGTGACAAATGTCAAAGGTTTGCACCAATGATCCATCAACCCGAAGAGCAACTTCACTCAGTCTTATCCCCATGGCCATTCATGAAATGGGGAATGGATATTGTCGGCCCTCTGCCATTGACCCCATGTAAAGCTAAATTCATTTTATTTATGACTGACTATTTCTCTAAATGGGTTGAAGCACAGGCATTCGAGAAAGTAAGAGAGAAAGAGGTCATAGACTTTATCTGGGATCATATCGTATGTCGATTTGGGATACCCGCCGAAATAGTGTGTGACAATGGAAAATAATTTGTCGGCAGCAAAGTGACGAAATTCTTCGAAGACCACAAAATAAGAAGGATATTATCAACACCATATCACCCCAGTGGGAACAGACAAGATGAATCAACGAACAAAACTATCATTCAAAACCTAAATAAGAGGCTGAACGACGCTAAAGGAAAATGGAGAGAAATCCTACCCGAAGTCATTTGGGCATATCGAACAACATCAAAATCTAGTACGGGGGCAACCTCGTTCTCCTTAGTATATGGCTCCGAAGCCTTGATACCTGTCGAAGTCGGCGAACCCAGTGCCAGATTTTGATATACGACAGAAGAATCAAATAATGAGGCTATGAACACTAGCCTCGAATTATCGGACGAAAAACGAGAAGCTACTCTCGTCCAATTGGCCACCCAAAAGCAACGAATCGAAAGATACTATAATCGAAGAACCAAGCTCCGCCATTTTAAACCCGGGGACTTAGTGCTAAGGAAAGTCACCCTCAATACCTGAAATCCAAATGAAGAAAAACTAGGACCGAACTGGGAAAGACCATATCAGGTTCTTGAAAACATCGGAAAGGGATCATACAAGCTTGGCATTATAAACGGCAAACAACTATCAAGAAATTGGAATGTGTCGCATCTAAAATGATATTACTGCTAAGGTACGACCCTCCCGTATTTGTTTATATTTAAAAACTAACCCCTGCAGAAGTCCGATCAGGAGCTAAGATGGATCCTTCCATACGAAGCCTTAGGTCTAAAAGCACGCGTTGCACTCTTTTTCCCTTAGACCGGTTTTGTCCCAAATGGGTTTTTCGGCAAGGTTTTTAATGAGGCAACCAATGATCGTGCTGTACTTGGAAATAATTCGACAGTATCCGAGGCCTCTTTACAATCGACCTCGAATACTGGGGGGCATTAGCCCTCAAGTATATCAAGTTCTGATGCAAGAAAGTTATTTTCCAATAGGAAAAGTTGTAAGGGCCAAATGGTCAAAACGAACCATGCTCATATAGTTGGCCCGATCCCTGAAGCAAAACATGAATGCATGTATAATGACTTGCAAAGAAAGTTCTCCTCTTTACCGATATCTTATATCCAAGAAAAATTCCTCTATTTTGAGATTTATTATGCAAACAGAATTAAGATATATATCCGAGTCCAATTAAGCATTTACTCGACCACTAAGCCTACGGGCTACATTACTTCGAGTTCGAAACATTCGCTCTGACTACTAAGCCTACGAGATTACTCTTACTTCGAGTTCGAGCAAGCACTCGCTCGACCATTATGCCTACGGGCTACATTATTTTGAGTTTAAATCATTCACTCGACTACTAAGCCTATGGGCTACTCTTACTTCGAGTTCGAGCAAGCACTCACTCGACCATTACGCTTACGAGCTATATTATTTCGAGTTCGAATCATTCACTCGACTACTAAGCCTACGGGCTACTCTTACTTCGAGTTCGATCAAGCACTCACTCGACCATTACGCCTACGGGCTATATTATTTCGAGTTCGAATCATTCACTCGACTACTAAGCCTATGGGCTACTCTTGCTTCGAGTTCGAGCAAGCACTCACTCGACCAATACGCCTACGGGATACATTACTTCGAGTTCAAAATATTCACTTGACTACTAAGACTACGGGCCACTCTTACTTCGAGTTTGAGCAAGCACTCACTCGACCATTACGCCTACGGGCTATATTATTTCGAGTTCGAATCATTCACTTGACTGCTAAGTCTACTGGCCACTCTTATTTTGAGTTCGAGCAAGCAATCACTCGACCATTACGCCTACGGGCTACATTACTTCAAGTTCGAAACATTCACTCGACTGCTAAGCCTACGGGCCACTCTTATTTCGAGTTCGAGCAAGCACTCACTCGACCATTACGCCTACGGGATACATTACTTCCAGTTCGAAATATTCACTCGACTACTAAGCCTACGGGCCACTCTTATTTCGAGTTTGAGCAAGCACTCACTTGACCATTACGCCTACGGGCTACATTACTTCGAATTCGAAATATTCACTCGACTACTAAGCCTACAGGCCACTCTTATTTCAAGTTCGAGCAAGCGCTCACTCGACCATTACGCCTACAGGCTATATTCCCTCTAGCTCGAATCACTGACTCAACTAATAAGCCTAAGGGCTACTTTACTTCAAGTTTGAGTAAGCATATGTTCGTACAATCACTCAACTTGACCACTAAGCATACGAGCTGCCTTATTTCAAAGTTTGAGTAAGTGCTCACTCGGTTATAAAGGCTAAAAAGTCTAAATTTGATTAAGTTTCTTAAATCTTTGTGAAAATATTCATAAAATCATCATAAGACAGGAAACAAAACAGATGCAAGTCGGCAAAAAAAGGGATATTTTTATATACAAAATTATTTACATGATTGATTACAACGTAAAAATTAAGGGTTAAGCTTCCTGGTTATCCCCAGGAGCGGTCTCTTCTCTATCGTCCCCCCTCCCCCTGTTCTCGGATCCGCTCTTACTCCCATTGTCATCATCATCGTCATCGAAAACCAAGGCTTCAGCATCGGCTTCGAGTTCTTTGGCCCTTTTTATCTCTTCAGCGAGGTCGAAACCTCGAGCATGGATCTTCTAGAGGGTCTCCCTCCGAGATCAGCACTTAGCAAGTTTAGCAACCCAATGTGCTCGAGTATCGGCGGTCTCGGCTGCCTCTCTTGCTTGGACCTGGGCAGCTTTAGCATCGGCCCGATAGACGGCCACGAGTGCATCCGCATCGACCTTTGCCTTTTCGGCATTAGATTCGGCGCTCGCAAGTATAGAGGCCAACCGAGCCTCGAGCTCCTCTATTTTTCTTGCTTGGACCGAGCTTTTCTCTTTTATTTTTTGAAGTTGGTTTTTAGCCGATGAGAATTGGGCTCGAGCAGTTTCTTTCTCTGTATCGAAGCGATCCATTCCATTCTTTCCACTTCAAAGACTCCTCTCTTATCACATCGACTTCTTCTCGGAGTTTTCCGATCTTCTCGATTTTCTATTGCAGTTGTGAGACCGAAAGATCAGCCATCGTTCCGGTATCAAGCCAATAGGCTTTTTAAAGCATTATTACCTACTCGGATAGATCGATATGATCTTGGTGAGCCCTGGCCAAATCAGCTTGGAGGTGTTTTATTTTCTCTCCCCTTTGGCCCAAAAGGAGTTTTAAGAAGTTCCTCTCCTCTATAACCCGTTGAAGCTCAGCCTCGCATCGACGCAGCTCGATTCAGGCCAAGAACATGATTCTCGATAAACTGCCGCGACCTGCAAAGAAAGAAGAAATGAAGTCACAAAAAGCAAATTTAAAGGTAACGCCATATGATTTAAGGTCTACCTAATTCAAAGCTTGCTGCACTCCGTGAAAAAGATTCGATGCGTCATTTGTACCGGCAGTGTCTTCTACACCGATAAACAGGTCACGAAAAAGATCCTCTCCATCATGAGGCCTATCTAATTCGAGGCCCCCCAAAGCTTGGGCTTCCCGAATCGCACTTGCAGAAAAAGCAGGGAAGGTGGTGAGCCTTCGATTGCTACTGCCCCAAATGAGTCATATGGGGGATTCTCTTCAATTCGAAAAGATTAGGGAAGAGTCCCTTTAGATATATCTCCCACCCGTCGGTTTCGATGAGAAACATCTTCTATCTTCAGCAACTCGGGGACTCTGCCCGAATCTCTCTCCGATATATCCTCAGTTCAAGGTGGAGCCTTGTGAACCACCATCAATCCAGCTGCCTGTGGAACGTCGGTGGTCTTCTTTGTTTGGGCCGCCAGTACAGACCCATCATTTTCTTCTTCTTCTTCTTCATCCCTCAGACGCAGAACTAATTCTACGGTCAAAGGAATGGCATTCTTGTTCGGCTTACGATTCGTCCTCTTCTTCAGTTTTTGCTCTTCAAGGATGGGGGCTCTTTTCCTCTTATTATCTTTCACCGGCATCTTCCTCGATGGATGAAGGCCTCAAAACCGCATCCTTGCCTACACCTACATATGGAAAATTTTATCGAAATGTGTGAAAAGCATCTTATTCGAGTGAGGTGCTCATCGAGATTTTTGGCCTTCCATCTTCCCTTTGACAAGTCGCGCCATGAGCGCTCGGCATATGAGGAGGTTGAAACCAGATCGCGTACCCAGTTCTTGAGATCGGGCACTATGTCAGGCATCCAGGAACCACTGCATCTCAAAAAAGGGAATATTGGTGAGAAAAGAAATAAAAGAACAAAATAATAGGAGATAATATTAGAATTACACTCACGCTTTATGTTCCATTCCTCGGGAAAAGGCATATTTTCGGTGGGGATGAGGTCCGAAGTCCTCACTCGAACGAACCGGCCCATCCAGTCTCGATCCTTATCCTTGTCTATACTCAAGAACAAAGCCTTGGTAGCTCGACGTTGGATTTTATTAACCCTCCTCGAAAAAGGCGAGGACGGTAGAATCGAACAAGATGATCGAGGGTAAAAGGCACCCCCTCGATTTTACTCACAAAATATCGGATCAAAATAATGATCCGCCAAAAGGAAGGATGTATCTGGCCTAGGGTTATTAGGTATTTATGACAAAAATCTACGATAACAGGGTCGAGGGGACCTAACGTGAAAGGGTAAGTATAGACGCTTAAATATCCTCTCACGTGAGTAGTAATATCCTCTTCGTGAGACGGCACTACCACCTATTTGTTCTCCCAGTTACAATATTTTTTTATCCGCTCGATGTGCTCCTGAGTTATCGAGCAAATATATCTCGATACGGGCTCACATCGGCCAGGAACCGTCGAACCTTTATCGAGTTTGAAATCGGAGGTAAGAACACACGCCGCCGGAACGCACTCCTTATGACGAGGGTCCACTGGTGTTTTATCGGTGGTGGATTGGGAAGAAGAAGCTTTTTCTTTTTGGGAGACGATTTTGGATGTCTTCACCATTTTGGATTTAAAGAAGGTAACGAAGATTTGGTACTTTGGAAGAAGAATTTTGCAAAGGGGAATCACTGATTTGCGAATAAACTCAGAGAATAGGAAAAAGAAATTGGGAAATTTGGAAGACTGAAGATGTAAAAGTGATAAATGATAAAAGGAAGGGTTATTTATAAGTTTAAGCAACGACAGTTCAGTATCAGCGGTGGCCGACCACCATCTGACATGCATTAAATACCTTGAAAGACTAAATCGACGGGACAACTATCACATGTGTCATGGTCGATCCCGATGTAAACGTCAGCTTATAATCCGATCGAGCCGATGAAAAATCATATCGTTTCTCACCACATTCTTTCTGAGAAACGAGGGGACTATCTTTATACGGTCGACATAGATTTTGGCCTTCGTACGATTGATCGAGTTTGAAACATAATCGATCGAAGCGAGACTTCGAGACGGGTGAAGATGGCACAAACAAGCTTCGAATCCGAGGGGCCGATTAATATTGAGCTAGATATCATTATCGATCCCGAATCCAAATTGAACTATAATTCAAAGTAAAGTTATCGAACTTGTAATCCAGAGACCGACCAACATTGACCCCGAATCAATTCAAGAGTCCGAGTCAGAATCGAGCTCAAGCCAAGATCTAGAGCTCGAGTCAAGACCAAAAACGCGAGTCAATATCGAGCTCATAGACAAGAGCCGTTGCAATCCCATTAGAGGAGAGAATCTTGGCAGGAATTGTGGAAAAGCTAATTTACCATGGTTCTCCCACAATGTATTTTTAATTATATCTAAAGTAAGATCCCTCTACTATAAAGGGGATGGTTATCATTTCTATAGAGGCAAGTTATTTGCTTACGTTATAATTCGAGCACCATATTCTCCTATAGTGAAGAATTGTTCTTTCAAGCTTCTAAAATTGATTCCACTTATTTAGTCCTAAAATTCATCTTCTTTGAAACCTTATCTATTTTGCATTCTTTGTAATCCATACTTTATATTTCTATTTATCCTTACGATTTGTATTAATATTTCACCACATATCCTTAGAACTACGTACAAATTTAACTCTATCCATTTTTTGGGTAAATAATTTCTTTTAATGGATAGTTGATAAATGCACCCCATGATCTTAATTCCTTAAACATTTAATGATAATGTGAGTACATTTTACAACCTAATTTGTTACTCTATAGAATCTCTCATTAATACCACGTGTTAGTAGGTTCATGTAATTTGAAGTATGTTTCACCATAATTAACTTAAAGAAAAAGAGAGAAGAGGTCAGGATATTCCATCTCGTGTGTATATATATATATATATATATATATATATATATATATATATATATATATATATATATATACACACACTCGTAGCGTGTAGTTTTAGCAATAACATATTGCCAAGTGAATTATCATAAGAAATGATTTCCTATAACTGTTTGACCAAAAAGTATAATTTCTGGTTAAAACTATTCTATTTAGATAATGATAGGTTAAACTTAGTTAATGATAATATCTCTAAATACGGATCCTGAAAGTCTGGATAATATGGGACGGATCCAGTGGGAGATTGACAATAACATGCATTAAATATTCCAAAAAGTAAGTGCAATAATGGAGGAGTAACTAATAATAAATAGCAATAAATGTCATTTAAGTAAATAGGAGGAGTAATTCACCCAATAAAGAATGAACTGGATGATTGTTCCTCGTGACAATGATGTATGACAGATAAATCCTAGAATATTCGAACTATTCTCGGAGCTGATGAAAAAGCATGGAATAATATGAACAAGAATCTTGATGAAAAGGTAAAGTTTGTATCATTGCTAGAGAGAGAGAATCTTTTTCTAAAATCCGTTCTTATTAGGTCAATATTACATATCCCTTTTTCCATCTTTTTTCTTCTTTATATGGGACATATCCCTAGTAAACCCTAATAGTACATATGCAGAGAATATTATTTAGAATATTCCCTCTATTATCCTATTCTAGAAACTAGCCGTTACGGTTCTTTCTGCGGAATTCGTCTTCGACCATTAGAAGCATCCCGACCACGAGCTTTGCCATTTCATGATCGACCTCGACTGATTTTTCCACAATATTTTCTTCTCCTAAATGTTCTGTGGTTGATTTCAACATATACAGTTAGTCCCTCTGCTTATTGAGGTCGTCCTCAGATGACCTTGATGAGCGGACTTTGTTGGTTATGGTCAAGTATAGTGGACGAGTGGGTCGGGCAGTTAAGCTTGGGACAAGCTGGCAACATGGCCTTTCGTGAGCCGCAACTTTTGGGGTTATGTCATTTCTGCACTTGAATGATGTCATGACATCATGCGTCATTATGACGTGTTTTCCCAATACTTTACGTCGTTTCCCATGACATTTGGGCCGCATCTTTATGACAGTTGGAGCTGTCGTTTCTATTAAAGTGGTGGGTAATGATGGCATAATCTCTTGGTTTTGATGCCCTAACTCTTATAAATAGAGATGTGATGATATTCATTTGTTCTTTATGTGTTTTTCTCATCAAAACCTTGTGACTTCTTCTCCTTCCTCCCTCGATGTGTGTCTTTTTTCTTGGTCTTAGTGTTTCCTGTTGCTTCTAATCCTTCTTTCTCATCGAAAATATGGATAATGTCTCCTTTGGTTGCGGTGTGGGAACTGACCCTGTCCCTTTGGTGGTGTTTGGCGGTGTTTATGCCTCCTTACGCTGATGGCGTGCCTGTTGCCATTGAAGATGAGAACTTTCCTAAAGTGGAGGAAAAAATTTCTCATAGCGAGAAAGTTATGTCTGATTTTTTGAAGGTGCCTGAAGGTGAGCCCAGGGTTTCTGAATCGGCTATGAAAATGGCCGATCTAGCAGAGCTTAGGGCAAAATTCAACGTTCCTGCCCTCAACGGTTTGGTCCAAGCAGGGCGTGATATGGTACAAGTCCACTGCCCCGGGTATTGCGCGTTTTATGCATATCCCTTCCAGGTCGGCTACGCTCTTCCTCTTATCCCATTGGCGGAGGAATTATGTTGCTACTGTGGCGTGTTCCCGGCTCAACTCGCCCCCATATATCTACAAGATCATCAGGATGCTTACTAAATTTGTGGTGCTAGCTGGAGTCGAGATCACACTCCGGCATCTGATGCATCCCTTCGCCCCTAGTTTCTATAGGGGCCGATGTTGAACCTTCGCCATCGAGGAGGCAAATACATGGTGGTGAAGATGGATGACAAGGCAAGTCGTCAGTTCTGGCACAACTTCTTCTTTGTCAGAACCGAAGATGTGGTGGCCAATGCGGATGCCTTCCCTGAGACTTGGAACTACACTCATAAGTGTCTCTTTCTTAGTCTTGAACTAAGCGCACGTGCGACACTTGACAACTTGCTCACGATCTTGCACAACTCGATCACGATCTTGCTATGCCAAGTCAGCCTAAAATACTACACTCAAGATCGCTAAGGGAATGTTAGATAAGAAAGACAAGAGAAATTTGTCAAAAGAACCTTTTGTATTAGAGAGAACTTGAATTGTTTACTTGGTGAATTACAAATTAATAACCCTCTTTATATACTAGTTTCATAGGGGCTAGTGAGTAAATAATAATTTTTACACATGGCCCTTATTATTTACAAGTAAGTCCCTTCTCTAGAATATTCTACATAACTAGAATCTTCTAAGGACTTTCCTAGCAATTCCATAGGGTTCTAAGGTCTTCCATGAGAAATCTCCATATTTCTCTAGAACCTTCCCACATGTGCTAGTCTATTTCATATGTAAGCTTCCACATGAAATTAATATATGCCAAATGGAACCTACGTGGCATGATGATGTGGCGGGTCATGACACGCTCCCCCATCCAATTTTGTGCTGCCCTCGGCACAAAACATCGTGCCATGATCCATTTAACGTGCCATCACTTTGTAACTCGCCATCCTCTTCAACTATGTCCTTCCAACGTTTCTTGCTACCACCATGATCCATTTGCTTGGCACCAAGATAGGCTTTGGAATCCCCTACTTTTGGCTTAGATTCCAAGTGCATCCCCCCAATACAGGCGGTCCCTCCTGTGTTACTCTTGTGTGCTTGAGCAAAGTTCTCGATCATTGTTGCAAGACTCCCCAAATATGGGCATTCACTTGCCCGATGTGATCCTTTGCAGAAGTAGCACCCTCCCTTAGGCACGTACTTGCTACCGTTTTCCGGCCCCTTGCCATTTTGCTTGGACCCCAGTCCATTATGGGATGGCCCCTTATCATTGCCCTTATATACCTTGGCTATGCCTTTCCCGTTATCCTTGTCATAATCTTCCCTACCCCTCTCGGTGCTGCCTTCTTTCAACTTGGCATGTTCCATCTTGAAGTCAATGAGCGACTCAGCTACTGCTATAGCTTCATCCACGTTGGCTACTTAATGTTCTCGAATAATGACGGGATTTGCAGCATTAAGGTAGTGAACTCACGCACATACTCTCGAATTGTGTCCGTCTGCCGGAGCTCCCTTAGCTTCCGCCTAGCCTCATACACCACATTCATCCTGTAGAATTGCTTCTTCAACTCCTTCTTAAACTGCTCCCACGTCTCAATCTTACATAGCCCCTTCTCCATGTCAACACACTTTCGACTTCCACCATAACGTGGCAATCTCTGAGAGGTACAACACAACAGTGTTGATCTTGGCCTCGTCGTCTTACACTTTGCCGTGCCTGAAGTAGTGCTCCAAGTGCCAAAGGAAATTCTCCACTTCTTGTGCATCACGAATACCTTTGAACACCGGCGGTTTAGGAGCCTCGATCTTGGCCTCCCTCATTACAATAACATTACTGTCTGCCTCGGTTATGTCAGCATTGACATATTCCTCAAGTAATTCTATCTTTGCCTTCATAGCATCTATAGTACTCAAGGCCTCCATAAGTTTACATTCTAAGGCAGAGATGGTTTGCCTTAGCTCCATCTCAGTCTGTGTACTTCCCTCCAAGTCATTTCGGATACTCTCAATCTCCTCAAGAGTGTGTACTTCAAGAACACTAAGGGTTCCTTCCACCTTCCCCAAGCATTGGCCAAAGATCTTGATGGAATCCATCCTCGTATTCATCTTCATCACCCACTCTTTACCGAGTGAGACGTCCTCCGGCAAGACCTGCACTTCATCCTCGCTCACCTTAGTGGCAGATGGTTTTTGGAATGTAAGCCCCTCATTTGGCACAATCTCGGGCAACATCTCCTGGCCTTGTTGGTGGCATTCTTCTTTTTGTTACAGCTCTTCTTGCCAGCAGCATCCTGGATGACGTTGGCTTGGGAGTTGGAAGCGTTAATTTCTCCTTCGTTCGCCATTCCCTTAGTTGCTACCTTTGCTCTGATACCACGTTGTCACGTCCTTAGTCTTGAACTAAGTGCACGTGAGGCACTTGAAAACTTGATCATGATCTTACACAACTCGATCATGATCTTGCTATGCCAAGTCAGCCTAAAATACTACACTCAAGATCGCTAAGGGAATGTTAGATAAAAAGGACAAGAGAAATTTGACAAAAGAACCTTTTGTATTAGAGAGAACTTGAATTGTTTACTTGGTGAATTACAAATGAATAACCCCCTTTATATACTAGTTTCATAGGGGCTAGTGAGTAAATAATAATTATTACACAAGGCCCTTATTATTTACAAGTAAATCCCTTATCTAGAATATTCTACATAGCTAGAATCTTCTAACGACATTCCTAGTAATTCCATAGGGTTCTAAGGTCTTCCATGAGAAATCTCCATTTTTCTCTAGAACCTTCCCACATGTTCTAGTCTATTTCATATGTAAGCTTCCATATGGCATTAATATATGCCAAATGGCACCAACGTGGTATGATGATGTGGTGGGTCATGACAGTAGGCTCTGAAATTTTATCTCTTATTTGTGCAGCCACAACTACGCCCCTCCTTTGGTCAAGGATATTTTTGATTGGGTAGGCCAGATTCTGCCTCATATCGTGGGAATTTGTGAGTGGACGGACTTTTTCAAGAAGTTCGAGCCTGCTCCTTGCTTGGCTGGTGAGTTTAATTATATATGTTTTTTCTGTTTTGGCTTCATAGTCGCCTATTTATTGTAGTTTGCTCTTGGTGGTGATAATAACGTTGCTTTGATTTTTTTCTTTTTCAGCCCGAGGATCTTCGAGGAGACTAAGGGCTTCTCCCCTTGTGTTTTGTAAGAGGAAGGCTGCCTCCTTTTCGGCGTCTATTCCCGTTGTGACCACGGCTAAACCTGCTCGATCATCGGCTTCTGTTCTTTCCTCAACCGCGGTCAGGTATGCTCGGTCGTTGGCCCCATCTACTGCTGCTTCAATATCGGTTTCTTCTCTGCCTGCGGATATTTTGACAAAGGAGTTTCTGGCTTCCCCTTTTTATCGCCTAGTGGATGAGGAGGAAGAGTCACCGAGCTGTGGGAATTTGATTCCCGTAAGAGAAGATAGGTGGACATTGGTCATGGGGTCGTCCGGGCAGTGGATTTAGCGCGATATGACTTTGTCGTCCGTGAGACGGAGACCATAACACTTGAGGATGACGTCAAACTGGCATTTGGTGTTCTGATATCGGCGGTAAGAGCCGAAGGGCCGACCACAATGGCTTCTGATAATTTACGGCAGGTGGGACTATCGAATTCGCAGCTGGTTAACGATGCTTCTTTACTGGCCGAGGGGAGAGGCAAAGGCGTCACCAAGGATGGCTATGAGACTAGTTCTGATCTTTATGCTGACAAGATGAGGATGATGGAGGAGGTATTTACCCAGCTGGAGGTGAGACTGTAGGGGTCCACGCAGACTATTGTGATCCCCGTGGATCAGGATGTATTAAAAGATACTGAGAACGTGGTTCCAACCCTCGGTCCCCTTTGTTCAAATATGGAGAGTCGAACTCTCCAAGAGCTGAAAGATGCTACCTTATCTAGGAGCATAGCCGGCCTCGCTCTCGGGGTAAGGTTTTCCACGCTCCTATTCGTTATGCTCAACGTTTAGGCTTTTTCCTTACTCTATTTTATTTCTTTCCTTTTTAGACCGTGATCATGGAAATTGAAAGCGCTTGAAGAGAGGAGCGGCGTAAGGCTATTTTTATGAAGTTACAGTGAAAATACCGCGAGTACCGTGGCAAGCACCGGGGAATTTGTAGGTGGTTTGGTGAGAGCGGCAATTTCCAGGCTCTTCGAGATGAATTGAAGGAGAAGGATGACGAGCTGGTGAGGGTTATCGAAAAGTGCAGCGTCCTCGAGGGGATGCTAAGAAATAAAGAAGAAAAGTTTGAGGTTAGCAGGGGTTCGAAGCCCAGTGCGGTGACCTCCAAGACCATGTGGTTTCGCTGCACGCCCAGCTTGAGGAGTGGCAATTCAAAGCGGATTCTCTAAGCAGAGAGGTCGCCGAGAAGGCAGAGGACCTTGAGAAAGTTGCATTTGTTCGGTCGGGGGCTCTAAGGAAGGCGGAAGCTTTGGAGGTAGTGATCCGTATTCTTCGCTCTGAGTGAGAAAATGACTTGGAGACGGTCAGGCTTAAAGAAGAGCGGCTTGATGAAAGGATTGGGGAGTTTGAGAAAGACAACTCCCTCTTTCAGGACCAGGCGGCCGCCTTAAAGGCTGAGAAGGCTCAAATTCTTGCACAACCGTCGTCTTCTCACACTTCAGATTTCCCAAACGTTCCCCGATGCCTGTATGAGGAATGGATTCACGTTGAGGCCTAGTTGGACATGTTCCTAGATTTTCATGCGGTAGGGTCAGTTCCTGGGGACGCCCTTGAAGATGCTTGTGTTAAAGCCCGTGAAGCTCAAATCGCTTGCGGATATGATCCTGCTACGCCGGAGGCTAGTGACGATGAGAGGGACGCAGATGTGGGTAAGATTAAAGGCAACGCCTGGTACAAGGACACGTACCCTAAGGACGGTTGTGATGGTGGGGGGCAGATGGTCAAGCCGATGACACTGATGGTCCTGGTGGCAACCAATAGTTTTTCTTTCTAAAAATATCTTAAGTATGAAATGCCGACTTTGTTACTTGTACCTGATTCTTTTTCTTTGGTTTGCGCTTGTATGATTTTTGATTTTCTTGGCCGTAATCATTTAGGTCGAATAAGATTGAACACATCCTACGTTTAATTACGGTCGAGGGCCAGTTAGGTGTTAATTCGAACAAGGTAAAATATAATCTATGTTTAGTTATGACCGAGGGCCAGTTAGGTGTTAATTCGAACAAGGTCGAATATAACCTATGTTTAATTATGGACGAGGGCCAGTTTAGGTGTTAATTCGAACGAGATCAAATATAACCTATGTTTAGTTATGATCGAGGGCCAATTAGGTGTTAATTCGAACGAGGTCGAATATAACCTATATTTATTTATGGCCGAGGGCCAGTTTAGGTGTTAATTCGAATGAGGTCAAATATAACCTATGTTTAGATATAGCCGAGGGCCAGTTTAGGTGTTAATTCGAATGAGGTCAAATATAACCTATGTTTAGAAAGATATGTCACTAGGTGCAACATTTGTCGACGTTGTGAACTTTAAGGAAACATTGCCTTGGTTGTATATCCAGAAAAATAGAAATAAACTTCATGCATTTGTGTTTTGTTCATACACTTGGAGAAATTTACATCTTTTTTCGGGCGTTGGCTGGCGTTCCAGTTCCACTCCTAGTTTGTCTAGTCCCTTCATTGGTCGGCCTGGAGAAGTCTTGAGAGGTCGAGCAATGAACTAGCCGTCATATGCCTCCGTCTGTGCGCACTTCGACCTGAAGTGTCCCCTTCGTCGCCTCGTTAAAAACCTCCTTGAGAAAATCCTATTGGGACAAAACTCAAGTGAGGGGAAAAACGTACAACTTGTGGGACGCTTTATCTCTTAAAAGTTGAAGTACTTGAGGTGGATAATATTCCAGTTGTTTGGTAGTAGCTTTCCTTCCATTATTTCTAGTTGGAATGACCCTTTGTTCGCTGTTGCCATGATTTTGTACGGTCCATCCCAATTTATTCCCAGTTTACCTTCCTGTGGGTCTTTTCTTGCTTGCGTCTTAGCTTTAAGCATGTAGTCCCCGACTTTGAGTGGCCTGACCTTTGCCTTTTTGTTATAATAGCGTTCTATTTGTTGTTTTTGGGCGATCATCCTTACGTAGGCCATATGTCTTCGTTCCTCGACTTCGTCGAGCTCCTGCCTTTTACTTTTATCGTTCCCTGGTCCTCTCTTATGGGAGTATCTTAGGCTGGGCTCCGCGACTTTGATCGGTGTTACTGCATCAGTCACATAGACTAATGAGTAAGGCGTCTCTCCTATACTTGTCTTCGGCGTTGTTCGGTAGGCCTAGAGTACTTCTGGTAATATTTCCGGCCACAACCCTTTGGCGTCATCAAGTTTTTATTCATGATGTTCAGTATCTACTTGTTGGAGGACTCCACTTGTCCGTTCCTGCGGGATGATATGGCATTGAGAGTTCTTTTGATATGCCATTTTTCAAAAAATTCAGCGACCTTCTTTCCTGTGAATTGGGGTCCGTTGTCGCAGCTGAACTCTTTGGGTTGGCCGAATCGGCATACAATGTTTTTCCATATGAAGGCGATCACTTCATGTTCACTTATTTGGGCAAAAGCTCCTAATTCTACCCATTTAGAGAAATAGTCAGTCAAAACCAAAAGGAATTGTACGTTACCTCGTCCTGCCGGGAGGGGGCCTACAATGTCCATTCCCCATTTGATGAACGACCAAGGGGAAGTGACTCAGTGGAGGTATTCGCCTGCTTGGTGAATAATTGGGGCATACCTTTGGCATTGCTCGCATTATTTCACAAAGTACGCGGCATCTTGTTTCATTGTGGGCCAGTAATACCCTGCCCGTATGAGGCATATGACCAAAGCCCGATTGCCGGAGTGAGCTTCGCAATGGCCTTTGTGGACCCCTTCAAGAACGCACCGCGTCTAATTTGGACCCAAGAATTTCGCCAGAGGGCCGCTGTACGTTCTCTTATACAGGTCGTTGTGGATGATGCTATACTTGGCTACTTGCATTCTCAGTTCCTTAGCTTCTTTTTTATCACTTGGAACTACGCAGTCCTCGATTAGGTCTATCAATGAGTTAAGAAGGTGGACTGCACTTTTGTCTCCGGTTGCAATGTTTTTGGTGGATGCGGCTAATTTAGCGAGGCCGTATGCCTTGGTATTCTGTGTTCGGGGGAAATGATCGAGTTGGCATTCGTCAAACTCGGGCAGCAGCTTGCAGATTTCGGGCTGGTACTTTTGCAACCTTTGTTCCTTGATTTGAAAAGTTCCTGTGACTTAGTTGACAACGAGTTGGGAATCATAGCGTAGTCTTATCCGTTTCGCCCCGTATTTGAGTGCTAGTCTCAACCCTGCAATTACGGTCTCATACTCAGCCTCATTGTTAGTCATGTTCGGGCACCTTATGGATTGGCGAATAACTTTGCCGGTTGGGACTCGAGTACGAGTCCTAGTCCGAACCCTGATGAATTGGATGCTCTGTTAGTGTACAGGACCTAGAGGTCTTGTGTTTGGGGAGAAGCGTAGATGGATTCTTTTTCGATTTCGGGCATTATTTTTGCGCTGAAGTCGACGACAAAGTCTGCAAGGACTTGTGACTTATCGCTATTCGCGGTTGATATGTGATATCATGCTCGCTCAGTTCGAATGGCCCATTTGGCCAACTTGCCCGATACCTCGGGTTTATGCAAAATGCTTCTTAGGGGAAAAGTCGAGACGATCGAGATGGGGTGGCATTGGAAATATGGTCTAAGCTTTTGTGAAGCTACGACTAAGGCCAGTATAAGTTTTTTGAGGTGAGGGTATCTCGTCTCGGCATCGACTAGTGTTTTGCTAATGTAATAGATGGGAGACTACGTACCTTTATTTTCTCGGGCCAGGACTGCGCTCACAACTACTTCGAATATGGCAAGGTAGACGAGAAGGCGTTCCCCCGACTCTGGTTTTGATAGTAATGGTGGCGATGACAAATATGCTTTTAGTTCCTTTAGTGCTTGGACGCACTCAGGAGGCCATTGGAGCCTGTTATCCTTCTTGAGTACGCCGAAGAATCTATGACACTTATCCGATGAAAATGAATCCCGAAAGGGCGACGATATGTCCAGTTAACCTCTGAACCTATTTTTTGGTGGTTAGGTGTTCTGGTATTCCTTCGATGGCTCTGATTTATTCAAGGTTGACCTCGATCCCTCGCTGCGACACCAGGAAATCTAGGAAATTTCTTGAGGCCACGACGAATGCACACTTTTCGGGATTCAGTTTCATTCTGTACCATTTGAGTATGTCGAAGGTTTCTCTTAGGTGGTCGATGTGATCCTCTTTCCTTTTGGACTTGACTAGCATGTAGACTATATAGACTTCCATCGTTTTGCCAAGTTGGTCTTTAAACATCCTCGTCATTAACCTTTGGTAAGTTGCCCCTACGTTTTTCAACCCGAAGGGCATGACCCTGTAGCAGTACGTCCCCTGATGGGTGATGAAAGTGGTTTTCTCCTGATCCTCTTCTTCCATGAGGATTTGATTAAAGCCTGAGTAGGCGGCCAAAAAGCTTAGTAATTCATGCCATGTTGTTGTGTCAATGAGTTGGTCGATATGGGGTGACGTAAATGAATCTTTGGGGCATGCTTTGTTCAAATCTGTAAAGTCTATGCACATCCTCCATTACCCATTCTTCTTTTTCACCATGACCACGTTGGCGACCCATTGGGGGTATTTCGGCTCCCTGACGGAACCGTTTTCCAATTAGTTTTTCCAGCTCTTCGCGTACCGCTTGATTAATTGTGGAGTTGAACTTATGCCTAACCGGCCTCAGCGGGAGATGGAAAGGATCGACGTTCAACTTGTGCGTGGCAATTTCCTTCGATATTCCTAGAATATCTGCATGGCTAAAAGCAAACAAGTCCGCGTTATCAGTTATGAATTGTCAAAATTTACCTGGTTCCTGAAGCTTGTAGCTGATGTAAGTTTTTTTGTTATGGTCATCGCTGTCTAATTGAACGGGGTCGAGATCTTCTACGGTCTATCCCGTGGCTTTGACCATATTGGGGTTTCTAATGATGTTTTCGCTATCATCACGCATCGACCTCGACCCTATTGATTGCTATGCCTCTTTTTATTTGTCCTTCATTTGTTTAACGACCATGCATTCTTTAGCGATGCGGTAGCATTCCCGGGATGTGCTTTGTTCCCCTTGTATACCGAATATTCCCTATGGAGTTGGGAATTTGATGACTTGGTACAAGTTGGAGGGGATGTCTCTCATTGTGTGTATCCATGGTCGCCCTATTATGGCATTGTATGTCGTATCCTGGTCCATGATGTGGAATGTGGTTTTCAGGGTGACGCCGCAGGCCAGGACGGGGAGCGTGATTTCCCCGGACGTCCGTTTAACTACATTGTTAAAACCTGTTAGTGTGATGCAACGTGGCACTATTTTATCCTCAAGTTTGATTTTTGCAAGTACTCGAGGATGCATAATGCATGCGCCGCTCCCATCGTCTACCATAATGCGTCTCACATCGGTATCTAAAATTCGTAAATTGATAACAAGGACATCATAGTGAGGGAAAACCAAACCATTAGTATCCGACTTATCGAAAATGATACTTACTTCTAGTTCGTCATATTGTTCGTGGGTGATTTACCGTTTGAGCTTGTGGGTTGTGGTGAACTTCAAACTATTAATGGATACATCGTCACCACCACCGATGATCATGTGGATGGTGCAGGTCGGCGAGAGTGGTTACGACGGTCCTTGATGTTGTTCACGACCTCTAGCAAAATTGATCCTTCCCCGGTCACTCAGCAACTCTTTGAGGTGTCCCTGTCGTAGCATGTTTATGACCTCCTGTCTTAAGGCGATGCAATCCTCGGTTTTGTGCCCTCGCTCTTGGTAGAACTCGCACAGGGCGTCTGACTTTCTGGTACTCGGGTCAGACCTCATCTTTTGCGTCCACTTCACCTTTAGTCCGAGCTTTTCCAAGGCGTAGACTATTTTTGTAGGTGACACACAGAAATTGTGAGCGGGTAATAAAGGGGGCATACCTCTTTCGTTCCGGTGAATCCCTGTTCTTGATCGGGGTGGGCCCTCTTCGATGTGAGAAGAGTACGCAATGGCGGATCTAACATATGGTAGATGTCGTTCTCTGTTAGGTTGCGGAGCTGCGAGGTCCCTTATGATATCATTTCTTTGATATTTTTCTAGATTCGTCTTGCAACAAGTTCAGTCGATGAGTTCGCCCGTTGAGGTCGTCCTCGTCTGCTTAGACCTCGGCACAATATGCATTGTGTATTTCATCCCATGTAGTTGGGGGTTACTTCATAAGCCGACTTAATAACTTTCTTGTTGCCCTTGAACCATTTCTGCTCAGCCCATTCTGAAACGTTGCGACCATTATCCCTTCTGATACATTCGGCAAGGTCATTCTTACTCGGTTGAACCGGGCGAGCAAGTCCCATAATCCCTCTCTCGGAGACTGTTTAATAGCAAATATGTCATTTACTCTCGCCTCGGCCTTCTTGGCCCGAGCATGGGCCGTTACGAACTTGTTGGCCATTTCTTCGAAGGTTTCAATGGAACGCGCAGGCAGTTGTGAATACCATGCTAATGCTCCTCCTGTGAGGGTCTCATCTAATTTTTTTTAACAAAATGGAGGATACTTGTTCCTTAGTGAGATCATTGCCTTTCACGGTGGTGATGTAGTGAGTCACATGGTCTTCGGGGTCGATCATGCCATCATATATTTTCAGATAGGACGACATTTTAAAGGTCTTTGGTATGGCATGCGGGGCGGTGTCATCACTATATCGCTGCTCAATAAACCGACCAGCATCGCTCTTCGGCAAGAGCTTAGCGCCGCCCGGTATCATATCGACCCTTTCTTGATGTTTTCTCATTTTGTCCTGAAGAGCTTTGTTCTCATTCTCCATTTCCTCCATCTTTTTCAGAATGGTTGCGAAAGTGTCGTCACCTGCACTACTAACAACATTATGAGTTATACCTGCCGTTGGAGGAGGAGGAAATTGATCGTGCTACTCGTACGCTGGTGGTATAACGTGAGGCCTCGAATTTTCTGTAGCCGTGTCCCAAACGAGCTTATGGAGGACGCTGGTTTGCGTGTCAGTTTGCCAAGCCTCAAGGAGATTTTTTAATGCTGGTGGCGTCTCCTCCACCACGGATGTAGAGGCTCCCTTACTAAGAGATTTTGTGATGCTACAGTGAAGAGGGGGTGACCCACCTCGCCTGGTGGAGGCATTGGGTGTCGCGTCCTCGTCCATTGCTTCAGATCTCTCATTGATGATGTTCATGAGGTTGGTTGGGAGGTCACTCATTATCCTCGTTCTTTCTTCTCTGTTTACCTCCCATATTAGATCTGTGCATACAAAGAAAGGGGATCTTGTTCTTGCTTTCTCCCTTCTTTTTTTACCTTAGCGATCTGTGTTAGTTATAGATCTAGAGAAAACTAAAAAGTTAACTAGGAAATCCCCACAGACGGCGCCAAATTATTTGACAAAAAAATATAACTTTAAGTTAAAACTATTGTATATAGATAATAATAGGTTAAACCTAGTTAATGATAATATCTCTAAATACGGATCCTGAAAGTGTAGATAATGTGGGATAGATCTAGTGGGCGATTGACAATAACATGCATTAAATATTCCAAACTCATGAGCAATAATAATGGAGGAGTAACTAATAATAAATAGCAATAAATGACATTTAAATAAATAGGAGGAGTGATTCACTCAATAAGGAATGAACTGGATGATTGTTCCTCCTGACAATGATGAGTGACAGATAAATCCTACAATGTTCGAACTATTCTCGGATCTGATGGAAAAGCATGGAATAATATGAACAAGAATCTTGATAAAAAGGTAAAGTTTGTATCCTTGCTAGAGAGAGAATCTTTTTCTCAAATCCGTTCTTATAAGGTCAATATTACATATCCTTTTTTCCTATCTTTTTTCCTCTTTATATGGGACATATCTCTAGTAAACCCTAATAGTACATATGCAGAGAATATTCTTTAGAATATTCCCTCTATTATCATATTCTAGAAACTAGTTGTTACGGTTCTTTCTGCGGACTTCATCCTCGACCATTATAAGCATCCCGACCACGAGCTTCGCCATTTTATTGATCGACCTCGACTGATTTTTCCACAATACTTTTCTGCCCTAAATGTTTCGTGGTAGATTTCGACCTATACAATAACTAGTTACAATTTAAACATAAGAACACGATCCTATAAAAATTATGCGTGTTTTATTTATCAATCTTTTGTGTTATATTCTATAAATCTCATGTAATAGGTACCTTATAGCTTTAAAAAAACTAAAATGAATTATAAAACAGATTTGCTTAAATTGTTACTTCAAGGAAAAAATACAACTCTATATATACTTCTAACCGATTCGCAAATACCCTCAACGAAACATGGAATTGACATGATGTACAATTGAGAAAATGTCCGTGGTAGTATGATGAAATGCTAATTACTCAATGGCCTAAGAATTATGATAGTTGTTGTTATTGTTGTTATTTTAGGTACTAGTATCTATAAACGAGCGTTGCACATTAATAATGGCACATGTTGGTTTAAATATTTATTTATTTATATGAATGAGTAATAAAATTTAATTAATGAGAGAAATTTTATATATAATACTACAACAATCATCTAAATAACGAAATTTTTTATTACATTAGCATAATATGTGAATTCAAAATAAAAGGACATCATCAGAACTTACATAAATGATCAATTTTAGTCATGTTAAGTAGATAATTATGTATTGTAGTTAAAAGGTATCTAATGTGATGGTATCTTACCGAACACTTCTTTATAGACGGTATTTATTGTATATGTTTTCTTCTAATGCTTTGGTTACTCTGTCATAACCAGAACTCTTGTTGTCGATATTGATATCTTTCTTGAAAATACAACATATAGTTATTCGTATAAGAAAATATATTGTGATAAATATAGTCCAATATTTAGGATATTTCTCCTTGTTCTTTATTTATTATAACTACAAAATATAAACATATTGAAAATTATTTTCACACAAATTTAAAAGAATATTCTTTAGTTTCGAATATTCTTTAGTTTCGGAAAATGAAAGTTAAATTCGAGATAAACACATACTTATTGTCATAAGTTCTGCATGTATGACGTTATTGTCAAAATTTCTATATACCATATGTGTACTATTACATAAGCTATTGATTAGATCTAAGTTTTCAATAGCACGCCAGGCATATCTTTTTTCAAAATCAACCTATATACAATGGAAGATAAATTTTAACTTATATCAAACTATATGCAATGGAAGATCAATTTTAACTTAGTATATTATATATGTGATGACACTAATATATGTAAGAAATAATGAACTTGACGATAAACATGTACGGTAGAAGATCATTAGGTATTAAAATATTTAAGTATTCTTCTCGGTAGTAATTGTTGGTATCATCTTCTGCTGAGTCAAAACTGAAAAATATTTTGTTTTTACCATAAAACTTAGCAATCAACATTTTATTTAGCTGATCAACATATTCATTTCTGCTAGCTAAGATAACTCTTTAATTTCTATCATGTAATTTGCATAAATTGCGTTTTAATCTAATAATGAAAATAGTTTTCGTATTCAATACTATTATTAACATTGGGGTTGATAACCAAGTGTTCTGAATATAGTAGGCTATAATCCCATATTTTAGTCGCTTATTGCACTCTAATTTACTGTAATTTACTTATGTTAAGCTTTAATTAGTAGTTTTTTTACACTTATTGTGTGTTTTATTTCGTGTAGGAGTGATTCCAAGTTATTTAGATGTTACAGAGCAAATTCGAGCTATTTGGAGCTTTGAAGTTTGAGTAGAAGCCCAGAGGATTAAACCGGGATCGCATTCAAGGGTCGAGTACCAAGTCCGGATGTTAAAACTGAAAAGAAACTAATTACTCTAAGAAACTTACACTGTCGCGCCACATGTGGCGGCGCGACAGTGCAATTTATGCCCAGAATGTGAATTGTGAAGTACTCTGGAATTGTCCACAAGCACGGCGCATGCCGCGTCACGGTAGTATAAATATCTTAGAGTATCTTCCCATTTTCGCTAAAAAAAAGTATTTTCATCCGGGGTTTATTGGGGATAGCTTAAATACACAGGAAAAACACCATTTCTGGGACTTCGGACATAGCTTAGACCTAAGGAAGCTAAGGAGAAGAAGTAGAAGAAAGAACACAAGGATTTCATCCTTTCTTCCTCACTCAAGATCCGAGTTTCGATTGTATTTATATTTTCCTATACTTTTATTTCATTTGTGAAGAACTTCTCCATATCTATGGAGTATAACCTTTTGGGTTTTGATGAATTTGGTGTATTGATGGTTTGTGGATTATAACTCTATTTTTATGTATTTGAATCATTTTGGGAAGATTAAATTGTTACATCTATGTTCACTTGTTCTTGTAATCGAGAGAGGCATAACTTGTGATATATTTACACTATGTTGTTGGTTGAATTCATAGATTCTTCGAAGTAATCGAAAGAGGCTAGTTGAATCTTTGATTAAACCGAATTAGGAGAATAATCAAAAGAGGTTCTCCTAAAAACCAATCCATTACAAATTATTGCATATATTCAGAGAGCTTAAATTGGTTCATATTGTGAGGTTGAGACTTAATCGAGAGAGGAGTTTCTACTAAATAATTGTACTGATAATTAAGTGAATTCGAGAGACTCGCTTGAACATTATAAGTGAATTATCTAGAGTTAGATCTCAAATAATTATCTTGCACCTATCCTATCAAAACCCCATTTTCTCCCATTGATATCTTCATTTGATTAGGCCTTGCTTTGATTGTCATTAGTCAATTAGCTCTAGATTCTTAATTAATTTTATGGTAAATCATATAAATCTCAACTATTGATTCCCCTGGATAGCAATCTAGCTACAAACTATGATAATACTGCTTAACTCCAATCCATGTGGACACGATATTATACTATACTATCTTTGACTAGCGAGCACAATTTAAGTGTATGCTTTGCGCTCGTCAAATGGCGCCGTTGCCGGGGATTGGCAATTAATGGTGTTTGAAGAAATTTGTAGTACTAATTCAGGAATTAGTTTTTAATTTTTTTTTTTTTATTTTTAGTTTGTTTGGTTAACTTCTCTTCAAGGTTTTTTTGTTAAAAAAAATCTTGAAGAACATATTCTTGTTATTGAACTCTAAATTATGTGAAGATGGAGTACAACCATCCTAAGAAAACGGTTGAAGAGTTAGCAGCTGATCACTGTCAGCGGTCTGTTATGTATTTTAAATGCGGTGGAAATTATTTATAGGTTGATTCTCAAGCAGATAGGTATTCTTCATACAACCAACCTATGAAAATGGTTGAAGAGTTAGAAGATGAACACTGTCAGCGGTCTGATATGTGTTTTAAATGCGGTAAAAATCATCTATGGGTTGACTGTCAAGCATGTAGGTATTTTTTCCATGGTTTATCTTTTGAACACTCTCACTTTGTCTCTAGTCTGTACAGGTATGAGGATTCATATGAGTACAATTCTGACTCTGGTTGGGATAAATACCCTTATTATGACTGGAATGTAAGTGAAGCGAGACAACCACCTCAAGAGGAGAATGGTAGTTTAGAAAAGCTTATGTATAAGTTCATAAATAAGGTGGAAGAGAAATTTATACAAGATGATGAAGCCACTAAAAACCTAACAATGCAAGTGAATCAATTAGTAAAGAGACTTAGCTCGTTGCATTGGGATGGTGAATATATGGAAGAGAAACTGTGGGAAAATTAGCCTACCCGAGAGGATGAACATCTACAGAGAGAGTTTTCTACTCTACAAAAGGACTATGTTTCAACTGATATGATTGAAAATGAGGCTTTGATTGATTATGAAGCAATACAAGAAGAGTTCAAAACCCCATCCACCTATCCACAATTACAATTTTTAGTAGAAGAGAATGAGAAACAAATGGTCTTGGACATACCAGAGGAACACTCACACGACCCATCTTTTTTATTTTCTTATTCTAAACTTGATCATGTGGATTTTATTTTTGAGGATTTACAGGAATATGCATGGATTGATCTTGTGAATGAATACAGAAACAAGTTGAGGATAATCATACAAGAACAATCCACCGCTCAAAATGAGGTCAAGAAAAAAAGAAAAGAACGAGTCTTTCAAAAATCCCCAAAGGACTTTGGTCTTTCTTGTGTATGTGTTTTCATTTTTTTTGATTGAAAATTTTAAAGTCAAAGAAAAAAAAAGAATATATATATATATATTATTTTCTTTAGATAGTATAATAATTCCCCCTTGGTTTTTCTTTGTGCGGCGGTTCTTTTCCAAGGATTTTATTTGAACAGGGTGTAGTTAGTTTTTTTTTTTGAGTAGGAGATCTTGTGCTGTGATTTTAAATGAAAGCAATATCTCTTGACTTTATTATGCCTTGAGAATAGTAAGTGTTTTAGTTGTGACGCTGATGCTCAATTTTTTACTCTTGTATAAGTACCTTAAATTGTATGATCTTAACTTTGCTTAACTACTTTGATTAGAGTGTCTTGATGAGTCCGATCCTGAGTGAATTATGTGCCATGTGTGTGTGTGAGGTTTTTATATTTTGTGCATTACATTTGATGTCTAGAACTTGCCCCATCTATTTGCAAAGCGAAATAATAGATTTGTTCAGTCTTGGAAGTGATATAAGCGTTTCTTTGTTGAGCCAGCTATATATTTTACCCACCAAATTATTATGTATCGTAGTTAACCCCGTTGAGCCTGTAATCTTGTTTCTTTGGTAACCACATTACAAGCCTTACCCTTTTGTTTGAATTGACCATCTGTTTGAACCATTTACCTCTCGTGAGCACTTGAAATTGGTATGAATTTTGTAAAAGTTGAAGTGTGGGGTGGTTGATTTGGCTTTTGAGTGAAACTATTGAAATAAGGAGAAAGGTACACTGTTGTAAAAAGTATGATCCATTTGAATCGAAAAAGAAAATGAAGAAACAAAATAGTTTATATTCATTGATAGTGGTAACTCTTGATGTATTTGTGCTTAAAGAAGTTGGGAGTTGACATATACGAATGTGAAGGTGGAGTTATGGTTTGACATAAGTGTGGGGTTTAAAGTTTAAGTATATGTATTAAAAGTGCTTATGGAGGTATAGTTACTCTTATATCTAAATGTATCCTACCCGTCCCGCAGCCTACATTACAACCAATTAAAGTCCTACTTGATCCTTGACTGAATAAGCTCGATTAGTAGAGTAGTATACTACGGGTAAGCCTATGGTACATCTTTTGTGGCATATGAATGTTGTTTCTGATAGTGATTGAATTCTTTCTATATTGAGTTCCTAATTATTCTTAACTTTTATTGTGTGTGGAACTACTCTCTATTATTAGGTGAGGGCACTTGATTCATGAAGGAAAGGTATTGGCATTGACCTTTGTGTTAGAGTAAGTGAGCGAGTTGTGAAAAATGCGTGGTGCTTTTGAGTTAAATCTCGAGGCGATAATGTTACGGTATTGTGCTTAATTTGTTTTATTATTCTTGGTGTGATGAGTTAGGAGAGTTGTTTAAAAAAAGGTCGTGTCTATGTGAAGTGTAGTTTGATTGCTCGAGGACGAGCAATGGTTTAAGTGTGGGGTGTTGATGGTAGGCTATAATCCCGTATTTTAGTCGCTTATTGCACTCTAATTTACTGCACTTTACTTATGTTGAGCTTTAATTAGTAGTGTTTTATACTTATTGTGTGTTTTATGCCGTGTGGGAGTGATTTCGAGTTATTTAGATGTTACAGAGCAAATTCGAGCTATTTAGAGGTTTAAAGTCTGAGTAGAAGCCCAAGGGATTAAACCGGGATCGCGTTCGGGGGTCGAGTACCAAGTCCGGATGTCAAAATTGGAAAGAAACGAATTACTCTAAGAAACTTACATTGTCGCGCTGCATGGGGCGGCGCGGCGGTGCAATTTATGCCCAAAATGTGAATTGTGAAGTACTCTAGAATTGTTCACAAGCACAGCATGCGGCGCGATAGTACAAAAATCTTAGAATATCTTCCCATTTCCGCTAAAAAGGGTATTTTCATCAGGGATTTATTGGGGATAGCTTAAATACACAGGAAAACATCATTTCTATGACTTTTGACATAGCTTAGATCTAAGAAAGCTAAGGAGAAGAAGGAGAAGCAAGAGCACAAGAGTTTCATCCTTCCTTCCTCACTCAAGATCCGAGTTTCAATTGTATTTATGTTTTCCTATACTTTTATTTCATTTTTGAAGAACTTCTCCATATCTATGGAGTAGAACCTTTTAGGTTTTGATAAATTTGGTGTATTGATGGTTTGTGGATTATAACTCTATTTTTATGTATTTGAATCGTTTTGGGAAGATTAAATTGTTGCATCTATGTTCACTTATTCTTGTAATCGAGAGGCATAACTTGTGATATATTTGTACTATGTTGTTGGTTGAGTTCATAGATTCTTCGAAGTAATCGAAAGAGGCTAGTTGAATCTTTGATTAAACCTAGTTAGGAGAATAATCAAAAGAGGTTCTCCTAAAGACCAATCCATTACGAATTCTTACATATCTTCACAGAGCTTAAATTGGTTCGTATTGTGAGATTGAGACTTAATCGAGAGAGGAGTTTCTACTAAACAATTGTACTGATAATTAAGTGAATTCGAGAGACTCACTTGAACATTAGAAGTGAATTATCTAGAGTTAGATCCCGAACAATTATCTTGCACCTATCCTATCAAAATCATATTTTCTCCCATTGATATCTTCCTTTGCTTAGGCCTTGCTTCGATTGTTATTAGTCAAATAGCTCTAGATTCTTAATTAATTTTATTACATATCATATAAATCTCAATTGTTGATTCTTATGGATAGCAATCTAGCTATAAACTACGATAATATTATTTAACTCCAATCCCCGCGGGCACGATATTATACTATATTATCTTTGACTAGCGAGCGCAATTTAAGTGTGTGTTTTGGGTTCGTCATCTAGAAGAACCAAATCATCTTTTATTAGATGCTCTTCTTCGTTTCAGACACGAAGCAAGAAGTCACTGAATGTTGGGTCTGTTCTTAATTTTATATTTCTTGTCATTTAAATATTTTTCATTTGAGGTCATACGTATAATTTGGCAACCTAGCTTTCACAGTTTCTGCTTTGGTCAATTTTGGAAATACTTATCGTACTTGACATAAATCACCTCCCAAACTATTACTTTTCCACTAAATGGTTCATCGATATCCAATATATCTCTAAAACTCTGGGCGATTTTTTCGATCGTTTGACGTTTAGCCAAAAGTACTTCATCACATATTATCACTTTTGCTTTACTTATAAATTTAGCATTATTCCTCTACTTTGATTTAATTATGATGGCTAACAATATCATGCCTTGATCTGACATTTGCAAGTAATGCATAATATAAGAATATTATTTTGATTCCGCCGGAGGCATCTACAAAGGATAATCCTGCTATACCATAGTCGACCTTTTATAATATAATTTTGAAAGCTTATTCTTTTTCAGAATTTAGTTTTAATTGTGCTTCCTCAAACACTTGTATGACCTTCTTAATATTATACTAATCCTTTTTTACTTTGTGATCTTTTTTTTTTAAATCTCTATCACTCTTTTTATGGAATAAATTCATGTACTCTAAGATAATTTTTTAACTTGAAAAATAAGTTTACTCATATGATGAATTTAAAAAATAATTTAATTGTATTCTCTTGCTAAATAATTAATTGAAAGATTTGATTATTTGGTTTTAACATAAAATATAATTTATTTTCTGTTGATTTAGATTCTTAATATTAGTTCATCTCATGTTTGAATATTTAATCATAATTATAATTTTATCCACTATAAATTTTATTTTCAAAGAGTAAAAAGATCGATATGACATTCCACTTTTAGATCTTTATGTTTACTATTTTGATTCTATAAAAGTTCAAGTTTCATTTTTGAATGAAGTTATACAATACAACTCTTATTAGTTTAATAGTTTACTCGAGAGTTACTCAATGAATCAGTTGATTGGAATTGCGGGATGGATAGATGTTATAGATGATGAAATAATTTATTTTATATGTCTGTCACTTTATCTTTGTTAGTGATGTCTGCCTATAATGATAGATAAATCAAAAACTTTTCATTCAACTTATTCTTTAAATTGAAATTGAGATTTTTGCCTATCCTCCTATTTTATTTTGAAAATTTTGAATTATGTCATTTTATTGTGAGTTATTATGCTTAATATTAAAAGGCTATTTTTGTAATCCAACATTTTATTTATGCTTTTATAATAATATAGATATAGATAGATATAAATATCTCATTTTTAAGAATAATTTAAATTTTAACCAATTTTCTATTATGTATTTTTCTCAAAACTGTTCCATGCCTGCAACTTGCTTTTCAATTTTCAAAACCTACCAGATAAGATCCGTTGATTTGAAGCCAACTATAACTTGAGATTTATATGAATAACGCATCATAGAGATTAGTCATGCCATGACAATAAAAGTAAAAGATAAACTAAGAAAGAAAAAAGTATAAGAACATTCAGGGACTTTATGCAAAATATGTTTTATCAAGCAAAGAAGGAAAAAGAAACACAATAGAGAATAAGTAAGGAAAAAGTCTCGTGCCACGCTGAAAGTTGAATTAGAATAATTCTTATTATGATTTGGTACTTATTTGATTCTTTTGTGTTTGCTGAATTGTTTTGTGAAAAAAATGTGACCTTGGCCAAGGGCGTGAATAAACTTCCCAAACTTGAAAAAAGCAGTAAGAAAGTATATGTTTGTGAAACATAAATTACGATAATTACAGTGATTGTAAATACTTCTTTGGCGGATAATATCTGGACAACGTAAGTAAGGTAGTATTTGATTATAGATCTAATGCCCGAAAATATTTATACTATTAGAATTCATAACGTGCAGTATTATGTCCTTAAACTAATAGGATTACAAGACTAATATCTAAAATTTCAATTACGATTTTTTATTGTGAGTTATTATGCTTAATATTAAAAGATTATTTTTGTAATCCAAAATTTTATTCATGTTTTTATAATAATATAGATAGATAGACATAGATAGATATAGATAAATATATAAATAATGACTAATTAATTAAATTCTTAATTTGATAGAAAGTAAAAATTTAAGAGACGATCAGAAAAATAACCTTCTTCCAACTAATATTTTAATGTTTAATTAAGGCACAATCAGAAAATAATATTCGATCAAGAAAATACTATGAATTTAAATATTATAAGTTATTACTATATGACCCTAACGTTTGAAATTTATTAAATAAATTACTTATAGTTCACACTTCACAGTTTAAAAACTCAGAAAATTTCAAATTATTAATGGAAAAAGGATCAAATATATCCTTATACTTTTGAATATTGTTTATATTTAACTTTCGTTATACTTTGCGCGCAAATATGCTCCTACTCCTACTGATTAACAAACTTGTCACAAATACCCCTAACTCTAACGGAACCTCCATCACCACCAAGGCACCAACTGACGCCCCTCCAATCTTCTTCTCCATAAACCAATAACTTCCTTCTTCACCTCAGCTTCATATTTCAACCCATATATTTAGCTAGAAAATACTGATTATCAATTCAGTCCAAATAAGAAGCTAAACTCTTAGAGAGTTATAAATTTTCAAAACTTTTTAAACCCAAAATATAAAAGATCAGTGCAGACCACCAAATTTGCAAAACACCCATAAAACATTTATGCAAGATAAGCAAAATGGAACATTAATGAACATCAAAGAATGTTAATTTTTTCTCATATTCAAGAGAGAAATGAGATTGAAGGAATTTATAGGGAGTATGATATTGTTCACTGCTTGTTTCTAATTCTCCCATTATTTCTAATGCTACAGAATTGTACAATTTAATTGCTCCAAAGTATCAAAATCATCGGAAATTTGATTTGCGTTGGATTCAAATCTAGTGTTTAGTTAATAGCGTACAACATCAGAAGATATTTTGAATTTGAGAAGACCCTCCGAAGAAAGGTTGTTGGCAGTGTTCTCAACTACGGATCTCGAAATTTATGAAGAGGGTGGTCGAGTTTCTCGCTTGTGGGTTGAAGATAAAGGTCTAACTGTGCTTACATTAGGAAGTGAAGGGCGGAATAGTAGTGATGGTTATGGTGAAAAGGAAGCAGTGATTTTTACCCTTTTTAAGTTAATGCTTGAGGTTAAATGCTTGAGGTGAGCCTAACAATTTAAAATGACGGAGGCCTAGAGGTGAAAATAATGGTGGTTTATCATTTTAGGTGATCAGAAGGTGGAGATATTGGTGGTGAACGGATGAGGATGAGGGGATGGAGAATAAGATTGGAACGGTGGTAGTTGGTGATGACGAGGTTTCTTTAGGGCTAGGGGTATTTGTGATAAGTTTATTAACGACAGGGGTATATTAATACTTAAATTATAACGAAAGTTAAATATAGATAATTTTTGTTAATATAGGAATATTATTGACCCTTTTCCGTTATTAATTCATGGCAGCTATACAATCCAAATACCATTTTACTGAAAAACAGGAATTTGCTAAATATAAAAGGGTTTCAGTTTCCCTTGGTCTGCTCCAGTTATACTCTGCCGACAAATGCTGACAAGGCGCAGTTTAGCTTATGTGGAAGCCTGTCGATACATCTGACACGTGTCACCGGAATTTATGTGCGGTGATCAAGAGTTTAAGACGACAAGCAATCTATGTGGGGGCCATACCAATTGTTTCCCAGATACTTATACTTCCTCGCATAAAAGAGTGGAAATGTCGCATCATCGGTTAATTGTATACTATGACAATATTTTACTAGACATAACGTTTGAGACAAGAAAGTTATTCACCAATAATATTTTATGCTATGAAATTCTGGTCCTTTAATTTTTTTCCCAGAAAACGGAAATATTTCAATAATTTTGGACTTCCCATCTTGAAATTTTATCGGACTATGTGCTGGAAAAAAATTAATCACGTTAATATTTGTCGTTTGGTTGGTAAGAAGTTATTCTAGGATTAATTATTCCATGATTAGTTATTTCATCTTTTTATGGGATAAGAAAATATTATAATCCCGCAATAATTAATCTCGGAACTAATTATACCGTAATTTTCTCCCAACCAAACATGAAATATAATTTTTTAAAATTTAATTCCGAAATTAATTATTCATTATCTCTCGTACTAAACGAGCCCCGTAAATAAACACTTGCTATCTAATAAGTAATTAATTTATGACTCTTATAATTGAGTTATTGGGTTACAAAGAAGATTTTTTTTCTGTACTTGTACCTTCCACCTCCGGGTGGAAATACACAGTGAAAAGGCGAGGAGCGTTCTTGATTTACTTTTTGACTTTGTACAAATAATAAAGAATTGTGAATGTAATAATCAGATTACAGTCATGACAACATGTGCGTGGTTGTTATTTTACCTAATGGAATATTACGTAGTCACAACAATGTAAAATGTGTAAAGTTATACATTCACCATTTATAAGTAAAAAAAATATTTTTATTTATTAAAATCATGAATTTATGCAAAGGGGATAAAAGGGAGAATCAAGTGCCGACTTTTTCTTGTTCATTATCAATTTATATGAAACTTTTTAGTTAATACTTATAAAAATAATAATTTTTATATTTAGTGGATAATAATTTAACTTCTAATTTTTTATTTTATTCTTAATCAGATGATTTATATTAAGAAAACTTTAGAACTTATTTTATACTAAATACGATTATAATTATATACAGACAGGCGAGTATTCTGGATTTGATGCTACTGTCTAGTGTTTATCAATGCCATGGCCTATGAGGCTAGGCTTAGCTATGCAATTACATGCATTTTGGCGGTGCAATTATAGTAAACACTACATAGTACAATGATCCACAACCCCCTTTTCCCCTCCTTTGAGTAAAAGGCTGCAGATGCTCTTACTTTACCAAATGTAAAACAAAAACATTAATTAGAGATATAAGAGTCAATTAAATTGAGTGGCAATTTATTTAAGTTACTCTCGAACTACTTTTATCGTACTCATTATTATGGTTCATCTAACTCATGTTGTTTGATGTATTTAATATCAGACTCTTTAAACGGAGTGGAAGTTTATTAAATTTCCAAGTATAATTTAGAAATGGGTAAAAGAGAAAGAGAAAAACGAGGTGGCACTTTTTTCGTTTTTGTATAGAGTTTAATTATATACACGGATAATTGCAGAAAAAATTAAGATCATTCAAAAGATAAATGCAACACATAGTAAATGCAACTAATTACCTAAAAAAATAATACACTAACCTACTGTTTTGTTATATACTTTTGTATATGCGTTTTATTGTCTTTTACTTTACTTATTTTTTACTCGCTATGAACTGTTTCAAGAATTGATTTAAACTAATAATTAGTAGACATGATCTTCTTAATTATATTCAATCATATCTTTCGTACCACTGTGGATGTATATATAAAGAGTTCTTTGTTATATAGAGTAATATATATTAGTACTCACTAATTATTTAGTACAAAGTATGCTATATCCAGTGCATATGTTTGGCTAATTGGATGAATGATGACCCAACAATCAACATTGTGCTGTGTGGTAGTATCATTTTTTCTCAAGTGGTAGAAAGTGACCCTTTTATTGCTGAAAACGACACCCATATGCTCCCTCTTTAGAAAGATTTCCTCGCCTTTTACCTTTTTTCCCCCAAACTCTCTTTATTCATGTTTTACTATGTAAATTTTAATCCTATAGGTATGACAATAATAATAATAATAATAATAATAATAATAATATTTACTATGTAAATTTTAATCCTATAGGTATGACAATAATAATAATAATAATAATAATAATAATAATAATAATAATAATAATAATAATAGCTATTTTTAATCTAAGGTTAATCTAATTAAAACTCATTCTCTAATACTTATTGCAATATACATTTAGCATTCTTTTCCATCTTAGAAGTTTCTTTTATTTCATTACTATTTTTTTCCTTAACAGATACTTTGCTATCAGTTTATTGACTTCTAATCTTGCCTTTTTATTCATCAAACTAACCTGCATTTATAATGGTTTTCACAATTCGATCAACTTAAAAAGTTAACATTAAAGGAAAAGGACCACTAAGTCTTTTAATTTCTCTTCCCTTTTTTTGACAGCTATATGTTTGACGAGATAAATCTCAGTGTTTTCTGAAAAAAGACACTTTTGTATCATTACAGTTAACAAGGTAGTGAAGACGCAACTAGAATACAAACCTATCATTAAAGGTTGTGGTGCACAAATACGGAGCAAGAACTTGAACTTTATCACTTCTAAATTTTAGAATAGCAATATTAGGTGCTAGTAGCTAGTTATTTAATTTAATTTTTGTATATATTATTTACTCGTAAAATGGTACAATTAAATTTATAACATAATTTATATATAAGTGAATCGATTTGACCCAAAAATACGAAATAAATAAAAACAGAAATAAGATTATGAAATGAAATTAATGTAAATACAAGTTTGACTATGAACTTAGCCTCTCCGATGGCAAAAGTGAGAACAATATTGCAGAATAAAGATTGAGAATAATGTTATAAAATGAGAACATAATGTAGCATTTGTTTACCGAATGTTTTCGTGCCTACAATACATATTAGTCCTCCTATTTATACCTTTATTTAGGGAGACAAGATCCCCAAATCAAGCTACTCTTGAATGGGAATAAAATCATTATTGATGACTGCATAATTGTTGGCTATAAATGCAGATATTCTCTGTAACGGCCGCTCATTGAATGCTACCCGATGTCAATATTTTGAACCTTTATAGTTGGCTACTCTGTCTTCAAGACTCATCCAACACTGGTGACATGCTTGCAACCGGTATTGACTATTTACTGACTCACATCCTACCTATCTTCAGCTCCACGTGTCATTTTTTTAACCGTTCAACTGTTGCTAACCAATTTTACCGTATACACATATTTATTGAATTTCTTAATATAAATATAAAATTTAGATAAAGCTACTGGGCTCGGTTAAATTCGTATATAGGCTTCTAGCTCCACCCTTAATAGTAAAATGATAATTAGTCCTTCATCATTAACCCGTGTATATGAAACTGCCTTTAGCTTTACCATCTAAAATAAGATGTTACGACATAAGTTTAAATTAGTGAGCTCAAAATAAGTATAGTACATCTGATAGAAAACTAGAATACAAAACTTGGTGGATATGAAGCATTGGTGTCTAAATGAATAGTTTATGATAAAATTATGGGCATGTTATGTTATGTTAAATAAAAGTCATAGACACATAGGTACGTATCTTTCAGAAGGCAGAGCATGAGCTGGAGTGGGTGGAATAGAACCTCAACTAGTGACTGCCGGTGGTCCATATAATCCCTGTATACTCGGATACAGCTCACCGCCCCTACTTTAGCTTGTGCTACAAGCGTGCTTTCATATGCTTCCTTTCTTTCTGGCTATATTTGTCATTTAGGATTTTATTTCATACATATATCACCAAATGACATATACACAATTTTACGTAAATAATGTCCATCTATTATCAAAACTCAACTTACATCTCAATTTAATATGGGATTGTAATAGTTTTAATGCTTTATTTTTAGAGAATGATTCAGAATTTAAATTTTAAAAATTTAAGTTTATGATTTTTTCATAAACATTTGATTTGTGATTCTTTTAGGCGTTTAATATGTGAGTGCAAACTCAAGGGAGAATGTTGTTTTTCGGCTATGAGTTCAACAAAATTCATAACTTTCGATACTAACTATGAATTTATATGTAAAAACTTACTAAAATCTCAACAAGTATTAGATAACTCATAATTTTAATAACATAATCAATTCAACTCTAAAAATAAAAAATACTTGTTAAATTTAAACATACTTTTAGATTTGTACGTCTAAAAGTATTAGGTGCAGCTACTGTAGAAGCTGCATACACCATTGATGGACACACTATTATAAGTTAATTTCATCTAGTATATTGACATTATTCGTTTAATTATTAGTAGTAGCAAACTACTTACTATCATTTCTTTAGGGTAAATAATTCAGATTTATATGAACAATTACATGATAGCATAGTAAAAGTTGAATTTATGTCTTTGTTTAATTTAATTTTGGAAAAAAAAAAAACGGAAAGCAGATGTTTTGGAACTCTCTAATATCTTGCCTTATAAGTGACACCTAAATCGAATAATTTTAAAACCCATTCATTCTGGTCTCCCTCTTTCTCCTCCTCTCCCCCCCCCCCCCCCCCACAACGCTCCACTCTGTCACCAATTCCTCCGTCTCCACTTTCTATCTCCGGCCACTCACTTTTTCTTTCTAAGACTGAATTTCTCTTTCTAAAACCGAATTTAGAACTTTCTAGATCCTATATTTTCCTAGCTGAATTACAACAGAGCAAAATTCTCTATCTATTTCTTGTTCAGTGTTACAGAAGCTGCATTGTTGTTGGTACGTATGTTTTCATGGAATTCTGATAATTTTCCATTAATTTTACTTTCAACTGTGATGGCGTCGTTGAAGACTTTAATGTCACCATTTTGTTATCATTTTTGCTTTTGTTTTTTGTGTTGCGAAAGCAGTGCACTTGTTTTGTTCCTATTTGAATCTCTTCTTTTTGGTGAAGTTGTCCTCTGCCTCTTTCTTTCTCTCCTTCAATTCCCTGTCGGTGCCTGAACCATTTCCTCATTACTTGAATTCCAATACAGAATTCTCTGATTCAAAACTCATAGTAATTTTTCCATCTCTGCATTTGATTGCCGAATATTTTCGAGCTTTGATATATGCATATAATTTTGTTTCTGCCTTTTCTTTTTGGTTCAAATGGAGCAAAATGAATATTGAGAATTCGTATAGCTGATTCCCGCTAGTTTTGGATTGAGGCTTTGTTGTGTGCTTCTTCTTTTTTTTGGTGCAATAACGGAGAGATATTTGACTGTTGTGCAATGCGTCCCTTTTGTTTTAGGTGGAGGGGATGATTTGGAAAAATAGAACTAACAAAGTGAATTTTGACCGAAATGGTCGGATTCATAAGATGGAGCTTGACTAGTTCTGAATTGAGGTTTTGTTGATTGACTGACTGATGAATTTTCCTTTAATATGATGAATTATTTTTGTTCAAAGAGCTTCTCACCTCTTTGTCTGATTCATTTGGTTAAAATTATTGAAGCTTCATCTTTATTTTATTCACTAAGAAAATGTGATTACTTAATTTAAGAAACAGCCAAAACGTTATAAAGAAGTAGGTGCGTATTATGCTTTAACAATGCAGATGATGAGAAGACTGATTTTGGTTATATTTATTCTTAATTTGGGAGTAATCTTGTTAGAATAAGATAATGTGATATTCATGTTAGTTTCTATTGTTTCTGGTGGTCCATCGTTGTCTTTATCTACCCCTTTGGCTACTTTATATTGTCTGGGGTAGCTTTGTGCAGTATAATTGCCTTTGCTGTGGAATACATTCCCTCATCCTCTGATGTGAAAAATTTCCATTAATGTCTCACTTTGATCCTCAGAGTCAGTTGTCCTTGAAGCTCTAGGATTTGAGCTGTTTTGGATATCTCAGGTGGCAGATTCTCATATTATGTGTATTCTCTTTCAGTCATTTGCTTGTAAAGGACTTGGTTAATCACTCACAATCGCTCTTTCGCCCTCTGCTCTGATTTTATCTGCACCTAAAGTGCACTGGAGCTGTATTCTTTTTGAGGTGGTATACTAGTCCTGCACTCCAGTGCCATTTCTCAGTTACTTTCTTCGTGCTTAATTTTTCCGGTCTCTTTTTTAGTATTGCCTGCTGCACTGGTATTTAACAATTTTGTTAGGGGCGCAGGAAGGAATTTTCCATCTTAGTGAATAGAGTTCCTCTATGAAGTTAACCTGAAATTTGCCCGGTATTTGTAAATTTTAGGTTTCTAATGTGTCTCTGAGCTAGAGTTGGTGATATCATCCTGAATGTTCCTTATTTTACTCAATCAATTAGGAGGGCGGTTTTCGCAAAATATCGTTTGTTGTTCAGGAAACTCGGAATTCCTGGGCATTGAAATTTATGTGGTACATGCAATGTCCATGTTTTTATCACTGCTGAAGCATTTCGTATAAAATCTGCCACCAGTTACTCTCTGGTTTAATGTAACCGAGGCAGTTTCAGTTATTAGGCATTTTTGCAGCATTTTGAGTTTATAAGTTCTGACTGTCTTCTTCTCTTTTCTTATCTAATTCTTTAACTGAAATTTGGTCACAACTTCTTTCTGCATACAGTCTTCAATGGATCGTCGGAGTTGGCCCTGGAAGAAGAAATCATCGGATAAGGCAGCAGTTGAGAACGCTGCAGCTGTTGCATTAGCCTTAGCCTCTGATCCTTCAGATTCAACCGAGTCTCAGGGTAATCAGGTGTGTTAGTTGATATTGATATAAATATGGAGACGATACACACACACCACACACATGTTCATTTCTCTTCTAGCTCCTTTGATCATGAAAGTCCCTTTTCTTCCCATCCTTTGTGATCATAATAGCTATTAGATTGTATAGTCTTAAGCCCTTATTCTATATCCAGGTGGCTACTGGTGAATGCACAAATATGTTCCATATTTTAACTATTTGCGAACATTTGATGAGAGGACTTCAATAATATTCGTTGGTTACTTTTTGCTGATTATAGCAAAGAACTCGATATAATGTTTAGTCCTATGCTTTCCTTTAACTAATATTAAGTTTTATTAATTTTGAAAATTTGGGAATTCTTCTCTACATTGCCATCTGCTTGGTGCTGAGAAAACCAGTAATTTTTTAAATAGGTTTTCATAATGATACATCAATTAGAATTGCAATAACTATTTGTTCATAAAGCTTAACTTGGTCCATTGCATCATTTCTGAGTTATCTTGTTTATTACAGAGCAAACAGGATAACCATAAGAAACCAAAATATGTCCAAATCTCTGTTGAGTCATATTCGCATTTGACTGGACTGGAGGATCAAGTGAAGTCCTTTGAGGAACAAGTGAATACCTTAGAAGATGAAATAACGGAATTGAATGATAAGTTGTCTGCAGCACAGTCAGAAATGACTAATAAGGAGAACTTAGTGAAACAACATGCGAAGGTTGCTGAAGAAGCTGTTTCAGGTTGGATGTTCCTTATCGACTTACTCTGTTCTTGCTTTAAGTTTTTAAGCAAAGTATCCTCAAATTCGATTATTGATAAATTTCTTTATACAGGTTGGGAAAAAGCTGAGGCAGAAGCTTCAACACTGAAAAATCACCTGGAATCTGTCACTCTTTTGAAGCTTACTGCTGAAGACCGCGCATCGCATTTGGATGGTGCACTGAAAGAGTGCATGCGGCAGATACGAAACTTGAAAGAAGAACATGAACAGAAACTGCATGATGTCGTTCTCAACAAAACAAAACAATTTGACAAGATAAAGCACGAGCTTGAAGCAAAGATAGCTAACTTGGACCAAGAATTACTCAGGTCTGCAGCTGAAAATTCAGCACTTTCAAGGTCTTTGCAGGAGCGTTCTAATATGCTCGTTAAAATTAGTGAAGAAAAAGCCCAAGCTGAAGCAGAGATAGAATTGTTGAAGAGCAATGTTGAATCATGTGAAAAAGAAATAAATTCTCTCAAATATGAACTCCATATTGCAGCAAAAGAGCAAGAAATTCGTAATGAGGAGAAAAACATGAGTGTACGGTCTGCAGAAGTTGCAAACAAACAACACCTAGAGGGAGTAAAGAAAATCGCTAAGCTGGAAGCAGAGTGTCAGAGACTACGTGGTCTTGTCCGGAAGAAGTTGCCCGGGCCTGCAGCCATGGCCCAGATGAAGCTTGAAGTAGAGGGTTTAGGCCGGGATTATGGAGAAAGTCGGTTAAAGAAGTTTCCAGCGAAGCCTTCTAGTCCACAATACAGCTTGCCAGATTTTTCATTTGATACTATACAGAAGTACCATAAAGAGAACGAGCTGTTAACAGAACGCCTTTTTGCAATGGAGGAGGAAACAAAGATGTTGAAAGAAGCTTTGGCAAAGCGAAACAGTGAATTACAAGCCTCCAGGAGTATGTGCACACAGACTGCCAACAAGCTTCAAAGTTTGGAAGCACAAGTGCGTGCAAATGGTGAACATAGAAGTCCTCCAAAGTCCACAGTTCGAATGCCTACAGAGGGTGCCTTTAGTCAAAATGCAAGCCTTCCTCCAAGCTTGAATTCTATGTCGGAAGATGGAAACGACGATAGTGTAAGTTGTGCGGGGTCTTGGGCTACAACATTATTGTCTGAGCTCTCGCATATTAAGAAGGAAAGGACCTTTGATAGTCCGCATAAATCTGAATGTGTAAGTCACATGGAGCTAATGGATGACTTTTTAGAGATGGAGAAATTAGCAAATCTGTCTAATGACATGAATGGAGCTGTTTCAAGTCCAGATACAAGCAATGCAAGATGTGAAATTGCAAATATTGATACATTAGTTCATGTCACCGCAGGCAATGATTCTCAACTGAAAAATCATAATGAGACAGATCCATCTGAACATCAAGCATATTCCAGTGAGGAAGCATCAGCTCCTAGCTATAAGCCTGCTTCAGAGCCATCCCCTCTCATGAAGCTCCAATCAAGAATTTCAATTGTATTGGAGTCTCTGTCTAAGGAGGCTGACATGCAAAAACTTCAAGAGGATTTAAGACAGATTGTGCAGGAGGTGCATGATTCTATCCGTCCCCAATCGGCGAGGAGCATTGTCAAGACTACAGTCAGTTCTGAGACTGCAAGTGAATCTCAGCTCTCTCTTGATGACCCTAGGGCAAATGTAGAAAAGGACATTCATGTCTCTCAAGATAGTAAATCATGCAATGGGACTGTTCAAGGTATTAGTAAAGAATTAGCAGATGCTATGTCTCAGATTCATGACTTTGTAATATTTCTGGGCAAAGAAGCAGAGGCTGTTGATGGAGCATCTCCAGATGGAACTCGAATTAATGAAAAGTTGGATGAGTTCTCTGCCACGTACATTGAGGTTGTAAGCAGCAGGTTGAATTTGGTGAATTTTGTTCTTGACCTCTCTCAGGTGCTGCGTAACGCAAGTGAATTACACTTCAATATCCTGGGATACAAAACTTCTGAAACAGAAATGAGTACTTCTGATTGCATAGACAAGGTTGCTTTACCAGAAAATAAAGGTTTTCAGCACTCAGGAGGGGGATATTCAAACAATTGTGCTCGTTTCTCTGATTCTTCTTCAGATCCTGACATTCCTCATGAAGGGAGACTTGTTCCAACTTCAGAGTCAACAAACACTTCGTGGAAGTGCTCATTGGAAGAGTTTGAACAATTGGAACTTGAGAAGAATAACATGGCTCTTGATCTAACTAAATGTACAGAGAACCTGGAAAGCACAAAATCCCAATTGGTTGAAACAGAGCAGCTTCTGGCAGAGGTGAAGTCTCAATTGATATCTGCTCAAAAGTCGAATAGTCTGGCTGAAACTCAGCTCAAATGTATGGTTGAATCATACAGATCACTTGAAACTCGTACGGAGGAGTTGCAAACTGAAGTAAACCTTCTTCAGGCAAAAATAGAATGTCTTGTTAATGAGCTTCAAGAGGAAAAAAAGAGTCACCACGAAGCTTTAGCTAGATGCCAGGATCTTGAAGAGCAACTCCAAAGGTTAGTAGTGGGTTTATTTTCCCCCGCATTGTGCCTGGAATTAAAAATATGGACTTTCTGGTCTCATATTGATGGTTAAGGTTGAAGTTTCTGACTTTTGCCATATTCTCCAATGCATTAGTTTTATTATGATAGGAGCTTGATCAGACTAATCTTTAATACCTGGACACACTCTTGGAATTTTATCATGCATTTGTAAACTTTCAATTGCATCTCATACATGGACACTAAAAGGAAAAGGGAAAAAAAACATAACATCATGAGACATCCAACTATCAGTAAGTGTTCATTTGGTAGAGAATGGTTAGTAGTAAATTTCTAACCCGTTATTCTTCTCCTGACTGTGATTCTGCTTTTCCTTGTTCTATTGCTGGCTATCTGTAGAATGTAGGACTGGATCACCTAACTAGCCACTACTTATTGGTCCATTTGCTGAATGTGCTGTTTCCTGAATCCAAATATCATTGTCCAATTAATCCAGGTTTTGAGGCATAATAATTGTATGAAAATTGTAATCAATCACCCATAAAAGTTGTATTTTACTTTGATTACATTAAAAACCATCCTATAGGATTTGTTTTCCTGGTTTCCACTCAAAGTTTTCTGTATGTTTAGGTATATGGTTGCCAATACATATACATCGAAAGTTCAATGTTAGCTTCACTTTGTGTATGATTATCACTTTGACTTTATTGAATTATGTTTGCTATTCGAGCCAGGATTGAGAGCTGTCCAGCCGCTGACATTGTTGCCAAGACCAACCAGGTAACTGTCTTGCATATGGTTTCTCTTTGAGTTCACTTCATTTTCCAACATATTGTTTCTGTAATAAATTTGGGATTAAGCTAAATTGAATCTTTTTTTTTTGAGTGGGCATTTAAAATTTCAGAGCATAAACAATTTTCTGAAAGAAACTAATGTTAAGTATAACATATGGTGAAAAGAACATGATATGTTGATATTAATAAGCCTCAATATCTATACACCAAATTGTTAGACATTAAAACATTTAAGTGACTCACATTGCAAAATTATACTAGTTATAGTACATGATTGTTACTGATGTAACCATTATCATGGCAAAGAAGGTATCTGAATAATAGATCTGTTCATTAAATTACAAAATTTTATTTATGTTAAATTTAAGGTAATAAATATAAAGTTTTTCAACATTTTCTTTTTTGTATTTTTTGTGTGAACAGTGATTGGCTATTACCTTACTAATGGACATAATTTGGATCCCATGTTTCCTGATTTGCATACTCTTCAGATTTCTGGGAACATCATACGTAGAAATTATGATCTAATATTTTCATCGTGTTACAAAAACTGCTGCTGATGTTTTAATGGAAACCTTTTAGGAACTATTACGATATGACATTTTTGCAAGAGATCAGCCTTAACATCTTTGGATTCTTGGTTATACTCCTGATTTTGTGGAAGCTTCCAATAAAACACAATCTAATATATCCTAATTTCAGCTGCTAGTCAGAGTCTTATCTTTCTCACCCCTCCATTGTCATACTTTACTGAGGAAACTAGAATTTGGACTACAAAATAGTTATCCACTGATAGCATTATTCACAATGTAAATCTTCAAGTTGCCCTGTTTTTGAATTGAATCTTTGTTCAGTTTGCTTTAATACAAAAAGTTGGCCTTTATGATTCTTTCTTGTCTATGCTTTTCCTTCAACTCATTCTATATGCGAGTTTCTCATTTGAAATTGTACTATTTTCACCTTATAGTCGATATGTGAAGATGATGGTCTGTTTTTTTCCTCCAGGAGAAAGAGTTATCAGCAGCAGCCGAGAAGCTTGCGGAGTGCCAAGAAACCATATTTCTTCTTGGTAAGCAGTTGAGAGCTTTGCGTCCTCAGACAGACACTATGGGGTCTCCATGGATTGAGAGAAGTCCAAAGAGGCAGAGTCTGAGTGAAGAACCGACTACAAGTGGTATGAGCTTGCATGATACTGATATGGATGAGTTAGATACTGCCACTTCTGTGAAGACAAATTCTGAATCCCCCATGGATCTATACAATACCCTGTATAGTCCTTCAGACTCTGAAGTAAACAATCCATTGAAATCACCAATCAGCTCAAAGCATCCAAAACACCGGCCTACTAAGTCAAGCTCCTCATCTTCATCTGGGGGCCCAACACCTGAAAAGCAATCTCGCGGATTCAGCAGATTCTTTTCTTCGAAGGGAAAGATTAGCAATTAGCTCCTGCATCTTGCAGGCTTGCTTGGAACGTTCATTTGACAAACCAATAAATAAAGTCCAGAAAGAATGAAGCCATTATAGACCTTCTCAACTTGCTCCTTTGTAACTTCACACGCCAGACTTTCCGTTCCCGGAATTTCAAGATACTTGAGCTGTTGGGATATCCTGCAGTGAGTGGTTTCGCTAGAAATGTTGGCTAGTTGAGGTTAGACGCCTACAAGAAAATCCATTCTCTGGATTGCTGAGAATTGTTATTCTTTATCTCGTGTAGTTGAAGTACTTAAATGTCCGGGAACGTTCCTCCAGATTACATGACCAAAAAGCTATTTTTCATTGTATGAGGATGCTTTGTGATTACTGTAAAAATAATTTTTGTATGACATGATGTATATGATTTGTAGAACTTGTTAATGGCATGTTATGTACAAGAATTGTTTGTTTGACTGCAAGGTTCTATTGAAATGGCATCCCCCCACCACACACACAAAGGTGTTTTAAGTGATAGCCATGTAGAAGAGGTAAATATATATAGTAATATCCACCCGATTGAGAGAAAAAATGACTTTGAGTCCTTAAAAGGAGCAAACTATTTCTCTGAATTGTTGTAAATTATTTTCCTGTTTAGGATTACTAAATAGTGTCCGAAATTTGATCCTGTTTAGGAATTAGGATTACTAAATAGTGTCCGAAGTTTGATGGAAAGTAAATTTCTTTGTGATAAGTTATGTGCCTTTTTGTTTTGACGATTTAACAAACTTCATATGAGAAATGATACAAAGCCTCTCTGTGCTCAGAACAAGTCAAATATCTGGCATAAGTTCCAATGAAATCAGTTAAGGGAATAGCAGAGGGAACAAATGGATATCAGTTCCTCCGGTTACTGTACAAGTCAACTTTTATAGCTGTTAAAGCTGCTGCACTGCACACATAACAGTGCAGCAGCACTATTGAAGCATGTTGTGTACCGAACACTCCCTTGCATCATCTTTGATGACCTCACTTATATATTACAAACATGAGGTAAGGGATCAAACACACTTGCAAACCCTAAAACATATTTTACTCTCAAGTGTGCAGTTGCCTTCATTCACTCCAAGGCATTGAATAACAAAACAGTAACATAACGAAGGACCAGATCCCAGCATTGAATACATCGTGTGTCCTTAGTATTGTTGTGTCTTTGTTTATGTTATTCACTTGTAACTCCTACTCAACTTATTTAGAAGCATTTCGTAGGACACTTTGTAAACCATAAACCTTGTGTTTGTGTTTGTGTTTGACTAGAGTTAGTCAAAGTGGTTAGCTTTATAATAGAGTTATTACAAAGAGGCTTGCAATGTAGTTATTATAAGCAAGTGAGGGATTAAGAGTTTAATACCTAGGTTACAATAAGTTGTAATCTAAAGTTGCTCGGTTTAGTGAAGTTGAAATTCTATGAGTGTAGGTCGTGTTTTTGATCCCGTGAGCTGGAAGTTTTCCACGTAAATATTGTTGTGTTATTTACTTACTGTTGTGTGTTTTGTGGGAACTGATAGAGAACCAGGTTCTATGTACAGTTTGATGGACTCATACTTTATATCAATTGGTATCAGAGCAGGTTCTTTCTATAAGGCTAACACCTAGAAAGGATCTACATGGCTGCTCCACCAAATTTTGAAGAAGGTCTATCAACCTACAGACCACCAAAATTCAATGGACAATACTATGGCTGGTGGAAGACAAGAATGCATTATTTTATTATGGCTGAAGATTTAGAGCTTTGGGATGTCATATGTGATGGACTTTTCCTCCCTATGAAGACCATTGGCGAGACAACAGTCACAGTCCCAAAAACAAGGAAGGAGTATAACGATGCCGATCGTAAAGCCATTGAGAAAAACTTCCGAACAAAGAAGATCCTCGTCTATGGTATTGGACCAGACGAGTACAGCTGAATCTCAGCTTGTCAATCTGCCAAGGAGATCTGGGAGGCTCTCCAAACTGCACATGAAGGTACTACTCAAGTCAACCAGTCAAAAATCGACATGCTCACTACTGAGTATGAACTCTTCAAGATGAAGGAGGATGAGTTCATTTAGGATATGCACACTCGCTTTATTTCCATCACCAATAAGCTTCATTCTCTAGGAGAGATTATCCCAAGGAACAAACTGGTCAAAAAAATACTCAGTGTGTTACCTGGTTCCTGGGAGAGAAAATTCAATGCTATCACAGAAGCAAAAGATCTGCAAAAGCTGATGATTGACGAACTCGTTGGAAATCTGAAGACTTACGAAATGAAGAAGAAGAAGGATCATGAAAGAAGAGAACCCAAAAAGAAGAAGAACCTGATTCTCAAAGTAGATAATAGTGACTCAAGTGGTGATGATGCTGACATGTCCTATCTTACACGGAGATTTCAGAAAATGGTTCGTAGAATTGGAGGTATTCCTAAAAAGGGCAGCTCTAGTAGAAACACAAAAGGTCGTAATTGTTGTCACAAATACGGGAAGCCAAGACATTTCATCAAGAGCAATCATCTCCACAAGCAGGACCATTACAAGCACAACACAGATAAGATGACTAAGAGGAACCCGGTCCCTGACAGGAAATTCAAGAGAAGAGATGTCGCTGATAATGTTATGAAACAAGCTCTTGCTGCATGGGGAGATTTCTCTAGTGAATCTGAGGGTGATGATGAATAAGGTGACACCTCTATGATGTCCGTTGAAAGCGAAGCAACAGAATTCGACTCCATATTTGCCATGATGGCAAAATATGATGATGATGATGATGATGATGATGAGGTAAACATATTTGCCATGATGGCAAAAAAATTTGAAGTTTTATTCTCAACAGAAGCTAGTATCTTTAGCTAATGTCTTAATTAATGCTTACCACAATCTCATTAATGATAAAAATGCTTTAACTGAGGAAATAGGAGAGATAGAACATGGAAGAGATGATTTACTGGTCGTAGTTGTTGATTTGAAAGAAATAATAAAGGATTTAAAGAAATAAAAAGATGTTCTAACTGAGAAAATTGGAGAGATAGAACATGATAGAGATGACTTGCTGGTAGTAGTTGTGGATATGAAGGAGACAGTAGAGGAGTTAAAAAAAAGGATAATAATTCTGTAAAAACTTCAATGAAAAATTGCATGAATTCCTCAAAAGGAAAGGAAGTGGCGAGTGAGGCGCACCTTAAGCTTGAAAATGAACTTAAAAAGGCAAAATTGAGTCTTTGTGCTGAACTTGAAAGAAGTAGACAATTTCAGGAAGATCTAAGTAGGGTTAAAAATGACTTAGATAAATCTCTGAAGTAGACCTGGTCCTCTGACACAATCACTTCCATGTATAAAAGTAATGGGGGGAACATGCAGGGAATTGGGTTCCAAAAAAAAAACAAGGCTCCCTACAACCCACATAGCAAGTATGTTACTGTGCCTTATAACTGACTTTGCACCCACTGTGGTAGCACTAGCCGTTTCAAAGATTCTTGCAAAGCAAGGTTTCAGTCCCAACAGAAAAAGAAAGTTTTTGTGAAAAAAGTATCTACTGCTAAGGAACCTGGTTCTCTCAAAAAGAAATGTGTAATTCCTGCTTGGACAAAAAGAAGTTTAAAAAACTCGTTTCCTCATTTCAAGGGACCCAAACTTGTTTGGGTTCCTAAGTTTAATCTGTGATTCTCTTATGCAGGGAGCAGTGAAAGGAAGTAGCCAAAGATGGTACATGGATAGTGGCTGCTCGAAGCATATGACTGGAAGCACTAATGATTTCCTTTCACTCAAAGCCCTGCAAGGAGGGAGTGTGTCCTTTGGAAATGGCAAAAAGGGATATATTTTGGGAGTTGGAAAAATTGGGAAGACAAATACTCATTCAATTGAAAATGTGTATTATGTGAATGACTTGAAATACAATATGCTGAGTGTCTCTCAAATCTGCGACAAAGGAAACAAAGTGGAGTTCTTATTAAAGTCCTGCACTGTCACTAATCTTGTAACCGGTGAAGTAGTTCTGGTGGCAAAAAAAAATTAAAAATATCTATGTTGCAGACTTTGAGTCTCTGAACAGTGGCGATCTTGCATGTTTGAGTGTTGTTAATGATGATGATGCTGAATTGTGGCACAAAAGATTGGGACACGCGAGCTTTTCTCTGTTGAACAACCTAATAAAGAAGGACCTGGTTCGTAGGCTACCGAAGTCAAAGTTCAAAGATCATAAGGTGTGTGATGCATGTGTGAAAGGGAAGCAAGTCAGGTCCTCATTCAAGCAAAAGAAGGAAGTAAGCACCTCAAGGCCACTAGATCTTCTCCATATGGATCTGTGTGGACCTTTGAGGATGCCCATCAGAGGAGGAAAGAAGTACATCTTCATTATTGTTGATGACTATTCTTGATTCACATGGACCTTGTTCCTCAGAACCAAGGATGAAACCTTTCCAATCTTTGCTGCCTTTGTTAAACAGATTTAAGTAAAGATGAGCCATAATGTTATGAGCATTAGATCTGATCATGGTACCGAGTTTGACAATGCAAAATTTGATGAATTATGTGTTGAAAATGGTATAAGTAATAATTTTTCGGCTCTCAGAACACCCCAACAAAATAGTGTTGTGGAGAGAAAAAATAGGACTCTTGAAGATATGGTAAGGACAATGCTAATTAACAGTGGCGTACCAAAGAGATTTTGGGCTGAGGTAGGAACACTGCCTACTATCTGATAAACAGGTGCATGATCAGATCCCTCCTAAATAAGACCCCGTGTGAATTGCTAAATGGGAGAAAACCAAAGCTGACTTACCTAAGAGCATTTGGATGAAAATGTTTTGTTCTCAATAATGGTAAGGAAGCGTTGGAAAAATTTGATGCTAAAAGTGATGAAGGAATTTTTCTTGGATATTCTTCACAAAGTAAAGCATACAATGTCAAGGACTCAATGTGTAGAGGAAAGCATACATGTAATCTTTGATGAATCACACCACTCAAGTGGGAAGGATTCACATGATAAGAATGATCAAGATGAAGATTATTCAAAGGTCCCTGGAGAGGTCATTGATATGGCAAATGGGAAGGCAGATCTGATGAGTCAGATCAAGGAGTTTAGTGAAGAAGATGCATCAGAACCTCCAGCTAATTTGGAGGAACCTGGTCCTTCCATCACAACAACTGAAGCTGAAAATAGAGTTGTTGATGCCGTGCTAGGCACCCCTGATGCAGAACAGAAGTGGTACTTACACTTCCATGTATGCCAACGATGGGCTTCATATGGCGGAACCTGGTCCCTCACACCCTGAGACTCAGGTGTCTAACTAGAAGCACAAAAGCTCACATACTCTCCAAAATGTAATCACTCCTCTGGATTCATGAATTCAGACTAGATCAACGACAAAAAACATGTTTGCTTTCTCAGCTTTCCTGTCTCAAATTGAGCCAAAAAACATCAAGGAAGCTTTGAAAGATGTTGACTGGATTGCTGCTATGCAAGAAGAGCTCTATTAATTTGAGAGGAACAGTGTGTGGCACCTAGTTCCTCGACCTTCAAATAGAACTGTTATTAAAACTAGGTGGGTGTTCAGAAACAAGCTTGATGAGTTTGGCAATACAACAAGAAATAAAGCCAGGTTGGTAGTTCAAGGTTATAATCAAGAGGAAGGAATCGATTATGATGAAACTTTTGCTCTAGTTGCAAGAATGATAGCCATAAGAATTCTTATTCCTTTTGCATCTCATATGGAATTTAAATTGTTCCAAATGGATGTTAAGAATGCATTTCTGAATGGATATTTGAAGGAAGAAGTTTTTGTCAAACAACCACCTGGTTTTGAATGCCATGAGCATCCTGAACATGTCTTTAAGCTTGACAAGGCCTTATATAGATTAAAGCAGGCTCCTCGTACATGGTATGAAAGGTTGTCTAGGTTCCTTCTGGAAAATGGCTTCACTAGAGGGAAAATTGAGAACACTCTTTTTCTAAAGAAAAGAGGGAGGAACCTGCTAATTGTGCTGGTCTATGTTGATGACATCATCTTTGGTGCAACAAACGATTCCTTGTGTGAGGAGTTTGCCAAGCTTATGGGAAGTGAGTTTGAGATGAGTATGATGGGGGAACTGAACTTCTTCCTAGGACTACAAGTTAAGAAAACCTCCAAGGTAACTATGATATGTCAATAAAAATACATTAAGGAGCTTCTGAAGAGGTTTGAGATAGAAATCTCAAAGACCATTGATACTCCTATTGCTACTGCCACTCATCTAGACATGGACGAACCCGGTTCCCTTGTAAATGAAACCATGTATCGGGGTATCATTGGGTATCTCTTGTACCTAACATCTAGTAGACCTAACATTGTGTTTAGTGTTGGGTTGTGTGCTATATTCCAATCAAGTCCTAAAGAATATCACTTGAAAGCTGCTAAAAGAATTCTGAGATATCTCAAAGGAGCGTAGGACTGGTCCTCTATTATCTCTCAGGAGATAATATTGACTTAATTGGGTATGCTGATGCTGATTATGCTAGTTATCTGGTGGATAGGAAGAGCACATCTGGCATGGCAAATTTTCTGGGATCCTGCTTGATTTCATGGGTTACAAAGAAACAAAATTATATGGCTCTCTCTACTGCAGAAGCTGAATATGTAGCAGCTGCCTCATGTTGTGCTTAACTATTATGGATCAAGAAATAATTAGAAGATTTTGTTGTATTCTCTGACTATGTGCCACTGCTGTGTGACAACACAAGTGCCCTCAATATGGCAAAGAACCCGATTCAACATAAAAGGACAAAGCACATTGATGTGCGACACCATTTCCTGAGGGACAATGTTGAAAAGGGTCTCATCTATATGAAGTTCTGCAAAACAGAGGATCATGTAGACAATATCTTCACCAAAGCACTGAGCAGAGAGCATTTTGAAAAGAATCGACTGGAGTTGGTATTGATCAATTGGACTGACAACCTGGTCCCTCGATGACTGGCTGTGAAAGGATGGTAAGTTAAATTGCTAAAAAGTATTTTCTGGCAACTTCTAACTCAATTCTATACCGTTATAGGTAAACACGCATGGCAACTACAGGACAAACAAGAAGTTAATGACATTGCAATTTGTTAGAAGGATGATGCTCATATTTGCAAAATTAGTCAGGGAACTTGGTTCCCATGACTCAGGTTAGTAGTTCCTCTTACACTCATACTTATTTTAAATTGCTAGTGTGCCACGTCATTAATTGTTTTCGTCCTTTCCCATATCTCTTAAACCCAAATGTCATACCCGTTACAAACCGACCCATCTACCCATTTCATTGCATCCATTTGTAACTGGTCCCTCATTTCCCTCTAAATACCCCTAACAGACAAGTTTCCCTCATAACTGTCTACATCAAAGCCATCAAACTCTCCCTCTCTCTCTCTCTGAAAACCCTCTTTTCTGTGTCTTCACGCTCAAAATTCACCATGTCTTCACAGCATTCTGAGTCTTCAAAGGCAACTATTGAAATCCCTACTGTGTCTTCGTCCCATGAAGCATGGTAATCATGATCGGAGCCCCAACTTTCACCTACTGAAACCCCCATCTCCAACCAACCACAAACTATTGTCTCATCCCCCTCTCCATCGAGTTCTGGTTCTTATCGTAGCCAGGAACGTCAAACTCCTAAGAAGTTTGTTTCTTCGACCTCTCTTTCTGCTACAATAGAGAAAATGGAAGTGGAAGGACTGGTGGAAGGATATGAAGGTACAGAGGTTTCGAGTCAGCGGGTTGATGAAGAAAGTGTGGATCAAGTGGCTATCACTGGTCTAGGTGGAGATGTGTCAGCATCTGGTGTATTTGACACCCCCGCAGTTCAAGGTTTTGATATGAATGTTTTATCTTCATCAGGTAATGCTCCACTCGTTCTTATTGATTCTGCATTGTTGGAAAATACGGGTGAGAAAAAAGCTATTGAAAATATATTGTCTATTGCTGCTGAAGGGAGTCCGGTTGGGGATTCTGTGTCTGGTTATGTGAGTGCTGGGCTTCAGGGGGAAGAACGAGGAAATGTGGATGAAAATGGGGACCTTGTGCCTTTAGGTGGCATGGCACCAATCAGTACTACAGGGGAGCCAACAGAGGGACCTAGTCCTTCTGCCCAAGAGGAGTTCTCTGCTCCTACTTAGGATGAAACTCCATGCTCTACTAAAGAGCCCTTGGATAGTACTCACCCTCCCCCTTCCCCTCACCTTGATGCAACCCCCTTAGACTTTGTGTATCCTGAGATGAAGTTTGTATCTGAAGAACAAGGAGATTAAAGTGATAAGGACTATGACAATGTGTATGTAGCCCAGTTCATCACTGCTAGGAGTGGTGGGACAGCTTCTCAAAAGTCTATTCTTAAAAGGCCCACCCCTAGGCAGCAGAAAAAGTTGCCCTTGACAATTATTTAAAGGAGAATTGTCACGACCCAAAACTAACCTCTGTCGTGATGACGCCTATCGTGGAACTAGGCAAGCTGAATCATTTCCAAAACAAACCGATATTTTCATTTCAAAGAAAATTTCAAGGTTATTTAACATAAAACCTCCATTTAAAGAGTTCAAATCAAAGAAAAACAGAAGTGCGGAAAAGAAAAGCCCGACATCGGGGTGTCACTATTCATGAGCATCTACTACAATCTGTCTAACAATATCAAGGCTAACTCAGCCTGGAAAAATAGCTAAATACAACTAGAGGAAGATAAGAAGGAGAAGAGCAGGGGCTGCGATCGCCAAACAACTACCTTACTATCTCCAAGAAAATCTGCAACCAGAACATTCAATAACCTCTACCGTGATCCAGCTACACCTGAATCTGCACACAAAGTGCAGGGAGTAACGTGAGTACACCAACTCAGTAAGTAACAACAATAAATAAAGACTGAGCAGTAGTGACGAGCAATAAAGCATATAACGTTCATATCATGAAATCTCAGTAAAGTACAACATGTTTTAAAAATCAGTGTTTGAATCGAATCATCTCGTTTAAACCCGGTTCCAGTAAAAAATCATTTAAAGATATTTTTACAACAGTTTTTTAAACCAAGGCTCAATGCAAAGGTGAGCAAAAGAAATGATGAAATCATAAACAGCCCCTCGGGCAAAACATCACTCATAAACAGCCCCTTAGGCAAACTTCACAGTCACTCGTGCCACTCGGGCATACCTCACAATCACTCTTGCCACTCAGGCATACCTCACAATCACTCATGCCTCCTAGTCACTCAGCACTCGGCACTCGGCACTCGCACTCAGTAGGTACCTGCGCTCACTGGGGGTGTGTACAGATTCCGGAGGGGCTCCTTCAGCCCAAGCGCTATAATCTGCACAGACAACTCACGTACTATAATAATAAAGTATGCTGCAGGCGGGCAGCCCCGATCTACACTCATCCTCACAAAATCAGGCCCTCGGCCTCACTCAGTCATAAATATGCTGCAGGCAGGCAGCCTCGATCCACACTCATCCTCACAAATCAGGCCCTCGGCCTCACTCAGTCATAAACCTCTCAAGCCACTCGAGCATTTCAGTAAAACAGGGCATTCGGCCCAAAACAACATTTATATGCATCAAAATAGAGTCATAAAACTGAGTTATACTGTAAACAAGTATAAACATGACTGAGTATAGATTTTCAATCGAAAACAGTGAGAGGATGGTAAGAAACAACCCCTAAGGGTCCAAATAGCATTGGTGCAAGGCCCAAACATGGCATTCAGCCCAACTTATAGAAATTCTTTCTAAAACATATAAGTATCAAATGATTTCAACAAAGTATGCAACTTTACAGTTGCTACGGGACGGACCAAGTCATAATTCCCCAACAGTGCATGCCCACACACCCGTCACCTAGCATGTGCATTACTTCAAAATAGTAGAATGATACAAAATCCGGGGTTTCATACCCTCAGGATCAGATTTACAATCGTTACTTACCTCAAACCGCGAAATTCTTATTCTGCAATGTCCTTTCCTCGTGAATTGGTCTCCAAACGCCTCGAATTTGGTCATAAATAATTTATTTCAGTCAATAAAATTCATTGGAATTAATTCCACAAGATAATAATGATTTTCCATAAAAATCTAAAAATTAGCTCAAAAATTGCCTGTGGGGCCCACATCTCGGAACTCAACAAAAGTTACAAAATCCGGAAGCCCATTCAACCACGAGTCTAACCATACCAATTTTACCAAATCCAACCCCAACTCGACCCTCAAATCTTCAATTTAAACCAAGAGGGTTTTTAAATTTTCCCAACTCAATTCACCAATTAAATGATAAAAACAACCATGGATTCGGGTAATTTAACCAATATTGAGTTAAGAACACTTACCCTGTTGTTTCCTTTGAAAATCACCCAAAATCGCCTCACTTCCGAGCTCCAAATCGCCAAAAACTAAAAATGGGACGAATCTTCAGAACTTAAACTCACTGCCCAGACTTTTCTTCTTCGCGAACGCGGTCAGTGCCTCGCGTTCGCGAAGCACAAAATAGCTCCCGTCCAAATTCCTCCTTCGCTAATGCAACATCACCCTCGCGTTTGCGAAGCACAAAAATGCCTTTGCCTCAATGCCTTCTACGCGAACGTGTTCAACCCATCGAGAATGCGATGCTTCGTTCCCTCTCACTACGTGAACGCGACACCCCCCTACGCAAACGCGTAGACCAATTGCTTAGGGTCTTCGGCTGCTTCCTCTCTTCTTCGCGAACGCATAACACCTCTCGCGTTCGCGATGCACACCCAGTCCACCCTTCGCGAATGTATGCTTCTCTTCGCGAACGCGAAGAGCAAATATGCCAGCCTCTCATTTCCTCTTCACGAACGCGAGGCTCCACTCGCGAACGTGATGAAGGAAACCAGATGGTGCATTAAAAAATTTCCATCTGAGTTCCAAGTCCAAAATCCAACCCGTTAACCATCCGAAACTCATCTGAGCCCCTCGGGACCTCAACCAAATATACCAACAAGTCCTAAAATAGCATACGGACTTAGTCGAACCCTCAAATCACCTCAAACAATGCTAAAACCAAGAATTACACCCCAATTCAAGCCTAATGAACTTTAAAATTTCTAATTTCTTCAAACGACTCCGGAACCTATCAAATCACGTCCGATTGACCTCAAATTTTGCACACAAGTCATAAATGACATAACAGAGGTATTCCAATTTTCAGAATCGGATTCCGACCCTGATATCAAAAAGTCAACCCCCCGGTCAAACTTCTCAAAAATAAAACTTTCGGCATTTCAAGCCTAATTCCTCTACGGACTTCCAAATAATATTCCGGATACGCTCCTAAGCCCAAAATCACCATGCGGAGCTATTGGAATTATCATAATTCGAATCCAAGATCGTTTACACATAGGTCCATATCCGATCCACTTTTCTAACTCAATTTTGCAATTATGAGACTAAGTGTCTCATTTCACTCCGAGTTCCTCCCGGACCCGAACCAACTAACCCGATATAACATAATATAGCTGAATAACACAAAAGAAGTAGAAATGGAGAAAATGGGGCTATAACTCCCGAAACAACCGGCCGGGTCGTTACATCCTCCCCCTCTAAAACATCCGTTCGTCCTCGAACGGGTCTAGAAACATACCTGGAGTCTCGAATAGGCATGGATATCTGCTCTGCATCTCCCGCTCGGTCTCCCAGGTGGCCTCCTCCACAGGCTGACCTCTCCATTGCACCTTCACTGAAGCTATATCCTTCGACCTCAACCTTCGAACCTGCCGATCCAAAATAGCCACCGGCTCCACATTATAAGTCATATCACCCTCCAACTGAACCGTGCTGAAATCCAAAACATGGGAAGGATCTCTAATATACTTCTGGAGCATGGAAACATGAAACACTGAATGCATACTCTACAAGCTGGGTGGCAAGGCAAGCTTATAAGCCACCTCTCCTATCCTCTGAAGCACCTCAAAAAGCCCAATAAACTGGGGGCTCAACTTGACAGTCTTCCCAAACCTCATAACACCTTTCATGGGTGATACCTTCATCAAAACCTTCTCCCCAACCATAAAATACACATCACGGACCTTCCTATCCGTGTAGCTCTTCTGCCTGGACTGCGCCATGCGAAGCCGCTCCTGAATCAATTTCGCCTTATCTAATGTGTCCTGGACCAAGTCTGTACCTAAGAGCCTAGCCTCACCCAGCTCACACCATCCAACTAGAGATCTACACCTCCTCCCATTTAAAGCCTCGTACAGAGCCATCTGAATAATCGACTGATAACTGTTGTTATATGCAAACTCCGCGAGTGGCAGAAACTGGTCCCATAAACCCCCAAAGTCAATGACATAAGCACGCAACATGTCCTCTAGTATCTAAATAGTACGCTCGGACTACCCGTCCGTCTGAGGGTGAAAAGCTGTGCTTAACTCAACCTGAGTACCCAACTCTCGCTGCACGGCCCTCCAAAACTACGATGTGAACTGAGTACTGCTATCTGAAATGATGGAAACTGGGACACCATATAGGCGAACGATCTCTGGGATGTAAATCTCAACCAACTGCTCTGAAGAGTAAGTAGTACCAACTGGAATAAAGTGCGCATACTTGGTCAGTCGATCCACAATAACCCAAATAGCGTCAAACTTTCTCGAAGTCCGTGGGAGCCCAACTACAAAGTCCATGGTGATCCTCTCCCACTTCCACTCTGGGATCTATAACCTCTGAAGCAAGCCACCCGGTCTCTGATGCTCGTACTTAACCTGCTGACAGTTTAGACACCGAGCCACAAACCCAACTATATCCTTCTTCATCCGCCTCCACCAATAGTGCTACCTCAAATCCTAGTACATCTTCGTGGCACTCAGATGGATGGAATACCGTGAGCTGTGGGCCTCCTCAAGAATAAACTCTCGAAGCCCATCTACATTAGGCACACATATCCAGCCCTGCATTCTCAGCACGCCGTCATCACCAATAGTCACATCCCTAGCATCACTTCTCCGAACCCTGTCCTGAAGAACGAGCAAGTGAGGGTCATCATACTGACGCTCCCTGATACGGTCATAAAGAGAAGACCTGGAGACCACACAAGCCAATACCCGACTAGGCTCCGAAATATCCAATCTGACAAGCTGGCCTGCTAAGGTCTGAACATCTAATGCCAAAGGTCTCTCTGCTGCTGGAAGATATGCTAAACTCCCCAAACTCTCTGCCCGGCGACTCAAAGCATCGGCCACCACATTGGCCTTCCCTGGATGGTATAAAATAGTGATATCATAATCCTTAAGAAGATCCAACCATCTCCGCTGACGCAAATTAATATCCTTCTGCTTTAATAGATATTGTAGACTCTGGTGATTAGTATAGATCTCACAATGAACCCCATACAAATAATGATGCCAAATCTTCAAGGCGTGAATAATGGCTGCTAACTCAAGATCATGGACAGGATAATTCTTCTCATGGGTCTTCAACTGGCGCGAGGCATAGGCGATCACCCTACCCTCCTGCATCAAAACACAACCAATGCCTACCCTCGAGGCATCACAATACATGGTGTAAGAACCTTAAGTTGATGGCAGAACTAACACTGGAGTTGTGGTCAAAGCAGTCTTGAGCTTCTGAAAGCTCTCCTCACACTCATCCGACCACCTGAATGGAGCACCCTTTTGGGTAAATTTGGTCAAGGGCGATGCAATAGATGAAAATCCCTCCACAAAGCGACGGTAGTAACCAAGAAAGCTCCTAATCTCCGTGGCTGAGGACGGTCTAGGCCAACTCTGCACCGCCTCTATCTTCTTCGGATCTACCTGAATACCCTCGCTGGACACCACGTGCCCCAAGAATACTACTGAACTAAGCCAAAACTCACATTTGGAGAACTTTGCATAAAGCTTCTCCTCCCTCAATCTCTGCAATACAACCCTCAAATGCTGAGAGTGCTCTTCCTGGCTACGAGAGTACACCAGGATGTTGTCAATGAATGCAACGACGAATGAGTCCAAATAGGGCTGGAATACACTGTTCATCAAATGCATGAATGCTGCTGGGGCATTGGTCAGCCCAAAAGACATCACCAAGAACTCATAATGGCCATATCGGGTCCTGAAAGCTGTCTTGAGAATATCTGAATCCCGAATCTTCAGCTGGTGATAACCGGACCTCAAATCAATCTTGGAGAACACCCTCGCTCCCTGAAATTGCTCGAATAAATCATCAATACGAGGCAAAGGATACTTGTTCTTGACTGTGACCTTGTTAAACTGCTTGTAATCAATACACATTCTCATGGAACCATCCTTCTTCTTCACAAATAGAACCGGTGCACCCCAAGGTGACACACTAGGCCGAATAAACCCCTTATCAAGGAGTTTTTGAAGTTGTTCTTTCAATTCCTTCAACTCCTCCTGTGCCATATGATACGGTGGAATAGAAATGGGCTGAGTGCCCGGCACCAGATAAATACCAAAGTCAATATCCCTGTCAGGCGGCATGCCCGACAGGTCTGCAGGAAACATATCCAAAAAATCACATACCACCGGAACAGAATCAATGATAGGAGTCTCTGCACTAACATCCCTCACAAAAGCCAAATAAGATAGGCAACCCTTCTCAACCATGCGCTGAGCCTTCAAATATGAAATCACCCTACTTGGTACATAATCTACAGAACCGCTCCACTCAACCATCGGAATTCTCGGCATAGCCAACGTCACCGTCTTAGCGTGACAATCTAGAATAGCATGACATGGAGATAACCAATCCATACCCAATATCACATCAAAGTCGACCATACTGAGCAGCAAAAGGTCCACTTGGGTCTCCAGACCCCCAATAGTCACCACACATGACCGATATACACGGTCCACAATAATAGTATCGCCCACAGGAGTAGATACATGTACAGATAAAACTAAGGACTCACGGGGCATATCCAGAAAATGGGCGAAATACGAGAAAACATATGAATACGTGGAACCAGGGTCAAATAATACTGAGGCATCACGGTGACAAATTGAGACAATACCTGTAATCACAGCATCTGAAGCAATAGCATCTGGTCTAGCAGGGAGAGCATAGAAACGGGCCTGACCAGCCCCTAATCTGCCTCCCCCTCTAGGGCGACCCCTAGCTGACTGACCTCCACCCCGAGCTGACTGGGCGGGTGGTGAGGTAACTGGTGCTGTAGTTGGAGGCTGACTCCTCTGATGAGATAGACCTCCATGACGACGAGGACACTGCCTCCACATATGCCCAAGCTCCCCACACTCAAAACAACTCCCTGTTGTTGGCGACGGAAACTCAAGGGAACCCCTAGCACCGGGATGACTGGTAGAAGAACCTGGCATGTAAGAGCCCTGAACAGGCGGAGCACGGGATGAACTCTGAACTGGAAGGGCACTAAGTGATGAGTGGCCCTGATGAGAACTGTGAGAACCATGTCCAGATGATGCACCCCGATGAAATGGCCGAACTGACTGAGCCTGTCTGAAATGACGACCTCTACCGTGCTGGAACTGACCCCCAAAAGGAGCACCACTGAATCCACTCTGACCACGAGGTCTCTTGGCCTCCCGCTCAACCCTCTCTTGACCGCGAACCATCTCAATCTGCCGAGCAATATCGACAACCTCATCAAAGGTAGCGCCCAAAACCCGCTCCCTGGTCATGAGCAACTGTAGCTGATAAGTGAGGCCATCAATAAACCTCATGATCCTCTCTCTGTCCATGGGAACCAACCATATAGCATGACAGGCCAACTCAGAGAATCGTATCTCATACTGTGTCACAGACATATCGCCCTAGCGAAGTCGCTCAAACTGTCTACGCAGCTCCTCTCTACGGGATCGAGGCACGAACTTCTCCAAAAAGACCACAGAGAACTGCTGCCAAGTAAGGGGTCCTGCGCCAACAGGCCTACGCCACTAGTAAGTCTCCCACCATCTGAGTGCAGCCCCAGAAAACTGAAAGGTAGTGAATGAGACCCCACAAGTCTCCAGAATACGAGCAGTACGGAGTATCCTCTGACACATGTCCAAAAAGTCCTGAGCATCCTCTCTCTCTATGCTACTGAAAGGTGGTGGCTGAAGTCTCCCAAACCTCTCTAACCTACGCTGATCATCCTCAGGCATAGCAGGAACCACAAAATCCTGAGCAACAATAACCGGCTGGGCTGGTGGTAGCTCTGGTGTCTGAAGTTCCTGAATAACCTGCTCAGGTGTGCGAGCGATGGGAGTCTGAGTGCCTCCCCTGGCCTGAGAAGTGGTTGCGGCCGTCGAAATAGAGATTTCCTGAACAAGGCCAGTACACGCTGTCAGAATCTGAGCTAGGGCCTCCTGAAGGCATGGAATCACAATAGGCACAGGTGGTGCCTGAGCTGGTGCATCAACAACTGGAACTTGGTCCTGATCTGGGACAACCGGTAGATCTACAGGTACTCCCCCAACTGATGTACGAGCTGCACCTCTGCCCCTACCACGGCCTCTATCGCGACCTCGGCCTCTCGCGGTCCTGGCTGGTGGTCCTGGCTGGTGGTACTGGTAGCTGGCCCTCCTGACCGATAGCACGAGTCCTCACCATCTGTGAGAGAATGAAACAACAGATGTTTAGTTACTAGAATCAACAGATTCGCACGACAAGAATTCAAGAATGTGGAGTTTCCTAAAGGTTCTGTAGCCTCCTGAAGATAAGTACAGACGTCTCCGTACTGATCCGCAAGGCTCTACTAAACCCGCTCATGACTCGTGAGACCTATATAACCTAGGCTCTGATACCAATCTATCACGACCCAATTAGGCAAGCCGACTCATTTCCAAAACAAACCGATATTTTCATTTCAAAGAAAATTTCAAGGTTATTTAACATAAAACCTCCATTTAAAGAGTTCAAATCAAAGAAAAATAGAACTGCGGAAAAGAAAAGCCTGACATCGAGGTGTCACTAGTCACGAGCATCTACTACAATCCGTCTAACAATATCAAGGCTAACTCAGCCTAGAAAAATAGCTAAATACAACTAGAGGAAGATAAGAGGGAGAAGAGCAGGGGCTGTGATTGCCAAACATCTACCTTACTATCTCCAAGAAACATCTGCAACCAGAACACTCAATAACTGCTACCGTGTCCAACTACACCCTGAATCTGCACACAAGGTGCAGGGAGTAACGTGAGTACGCCAACTCAGTAAGTAACAACAATAAATAAAGACTGAGCAGTAGTGACGAGCAATAAAGCATATAACGTTCATATCATGAAATCTCAGTAAAGTATAACATGCTTTAAAAATCAGTGTTTGAATCGAATCATCTCGTTTAAACCCGGTTCCAGTAAAAAATCATTTAAAGATATTTTTCCAACAGTTTTTCAAACTAAGTCTCAATGCAAAGGAGAGGAAAAGAAATGATGAAATCATAAACAGCCCCTCGGGAAAAACATCATTCAAAAATAGCCCCTCGGGCAAACCTCGCAGTCAGTCGTGCCACTCGGGCATACTTCACAATCACTCTTGCCACTCGGACATACCTCACAATCACTCATGCCTCCCAGTCACTCAGCACTCGGCGCTCGGTACTCGCTCAGTAGGTACCTGCTCTCACTGGAGGTGTGTATAGACTTCGGAGGGGCTCCTTCAGCCCAAGCGCTATAATCTGCACGGACAACTCACGTGCTATAATAATAAAGTATGCTGCAGGCGGGCAGCCTCGATCCATACTCATCCTCATAAATCAGGCCCTCGGCCTCACTCAGTCATAAATATGCTGCAAGTGGGCAGCCCCGATCCACACTCATCCTCACAAATCAGGCCCTCGGCCTCACTCAGTCATAAACCTTTCAAGCCACTCCGGCATTTCAGTAAAACAGGGCATTCGGCCCAAAACAACATTTATATGTATTAAAATAGAGTCATAAAACTGAGTTATGCAGTAAACAAGTATAAACATGACTGAGTATAGATTTACAATCGAAAACAGTGAGAGGATGGTAAGAAATAACCCCTAAGGGTTCAAATAGCATTGGCGTAAGGCCCAAACATGGCATTCAGCCCAATTTACAGAAATTCTTTCTAAAACATATAAGTATCAAATGGTTTCAACAAAGTATGCAACTTTACAGTTGCTACGGGACGGATAGAGTCACAATTCCCCAACAGTGCACGCCCACACGCCCGTCGCCTAGCATGTGCGTCACTTCAAAATAGTAGAATGATACGAAATTCGGGATTTCATACCCTCAGGACCAGATTTACAATCGTTACTTACCTCAAACCGTGAAATTCTTATTCTGCAATGTCCTTTCCTCGTGAATTGGTCTCCAAACGTCTCAGATCTGGTCATAAATAATTCATTTCAGTCAATAAAATTCATTGGAATTAATTCCACAGGATAATAATGATTTTCCATAAAAATCCGAAAATTAGCTCAAATATTGCCCGTGGGGCCCACGTCTAGGAACTCGGCAAAAGTTACAAAATTCGGAAGCCCATTCAACCACGAGTCTAACCATACCAATTTTACCAAAATTCGACCCCAACTCGACCCTCAAATCTTCAATTTAAACCAAGAGGGTTTTCAAATTTTCCCAACTCAATTCACCAATTAAATGATAAAAACAACCATGGATTAGGGTAATTTAATCAATATTGAGTTAAGAACACTTACCCCGTTGTTTCCTCTGAAAATCACCCAAAATCGCCTCACTTCCGAGCTCCAAATCGCCAAAAACTGAAAATGGGATGAAGTCCCAATTTCAGATTTTAAACTCACTGCCTAGACTTTTCTTTTTCGCGAACGCGGCCAATGCCTCACGTTCAGGAAGCACAAAATAGCTCCCGTCCAAATTCCTCCTTCGCGAACGCGACATCACCCTCACGTTCGCGAAGCACAAAAATTCCTCTGCCTCAATTCCTTCTACGTGAACGCGTTCAACCCATCGCGAATGCGATGCTTCGTTCCCTTTCACTATGCGAACGCGACACCCCCTACGCGAATGCGTAGACCAATTGCCTGGGGTCTTCGGCTGCTTCCTCTCTTCTTCGCGAACGCGTAACACCTCTCGCGTTCACGATGTACACCTAGTTCACCCTTCGCGAACGTGAAGAGAAAATATGCCAGCCTCTCAGTTTCTCTTCGCGAACGCGAGGCTTAACTCGCGAACGCGATGAACGAAACCAGATGGTGCATCAGAAAAATTCTAGCAGAGTTTCAAGTCCAAAATCCAACCCGTTAACCATCCGAAACTCACCCGAGCCCCTCGGGACCTCAACCAAATATATCAACAAGTCCTAAAACATTATACGGACATAGTCGAACTCTCAAATCACCTCAAACAACGCTAAAACCATGAATTACACCCCAATTTAAGCCTAATGAACTTTGAAATTTCTAATTTCTACAAACGACTCATGATTCTCACAAATTCACTCGATGATTAGTTTAAACATAAGATCAAGATTCCTCTCTCGATGAAATTCCAATTTTTAGAATCAGATTCCGACCCCGATATCAAAAAGTATACCCCCGGTCAAACTTCTCAAAAATAAAACTTTCGGCATTTCAAGCCTAATTCCTCTACGGACTTTCAAATAATATTTCGGACATGCTCCTAAGACCAAAATCACCATACGGAGCTATTGAAATCACTAAAATTCAAATCCGAGGTTGTTTACATATAGGTCCATATCCGGTCCATTTTTTTCTAACTTAAAATTTTAATTATGAGACTAAGTGTCTCATTTTACTCCGAGTTCCTCCCGGACCCAAACCAAATAACCCGATATAATATAATATAGCTGAATAACACAAAAGAAGTAGAAATGGGGAAAACGGGGCTATACCTCCCGAAACGACCGGCCGGGTCGTTACATGAATAAGGAGAAAAAGAAGAGAAGAAGATTGGTGAAAAGTAGATTAGTTGATGAGGAGGATCTGCCTCCGACCAATGTTGTGGAAGTTGAGGATGAAGAGGTGAATGAGGAACCTACTTCCCTTGTTCATAAATCCTCTAAGAAGACTATGTCTGTGAAACAAAAGAAGGTATTATCTGTAAAGGTTGTTGAAACTGGTGGTAAAGAAAGTGATGAGAAGAAAGAGTCTGGTGAGAATGAAAAAAGTGTTGGGAAAAAGAAGTCTCATAAGAGAAAGCCAAGTGGCAGTGAGGAACATGGTTCCTCAAAGAGGGACAGAGTTGATGTGCTTGAGATTGAAAGGAAAGCAAAGCTGAAGAAGCAAAAAGTCCTGTAGGGTAGAGTCTTTGATACTAACATTCTTGACAAGTCAGGAATGAGGCAGTTGGTTGAAATCTGCGAATTCCAAAAGTGGACTCATTTCTTTATTGTTCAGAGTCCAAAGGTCTATGAGAAGGAAGTTTGCAGTTTCTATGTTGATCTGTTCACTGTGGAAGGTGACACCATCTGTTGAAGGTCACTAGGGTGGACTTTGTGATGATGTGGTTGTGCTAGGAGATATTCTTGAGGTGCCTGCTGAGGGGCTCTCAACTGTTGAGGGGACATGTTCCCCAAGTTTTAGAAAGCTTATTTTAAAGCCTCGGGTTGTTCAGCAAGGGGAACAACTGCACAAGAAGGCACTTCTTCTAGAATACCAACTCCTATTCGAGTTGGTGAACAAGTTCCTGCTATCTCGAGCTGAAAGACAATCCATTGCATCTATAGAAGACCTGGTTCTTTTGGAGGCATTGGGCAGATACACTACTATTAATCTGCCAATATTCTGTTTAAACACATGAAGAAGGTGGCGGACATCAAGGAGGGAAACCATGGGTTGCCATATGGGTTCCTGCTTACAAAAGACTTTGAACGTTTTAAAGTCCCCTTGGGGAGAGCAGCTGTGGGAACTCGTAAGCAAATATTCTCAATGAACACCTTGGAGGAATGCGAGTGTATTGATAAAAGGGGGGAGTTGGCAGCAGTTCTACAATCTCTCAACTAATCGATGCTCAGAGTGCTGTTTATGAGGAGATAAGGAGGCTGAAGGCCCAGAATTCCATTTTTGAGGGAAAGCTCATTCAAGCCAGTGTGGAACCTGGTTCTAGCAGTGCTCAGGGTGCAGAAGTTTTCTGCTTGACGGCTGAGAATGCAGAGTTGAGAAAACAGGTGGAGAACCTGAAAGAGCAGTTGATCAACGAGCAGAGGGCAGCAAAAGCTCGTACTGATGGTCTCCTCAAGGCTCTTGCTCCTTCATCCTTCCCTTTCTCTTCTAGTGCCTCTTAAATATCCCCTTATCAGTGTCCAATTTGTCAGTCCCTACCCTATTCTACAGTGTCCTGTTTTGTTATCTTTTTCCTATGGTTGTGGTACTCTAGTAATGTTTATTTTATGAATATTTTGTAATGATGGTACTGCTACTTGTTTTTCTTCTCCTAAAATTTAATGAGTATCTTAGTCCTTTTTAATGCATGTTATACTCTTGTGTTCAATTTTTAGTTATGATATGTGCACACAAGTGATATGAGTTAATTTTGCTCGGCTTCTTTTTGCATTTACATGTAAAATTCTTTTTATGATGCCAAAATGGGGAAGAAAATTGAAGGGGAGAAACAAGTTCTCAAGGGGAATATGGCTATTCTGCAGGGGGAACTATATGGAGATTTGGTTCTCATGGGGAATATCAATTCTAAGTTTGTCATCATCAAAAAGGGAGAAATTGATAAGTTATGTGACTTTTTGTTTTGATGATTTAACAAACTTCATATGAGAACCAGATAGGGAACCTGATACAAAGCCTCTCCGTGCTCAGAACAATAAGTCAAATATCTGGCATAAGTTCCAATAAAATCAGTTAAGGGAACAACAGAGGGAATAAATGGATATCAGTTCCTCCGGTCACAGTACAAGTCAACTCTTACAGTTGTTAAAGGTGTTGCAGTGCACACGCCATGAAGCATGTTGTATACCGGACACTCCCTTGCATCATCTTTGATGACCTCGATTATATATTACCCACATGAGTCAAGGGATCAAACACACTTGCAAACCCTAAAACATATTTTACTCTTAAGTGTGCAGTCGCCTTCATTCACTCCAAGGCATTGAAGAACAAAACAACAACATAACGAAGTGATGATGCTTTGTGATTACTGTAAAAATAATTTGTGTATGACATGATGTATATGATTTGTAGAACTTGTTAATGGCATGTTATGTACAAGAATTGTTTGTTTGACTGCAAGGTTGTATTGAAACGGCATTCCCCCCCCCCAAGGTGTTTTGAGTAATATCCACCCGGTTACTTTAATTTAGAAGAAATGAAACTAGTAACAGAAAAATGACACTGAGTCCTTAAAAGGAGAAAACTATTTCTCTGAATTGTTGTAAATTATTTTTAGTTTAGGATTACTAAATAGTGTCAGAAATTTGATGGAAAGTAAATTTCTTAGTGATAAGTTATGTGCCTTTTTGTTTTGATGATTTAACAAACTTCATATGAGAACCAGATAGGGAACCTGATACAAAGCCTCTCTGTGCTCAGAACAACAAGTCAAATATCTGCCATAAGTTCCAATAAAATCAGTTAAGGGAACAACAAAGGGAACAAATGGATATCAGTTCCTCCGGTCACAGTACAAGTCAACTCTTACAGTTGTTAAAGTTGTTGCAGTGAACATGCCATGAAGCATGTTGTATACCGGACACTCCCTTGCATCATCTTTGATGACATCACTTATATATTACCAACATGAGGCAAGGGATCAAACACACTTGCAAACTCTAAAACATATTTTACTCTCAAGTGTGCAGCCGCCTTTATTCACTCCAAGGCATTGAAGAACAAAACATCAACCTAACGAAGGACCAGATCCCAGCATTGAATACATCGTGTGTCCTTAGTATTGTTGTGTCTTTGTTTATATTATTTACTTGTAACTCCTACTCAGCTTATTTAGAAGCATTTCATAGGACACTTGTGTACATCATAAACCTTGTGTTTGTGTTTGACTAAGAGTTAGTCAAAGTGGTTACCTTTGTAATAGAGTTATTACAAAGAGGCTTGCAATGTAGTTATTGTAAGCAGGTGAGGGACTAAGAGTTTAATTCTTAGGTTACAATAGGTTGTAATCTAAAGTTGCTCAATTTAGTGAAGTTAAAATTCTACGAGTGTAGGTCGTAGTTTTTAATCCCGTGAGTTGGGAGTTTTTCACGTAAATATTGTTGTATTATTTACTTACTGTTGTGTGTTCTGTGGGAATTTATAATTTGGTGGACTCTTAATTTACATCACTTAGGTCTTTCATTTTGCAGCAGACAACAAAGACATCAAATTTATCTCCTCATAATTTTTCAAGAGGATAGAAAATCTTTAATGGGCCTTGGCCTTCGTGAGAATTGACCCACCTACCACCAAGCCCCATGACCGACGCTGAATATTGGCCAAGTAAGTGAGGATCACTTGAAAGTCATCCCCACTTGAGCTGATGTAGCCTATTAAATTGAGAGCAATATTGCTATTTCCTCTTAATAGGTAAAATTTTAATATTCACAATTTGGTGCTCATGGACAGGGACCTAATAGACATACTCCCTCCGGTCCATTTTAATTGATTTTTTTACTACTTTCACACATATTAAGGAATTCATCTTTTAATATTAATTAAAAATAAAATTGACCATATTAAACTTTACTATCTCTTTAGTTTGTTCATTAAAAATATAACAAATATTCAAATGATCTTTACTCCAAGGACAGTTTTGGAAAAAAAAGTTAATTCCTTCTTGATATTTGGAAAAATCAAATATTGTGGACCACAAAAAAGGCAAAAAAATTAATTAAAGTGGATCGAAGGGAGTATTTAAAAAATTTCAGTGTTCTCAATTCTGCAACTTAGGTTCAATTCGTTATGTTAAGCTCTCCAGCATGATTAGACAATCATAGCAAATCTGAGGTAGAAACACATCTCGACATGCCAAATTGCCAACCGAGTGGAAGACTTGGTTCGACAAACTAATTAAACTTTTGCAAGCTCCGCTGAAGCAGCTGCACATGCTATAGAACAAGTAGAGTAAATGCTAACGCAAATCACTAACCTCACAAACCCCAAGATGTTTTTCCTTCTTTGCATGTACAAAAACCTACATGGCAGGTAACCAAGGAGAGAGGACAAAAGTAACAGGTGACTTCCCTAGCAACCTTATGAATGCTATCAACGAGAGCTATGAAACATTAGGTGAGGACGTGATTCCCATCGCCTCCCCTGGGCGCGAGAGGTCGCCTCCTCCCCATTGCAGCATAACAAAACCCAACGGGAAGGGGGCCTCCACGTCCGCAGAAGAAGGGACACCACCAGCCGTGAAAAAGCTCCTCGAAACATGGCTGACCGATATGCTAGTGAGCGTGCTCAACAAGCCCGCTCCATGCACCACCACAAAAACCGCAAGAGCTTGCACAATATAACGAGCAGACAATCAGAGCAACCGACCAGACCCTCCAACACCAGGTATAGCTCACAATATTACTAACAGTGCAGGTGATGGCGCCCTCGTCGTTGTCCTAAAGAGGATGGAGGAAATGGAAAATAAAAATAAAGCACTTAGAGATCAAATGAAAGAACACCAAGAATGAGTCGATAAGATACTGGGAGCTCCTAAGTTATTGCCAAAGAGTGATGCTGGTAGGTTCGTAGAACAGCCCTACAGCGAAGAAGTAGCCCCGCATGCCATTCCAAAGACCTTTAAAATGCATCCTTGCCTCAGGATATACGACGGAACGACCGATCCCGAAGATCATGTGACTCATTACATCACTGCCGTGAAAGGAAACAACCTCACCAAGGAACAAATGTCCTCTATTTTGCTGAAGAAGTTTGGCGAAACCCTTACGGGAGGGGCATTAACATGGTACTCACAGCTACCAGCTCGCTCCATAGAAACTTTCGAGGAAATGGCCGATAAGTTTGTAATGGTGCATGACGGAGACAAGAAGGCCGAAACAAGAGTAAACGACATATTCTCCATCAAGCAGTCCTTGGGAGAGGGACTGAGGGACTTCCTCGCCTAATTCAATAGGGTAAGGATAACTCTGCCGAATGTGTCCGAGGGGCTGGCGGTCGCAGCCTTTTAGAACGGGTTGAGTAAAGATGGTTCGAGAGCAACTAGAAAATTATTGAGCCAATTGATGAACAAGTCCAAAGGTTAAGACGAGATCCATAATGCTTACTATGCTGAGGTACGAGCAAATCAGGGAACAACACCAGCCATACATCATGGCCCCCACCCCACCTTCGCTCCGCTATGAAGAAGGCCCATCTAGGCCGATAATAGGGACTCACATGAACAAGAGAGGTATGCCCCCTTATTATCTACTCACAATTTTTGTGTATCACCTACAGCTTGTACTATCAACATGATCATCGGCGGCGGCGACGACGCCTCTATCAACGACATTAAATTCACCACCACTCATAAGCTCTAGTGATCTATCACCCATGAATGGTATGACAGACTCGAAGAAAGTATCATCTTCGACAAGTCAAATGCCGACGGTTTGACTTTCTCTCATAATGATGCCCTCGTCATTAATTTGTGTATTCTAGATACTGATGTCAAACATATTATGGTGGACGATGGAAATGGAGCATGCATTATCCATCCCCGAGTCCTCGCCCAAATGAGACTCAAGGACAAGATAGAGTCGCGTTGCATCATGCTAACCGGTTTTTATAATGCAGTTGAGCGGACATCGGGAGAAATTACACTCCCCATCTTGGCCGGTAGCGTAATGCTGGAGATAACATTCCACATCATGGACCAGGCCACCGCGTACAATGCCATAGTAGGACGACCATGGATACATCCCATGAGAGTCATCCCCTCCAGCCTATACCAAGTAATCAAATTCCTAACACCTTGGGGGATATTCAGCATGCGCAGATAACATCGTACATCCCGATAGTGCTATCGTATTGCCTTGGATAGCACGACAACCCAACAGAAAAAATACAAGGAAAAAGAGGCATAGAAATCAACAGGGTCGAGGTCGACACAAGAAGAAACCAGGGACGTCATCATGGATCCCGAAATGGTCGAGGTTGCGGACTCGACCATAGAAGACCTCGACCCTATATAATTAGACCCCAATGACTATAGCAAAAAGGCCTACATCAGCTACAAACTCCGAGAACTAAGTAAATTCAGTCAATTCTTAATAACTAATGCAGATGTGTTTTCCTTCAGCAATGTAGATATGTCGGGCATCCCCAGGGAGATTTCCATACACAAATTAAACATTGACCTATTATACCCCCCAATAAGGCAGGTCAGACGTAAATTCAATCTCACTATCAATGATGTCGTCCGCGATGAGGTGGAGAAACTATTAGAAAATGGCTTCATCAGGGAGTTGAAGTACCCTAAATGGATCGCCAACGTAGTGATGGTAAAAAAGAAAAACAGGAAATGGCGGATATGCATGGATTTCACGGACTTGAACACAGCATTCCCAAAGGATTCGTTCCCATTACCACACATCGACCAACTCATCGGCGTAACAGCCGGGCACGAGTTGCTAAGTTTCTTGGACGCGTACTCAGGCTATAACCAGATATTTATTGGAAGAAGAGGACCAGGAGAAAACCATGTTCATCACCCACCAAGGAACATATTGTTATGGGATCATGTCGTTTGGGCTAAAAACGCGGGGGATACATATCAAAGACTGGTCACAAGGATGTTTAAAGATCAACTCGGCAAGACCATGGAAGTATACATCGACGACATGATGGTCAAGTCCGTAAAGGCAGAGGAACATATCGACCATTTGAAGAAAGCTTTCGACATACTAAGACGGTACGAAATGAAACTAAACCCAGAGAAATGCGTATTTAGCGTAGCCTCTGGGAAGTTCTTGGGCTTCTTAGTGTCACAATGGGGGATCGAGGTCAACCCAGACCAAATCAAAGCTATCGAAGGGATACCAGAGCTCCTGACTACCAAGAAATAAGTCCAAATATTGACTGGTCGAATCGCTGCCTTATCGAGATTCATCTCGCGGTCGTCTGAGATATGTCATAATTTTTTTGGCGTGCTTAGGAAGGACAACGGCGTCGAATGGAAACCCGAGTGCGTCATGCTCTGTGAGAACTGAAGGCATATCTGTTATCACCACCACTGCTTCAAAGCCGGAACCCGGGGAACATCTCCTCGTCCACCTGGCCGTCTCCGAAGTTGCAGTAAGTGCAATCCTGATCTGAGAAAGTAAAGGTACGCAATCTCCTGTCTATTAGATTAGCAAAACACTTGTCGATGCCGAGACGAGGTACCCGCACCTCGAGAAACTGGCCCTGGCACTGGTCATAACTTCACGAAAGCTTAGACTCTATTTCTAGTTCCGCCCTATCTCGATCGTTACCACATTTCCCCTAAGAGGCATTTTGCATAAACCCAAACTATCGAGGAGGCTGGCCAAGTGGGCCATCAAGCTAAGCGAGCACGACATCACATATGAGCCGCGAACGACGATAAATTCGCAAGTGCTCGCCGACTTCGTCGCAGGCTTCAGTGCAAAGATAATGCCTGAAGTCAAGAAGAAAGTCGTCCAAGCTCCCCTCCAAACACAAAATCTCTGAGTCTTATACACCGATGACGCTTCCAACGCTTCCAGATTCAGACTGGGACTCGTACTCGAGGTTTCTACAGGCAAAGTGATTCGCCAGTCCATAAGATGCACAAATATGACTTACAACGAGGCCGAGTATGAGGCCGTAATTGCAGGATTGAGGCTAGCACTCAAGTATGGGCGAAGAGGTTGAAACTCTACTGTGATTCCCAACTCGTATTAAACCAAGTCACATGGACTTTCCAAATCAAAGAACAAAGGCTGCAAAAAAATCAGATTGAGATCTGTAAGCTGCTGCCCGAGTTCGACGAATGCTAACTCGATCAGATCCCGCGTATGCAGAATGCCGAAGCGGACGGCTAAATTGGTCACAACTACAAAAAGCATCACGTCCGAGGATAAAAGTGTGTCCACCTCCTCAACTCATCGCTAGACCAAATCGAGGGAAGAACTGTAAGCTTAACTTGGGATTGGTGCAATCGTATTATTGCCTATTTGCAGGACAGTGCACTCCTGAACGACAAAAAGGAAGCCAAGAGACTGAGAATGAAAACAGCCAGACAGAGTCTCCTCCACAGCGACCTGTATAAGAGGACATACGGCGGCCCTTTGGCGAAATGTTTGGGCCAAAACCAAACCCATCGTGTCCTCGAAGAGGTACATGAATTCCATTGTGGAGCTCACTCCGGCAATCGAGCACTCGTTAGATGTATCATACAGGCAGGATACTATTGGCCCACCATGAAAAAGGATGCCTTAGAGCTCGTGAAGAAATGCGAGCTGTGTAAGAAGTACGCCCTAATAATTCACCAGGCAGGCGAACATCTGCACTCAGTCACCTCTCTATGTCCATTCATCAAATGGGAATTGGACATCATAGGCCCCCTCCCAGCAGGGCGAGGTAACGTACAATTCCTTTTGGTTTTAACTGACTATTTCTGTAAATGGATGGAAGCAGGAGCGTTCGCCCAAATACGCGAACAAGAGGTAATCACCTTTATATGGAGGAGCATCATCTGCCGATTCGGCCTACCCAAGAAGATTAGTTGTGTCAACGGACCCCAGTTCACGGGGAAGAAAACCACCGAATTCTTCGATAAATGGCATATTAAGATGATACTCTCAACCCCATATCGCCCAGTGGGTAATAGTCAGGAAGAATCCTCCAATAAATCGATATTAAACATCATGAAGAAAAAGCTCGAAAACGCCAAGGGATTGTGGCCGGAGATAGTGCTAGAAGTACTATGGGCGTATAGAAGAACTCTAAAGATGAGCACTGGAGAGACGCCCTACTCTTTGGTTTATGGGACCGAGGCAGTGATATCGATCGAAGTCGGAGAACCCAGCCTAAGGTACTCCCACAAAAGCGGTACTAGTAATGATAAGAGTAGAAGGCAGGAACTCGACGAAATCGATGAACGAAGAGATATGGCATACATAAGGATGGTTGCCCAAAAACAGCAAGCAGAACGTTATTACAACAAGAAAGCAAAGTTCCGGCTGCTCAAAGTAGGGGACTAAGTGTTCAAAGCCAAGACTCAAGCGAGCAAAGATCCACGAGAAGGCAAGCTGGGAACCAACTGGGACGGCCCATACAAAATCACGGCCAAAGGAAACAAAGGTTTGTTCTAATTAGAGACAATAGATGGAAAGCAACTACCGAACAACTGGAACATTAGCCACCTCTAGTACTTTAACTTTTATGGGATGAAGCGCCCCTAAGTCGTGCTCTTTTTCCCCCACTTGAGTTTTGTCCCATTAGGTTTTTCTCAAGGAGGTTTTTAACGAGGCGACTAAAGGGAACACTTCGAGTCGAAGTACGCAAAGGAAGGACTATTTTTCTCTTTCATTGCCCGACTCTTCAATACTCTCCAAGTCAAACAATGAAGGGATTAGGTAGACTGGGACTAGGACTGGAACGCCAGCCAACACCCAAAATCTATAACTCTCTCCACTCATGCAACCAGAGCAACAACGTCAAAGTAATGAGAAACTTACGTTTATCAGGACACCTTTTTGTGTTAAGGTTAAGTTCGACCACGCACGAATAACACATGTCATCCCTCGGCCATGATTTAATAAAAGGTTAGGTTTGACCATGCTCGAATAATACCTATCGTCACTCGACCACGATTTAACAAAAGGTTAGGTTCGACCACGCTCGAACAACACCTATCGGCCCTTGGCCGCAATTTAATAAAAGGTTAGGTTTGACCATGCTCGAACAATACCTATCGGCTCTTGGTCACGATTTAATAAAAGGTTAGGTTCGACCATGATCGAATAACACCTATCGGTCCTCGACCGTGATTTAATAAAAGGTTAGGTTCGACCACGCTCGAACAACACCTATCAGCCCTCAGCCGCGATTTAATAAAAGTTTAAGTTTGACCATGCTCGAACAACACCTATCGGACCTCAGCCATGATTTAATAAAAGGTTAAGTTCGACCACGCTCGAATATCACCTATCGAACCTCGACTGCAGTTTAATAAATGGTTAAGTTCGACCACACTCGAACAATACCTATCGGCCCTCGTCCGCAATTTAATAAAAGGTAAAGTTCGACCCGACTCAAACAACACCTTTCGGACCTCGGACACGACTTAGAAAAAGACCAAAATCAAGCAACTTCAAACAACACCTATCAGCCTAATCTAAATAAAGAGGCACACCCGACCTATATAAACAAAGTGTAGATACGGCCCATAAATAGCCGTCAACAAGGCTACGACCAACTAGAATATAACGACAATAGAAATAGTAGAAGTTGTAAACAAGAAAACAACAAAAGACAAGTACACAAGTGCGGAAACAAGTAACAAATATGGAAGAAGGTGTATAAAACAACTTAAGCATCTATATACAAAAATCTATGGAGTTCATTACAAGGGATCTTAAAGAGAAAGACAAAATACATAAAAAAGTCAAAAGGGAAAGACTACTGGCCCTCGCCATCACGACCCTCCGCGACCTCACCATCTCGGCCCCCGTCGTCATCGCCACCTTCGCCCTGAGGATAAGAGGTATCATACCAGGCGTCCTCCTCGATTCGGTCCACCCCCTCTTCCCCGTCCTCCTTGTTATCCTCAGGCGTAGCGGGATCATATCCACAAGCGACTCAAGCTTCACGAGCCATAACCCGGGAATCCTCAAGAGCAGCCTCAAGAATGGACCCCGTTGCATGCAAGTCCCGAACACATCTAACTGGGCCTCGGCATGGATCCATTCTTTATATAACTCCCGAGGTACGTTGGAAAAATCAGAAGTGTTGAAAGAGGACGGTCGTGCAAGTAGTTGAGCCTTATCGGCCTCTAGAGCGGTCACTCGATCATGAAGGACGAAGTTGTCTTTCTCCAGCTCTCCAATCCTCTCCTCGAGCCGGTCTTCCTTAGCTCTCGTTGTTGATTGATCATTTTACCTCTTGGCTCGAAAGTCTTATTCGCCAACTCAAACATCTTTGCCTTCCTCCGAGGGTCCAAATTAGAGGACTCCGCCTTCTCAAGTTCCTCTTTTTTCTCGATGATCTCGCCGTTGAGGGCCTCCAGCTGAAATCGGCACTCTTCTAGTTGCAATTCAACCACTTGAGCTTGAAGATCACTGCATTGAGCCACTACTCCCCTACTAACTTCAAGCTCCTCTTCCCTACTCCTCAACGTCCCCACGAGGACGCTACACTTCTCGATGGCCTGCACCAACTCATCATCCCTCTTCTTCAGATCATCCCTCAGGGCCTGCATGTCACCGCCCTTGCGAAACCGACTGCAGAGATCCCAATACTTTCCGCGATACTCAAGATATTTATCTTTCAGTTTCACGAAGATCTCTTTACGCCTCTTCTCACTCCGGGCACTCTCAATCTCCAAAATCACTGTCTGCAAACATTTTTAAAAAAAAAAAGAAGAAAAAAGTAAGAACAAAGAACGCCTAAAAAACAGGAAAAAAGGTCGAATCACAAACACTCACCCTAAGAGCGAGGCCAGCAATGCTCCTCGACAAGGCACTGTCATCTATTTCCTTAAGGGTATTACCCTCAACTTTGGAACAGAGAGGACCAATGGAAGGGATTACCTTGTCGATGTTCACCAATAAGTCACGATCCATAGGGATCGCAATAGTCCTTGTAGACCCCTCCAACCTTACCTCGAGCAGAGTAAGCCCCTCTTCAATCATCCTAAGGTCGTCCGCATCAACATCGGAACCTGATTCATTGCCCTCTTCAGTGATGCTTTTGCCCCTTCCGTCAGCAGGCAAAAAGGTATCAACAGTTGTCCGAGAGGTCGAAGCCTCCTCTCGTCGCGAAGGTTCAAGAACGTCAGTAGTCGCCCTCTCAATCTTCATTCCCTAGGAATGAAGAGATACGTCTACATAGGCTTCCACCGGCCTCGAAGCCTCGAGACTCGGTTCAACATCGTTTCCACAAGAAGCATCACCATCTCACGCAACAAGAAGTCCTCTTCCGCCGCACCAGCGGCTAGGGCAACTTCGTCACCCGCATTCACAGACCTTCTCTTTCGAGGTTGGAGATCTCCGTCACTGGGCGAAGGCTCATCGTCCTCGTCAATGAGAGAGTATATAGGAGGATCAGAAATCGAAACGGCCAAAGCAAAGGCGATGGCGAAAACGGCAACGGGTGGAATAGGAACAAAGACAGGATCAACCGTAGTCGAAGCAGGGGCGAAGACCGAAGGTGTAGTGGCCTTCCTCTTTCGAAACGAGGACGTAGAAGCTCTCGACCTCCTCGTAGATCCCTTGGCCGAAGCTAAAGAAAAACGGGAAAAGGAAAAATCAGCAAAAGTAACAGACATGGGCGAAGAAATCCCGGCGTTAACGGTAGGGTGCAAGTTGCCTGCCGATGGAAGAGACGACCTAAATCTCTAAGAAAAGCTCGACCAATCATGTATCCCTCCGTATGAGGAAGAATCTGTCTAACTCAATCGGCAATGTGGGTCACCATCTGGAGAGGTCGAGAAGTAGCTGCAGAAAGGAGGAAGCCGATTAATCGACCCGCAGTAAGGAAAATATTAGAAACAAAAAGGTATGTAAACTAATACGAGCACTTACGAGTAGGGTTCCAAGCCTCAAGGAAGCGTGCGGAAGAGGACACTACGTCTTCGGTCCTGACATAAAAATAGTCGAGCCAGAAAAGCCGACTAGCTTTGTCGTCCATCATCACTACCAAACATTTTCCCCTGCAGTGGCGAAGATTCAGCAAAGTCCCTCGATATAAATGAGGGGCAAAGAGATGGATAAGGTGGCGTACTGTTATGTCGACATCGGCCAATTCGGCGAACTTCGTCAACATCATGACTACCTTAAAAATATAAGGGGCAAGCTGCGTCGGGCATACGTTGTAGTAGCGTCATAACTCTTCTATCAACGGTGGCAGAGGGAACGAATATCCAATTAAGAATGGATATGCGTAAAGGGCGCAGAAGCGGGGACAGTGAACTCGAACTCGTCGTCGCCCGTAGGGATCAAATCCACGTGACCAGGAAGGCTGAGTCTAGCCTTGAGTTCGATTAATCAATCAACCGTCATCGTGCATTTAAACCTCCCTGTCACTACTTCCGGCGCCTTTTGGAAATCGGGTTTAGCATCGGGACACCGGGGTACGATTTCCTCTATAGTAGGTAGGTTTTCCTCCTCAACAGCAGTTCCACCATCTCCCCCCTGGTCAGGAAAAATGACGTCTAGAGGAATAGAGTGGTCTTCCATATGGACATCCGATAGTAGGTCAGACATTGTTGTGAAAAAAGATAGGGAAGCAAAGAAAACAATAGAGAAGTGCAAGGGTCCTGCGAAGAAGGTGAAGAAGAAGCTCTGCTTATGAAATAGAAGGAGTTTGGAAAAGTTTCAAAATCAACAAATCACCCCTATTTATAAGACTTGGGGGCACCAAAATCGAAACAGCAGGACATGATTAGCACGAAGATCAAAACGGCAGAACAAATCATGGGTCATACGAGAATCGACGCAACGCGTTGGGAAACGACATCATCATGACGCGTGACGTCATGACATCACTTTTTCTCTTAGACCAAATGGTTCCAACTGACTTCCCATGAAAATTCAAAGAATTCAAAATGTGCGGCCCTTAGGAAGCCACGTTGCCTAACAGTCACGACCACGACCCGTATAGCCAGCTCGGCAAAACTCAACCACAAACGACACTATCCACTCATCGACCTCGCCCGCGAGGACGACCTCGATAAGCAGAGGAACTAATTGTATGGGCCAAAAAATATCTTTGATATGGATAAGCCATGTCAGCATTATTATAGCCCTCGTCGACCGCCACGTGCTATCAATAAGGTCCCCACAAAGATCGCCCTCGAGGCGAAGTAGCCTCAAAGCAATGAAGGATGCGGTCGAAGAGTCAGCAAAGACCAAGGTCGCAAAGTCACCGTAGTTCAAGGTCGAGGTCGAACATCTTAAACAGAGTTATAACGACTAGTTCTAAGATAAGACATAAAGAAAAATATTACTAACTCAAAAATATCATATGGACTTGCACTACAAGAAAATGGGGCTTTAGCGAGGGGAAATCTGGTCGTTAAAAGTCCAATTCTGGTCGTTATAAGTTATTAACGACAGAAAAAAATCTGGTCGTCACCGGTCGTTAAAGGATATTTAGCGACGGCATAACTGTTGGTCATTAAATATGCGTTTTAGCTACAGAATTTTCTCCTCGCTAATTTGTTATCCGGACGTTAAAAGTCTTTAATGACAACAATGTATTAAGTCAATTCAAGTGATTTTAGTGACCGATATTCCCTTCGTTAATTGTATAATTACTTTTAACAACCAAAAGTCTCTTCGTCTATTTGATAAACCTGTCGCTAAAGAGTTTTAATGACCACATTTTTCTTCGCTAATATGAAAATGTAATAAATATAATAAAAATTTAAATTACGTGAATAGTAATAATTATTTATATGCTTTCATACACGCTCAACAACATTGAAAAATAAACCAAATACTTCATATCTTGTTAATACAAAGAACTAAAGTATCATATTTACCGAAAACCAATCCAAATTGTAATAAACCCATCTTACTAAAACAATGAAAAGTAAAAATAACGCAAACCCATCCAAGAGACAACTGGAAGCATAAAATGAGATGAGTTAATCATCATTTTTAATAATTCCTAAAAAGAAAAAAAAGTAAAATTGTAACATATATATGTACATAAGACTGTTTTTAAACCATCACGAACCAAAAACCTCTTGTACTTCAACTTGCTCTACACTTTCTTCAAGGATAGGTTCTTCGGGCTTCAAGTTTTTTATCTGTTAAAATAACAAATTTATGCCCGTTTAATAACAAAGAATAAACAACTAAAGAAGAAAATGAACACGTTAAAGGGAAAATAAACAGATAACACCTTAAATTATCGAATGCACAGATAGATAACCATATTCACGAGAAGTAAGTTGACTAGCCAAAGAAGTGAAAAGTTCAATTAAAATCTGAAGTTTACTGCCCAAGCATATGGGCGTGAAAGGAAACTGTTTGATCGGGCTGCTTGAGCGTCGGCAACTGTTGCTGCGCTTTGATCAATATGATGACTTCGTTATGTCGTTATCCAGGTCAGTTAATTATCTGCCATTAAATGGAGAAGAACACCAGCTTAGAGTGTTCCCATGGACAATTGCTTACAATCCTAGAGAGGAAACTTCTATGGCGGCAGTGTGGATATCGTTGCCGAACTTATCTCCAGATCTTTTTGCAAAGAGAGCTTTGTTGTCCATCGCAGTTGCTGCTGGTAAACCAATCGCAATTGATAGAGCTACACAATCAAAAATTAGACCTTATGACATTCATAAGCTAGTCAACATGTATAACCCAACAGAGAGTACAAAGGTTGGACTACCACATGTTAACAAAGTTTTGACAAAGAGGTCCTCGGAATTTGGTAACTCTACTCCGTTAGCAACTTCTTATGAATCCTTACTGCACCTAAGGATGCTAATAGAAAAGCAACCAGCCAACACAAGAGATGAGCTATATTTAGTATCAACTGAATATGTGTCTATATTCATATACTTCTAGATTCACATTATATTTAAAAAGGAAAATCATATAGAGTATTCTATACCTAAGGATATTTTGTATTTAATTATAAAATATTTTCTTACCTTATCAACACAGAGTATTGATTATTTAGCATATTATATAGCCTAAGATTCCCATATAAGAAGCACCTCTTTTCATTTTATATTATTTTCGATAGCCGAGAAATCTCCTAGGACCAATTTTGAAACTCAGTAGATGATGGGCCGCTCCTCAATCCTTGTCTACTTAAATACCCGGCTTTTGTTATCAAAAGGCTTCGAACATGTGACGTGCGCCTAAACCACACATCACAAGTTGCGCTCCTACCACAAGACCAAAGTCCTGGGGGGCATATAAGAAGCACCTCTTATACATTGTTAACCAAGTCAAAATAAGTTTCTTCTACATTTTTACATGGTATCAGGGCAAGCAAAGTTCGAGTCTCACCGCCACTCATTAGCAAAAAGACTTCACGTGATCGGACCATAAAAAAATTAGGCCTATAAGTGGGGGAGCGTGTTGAATACATAATTAAGTATCTAAAAGTGTGTTCTCTTGCAGCTTCAGCTTTCTGATGAGATGGTCACACACTTAAACAAGTTACACAGATTAAGGAAACATTTTGAAACACGTCAGTCATCAATCCATCATACTTCAGAAGAAGTTAAGGATTACATTTGCTTAAATGTTATACATGCTCCAGAGATAAAATATGAGATTGGGGGTCTGAAAGGAAAAGATAATCGTCAATTGGTAACATATGCTTGAAGATCAGATTCATGGAGTTGAGGCACTAAAAATAAAAAGAATAGGTACCTGAACTGACACACTAAGATCTTAATTCAGGATTAACATACAGGCTTAGTTAGCATGACAGAATTTGAAAAAATGATTCTTCAAGAAGTCTGTGCTCGGTGTCACTTAAGAAGTTCTGCCAGAAATAAACTCCCTACTCTATGTTCAGACCTGTAACGAACTGTAGCATCATCTGTCTGCTTCATCTCATGAAAGCATGATCGAAGAGTTACTGAAAATCTTATAGCTATAGCGAGCTACTGGTAGTAGTTTGTGCTAATGTTTAGAAAACAGATGAATGGCGAAGAGCTACTCTAGTACTTTGCACTGATTTTTCAGGACAAATGAATAAAGCAGCTAGGGGATGTCCTCATAATCAGTTAGCAAGTAAAAGTTGCCCATTCTCAGTACCAAGTCATTCAGAATAAACCCTTCACCTGCTACCGATTGGAGTAGATAAAACAGATGCACAACAGATTCTCTATAGATATCAGCAAGTGCAAAAAAAATCTTCCAGCAATGCTATTAAGCTAAGTCGATTAAGCCACTGCCTCTTCTATTTTCATACCTTTTCTCCTCGGACCCCTCCTATTATCATGTCATTGATTAATTTATCATTTCTTTCGATGGTATATTTGTTCTGCAATGTAATAAACAGGATACAGAAAGACAAGTCTATTTTGACAAAGATTATTAAAATTGTGAGATCATGCATAAAGTAATTACACCCTCTGTTCCAATTTATGCGACACTTTTTTTCTTTTTATTCGGTCCATAAAAGAATGACACATTTCTATATCTAGTAACAATTTAACTTTAAAATGCCCATTTTAGTTAATGAGATGATCTATAGCTACACAAATATCTATTACCCATTCTAAACCATGTTAGATAGTTATATGTAAATAGTCCTAGTCCCATATGTAGTAGGAATAGAATATGTCCTAGCCTCATATGTAGTATGAGTAAAATATGTCGTAGTCTCATATGTAGTAGGAGTAGAATTTGTAATATATATAGGGCTAGCACAGCTTGGGTTAAAGTGATCCTCAATCTTTTGAACAAGCACCCAAAAAACGTAACGTTGCAATACTTGGATGAGAATTCTGGGAAAATCGTTGAAGCTGTACAGGAGATTGTTTATGATAACTTGCCATTATATTGTTCATGTTGCAAACGCCAAGGGCATGATGAAAATACATGCCGTTTGATTGCGACAAGGAATCAAGATAATGTTTTGAATGTGGAAATTGAGGACTGTGATGATTGCATCTGTTGAAAAATTTCAAGGTGATTTACGGTAAATTCTTAATGATAAAAGGAAGTTGCATGGAGATATTGACGCTGCAATAACTGATGGAAACATTGGGAAGCAGCAGGTCGCAAAAACTGGAAATAATAGAGGTCCAGTTAATCCAGTAGGTAATGTTTCAAAGGTGGTGAAGGGTCAATCTAAACCTACAGATGATGTTCCTACTACTACAGCCTTGGCAAGGCTTTATAAGGCTGTAAACGGTGCTAATTCTAGGCATAATCGACAAGGTGATATGATTGCCTCAGGAGCAAGAATAAATCTACAAGAGGAGGTTTTGAATAAAGCAAACACTGGTAATAATCAACAAACGGTAGCAGGGGCAGGACATGTTGAAGCATCTGTAAAAGTTCCAGCTACTGTAGGTTCAAATTTGGAGGTTGCTGTTGCATTGAATGCAACTGTGGATCGAGCTGCATCTAGGGACGTTAATATAGGTGATGTTGCACCTGTTGCATCAGTGGAAAAACCAGCAGGTATTAAGAGGGTGGATCAAACTACTAAGGAAGGAGAAGCTATTGAAGTAGGTGCACTAGTTAAAGCATCTGCTGCTCGTGATAGTACTAGTGCACGAACTGATGGATTGGAAGCTGCTAATGTGAATTTGATTGATACGGGGGCAGCTGACACAGTAGCAGCAATGTCCCAGCCTGTGCATAAGGGACAAGAACTGGAAGGGGTTGATGTAGCTGAGATGCAAGAATCAGATGTTCAAGCACTGCATAATTCAAAATCTGAAGAATGGGCAGTGGTTAATCGAGCCACTAGGACTGCTGTCTAACCGAATGAATCCCTCTTAGCCACTAGGACTGCTGTCTCTATCCACATTCAGCTATGTTTCAGATGTTCAAGCAGTGCATAATGCTCTATTCTATTACTATACATAATCTGATAAAATCTTAATTCCTAGTCTAAATCCTGGACCTGCTTCAGGCTTGAAAAAAGCAATTCTTCTTTTAATTTCGTACCATCAAATTATGTATATAAAGAAGAGTTTGTCTTCTTCAAACAAATAAACATGTAGCAGCTACATTTGCTTGGTTCCCCTAATTGTTTTAGCATCTCTTTTAGCTTCTACTTCGAGATGTTAATGGCACTTATCGGCTTGGCATAATATTTTGCTTTTTCTTGCCTGTTTAGGTCTGGATTTGATCATGGGTTGAGCTGTAAACTTGAAATTTCCCATGATATACATGTTCAATAGGAATGTTGATATATATCGCAAAACTTGTGGAGAGCAATTAACAAAGTCTTAAGGACCTAGATGTTGCTTTACCTGTGGTAAAAACTTATCAAGAAAATGTGACAGTTATAGTTTGGGAAGCATTTTCCAGAACTAAGATAAGTTGTGCTTAACCAAGCTCATACTCTTTACAACCCCCACCCCCCACCCCCACCCCCAAACAGAGGACTGGGAGTACCAAGACAAGGATAAGATGGTTATTACTTATTATTCCCTCCGTTCCAGTTTACGTGAACCTATTTCCTTTTTGGTTATTAAATATAGACACTTAATCTATGACAAATAGATGGTTTTTGACATAAACATGGATCATGATGTCTATGCCGACTACAACAAGTAACTTTACACTATGAACAATTAATTGATGTTATCAAGAAAACAATGGAGTAGTATTCAGACGTTTGCCACTTGGGAAAAGAAAAGAAGGAGAGAGATGTCCTCACCTAACAAGCTCTCGCAAGAAAACCTCCTTGTGACTGTAAAGGCTGTGAACAATCAAGTCTAATAGGCGACTGACCTGCATAAACAGTATTCTAAGTTTTAACATCTGAATAAGAGAGTTAAACAAACAATTAAATGGACAAAGGACTTTAAGCTAAATTATACTAAGAATTCAAGAACTCCTAAAATTAACTAAAGATTAAATGTTTACTATGTTGGAAACCACAACATTTCATAGATTGATTTCCTTATTGCTAAAAAGGACCATTTCAATTCTAACTGCCAATTCCTCTTCATTCAACTATACCTTAATAACAAACTAGCCAGAATGACATTATGAATCCATTGCATCCATTCAGGGGTCGTTTGGTAGCCGGTAAGAGAGGAGTTATCTGGATAACTTTATACATTGTTTGGTTAAAAGAAGGGGAAAGAATAATCTCCACATAGAAGCTAGCATAAGTTATACAATGTTTGGTTGTTTTTTCCTCTTTTCCACATAAAATGTAGCATTGCTAATACAATGTTTGGTTCATGTTTTTCTTTTCCGCATAACTAATACATGTATAAGTTATGAGGGAATCTATGTATTATTTATGCAGGGTAGAAGGTGGAATAACTTATACATGTATTAGTAATACTTCTATTAAAACACAAAATGACAAGAATACCCTTTATTCAAATTTGTATTTTTTTGTTTAAAAAAATATATTTAAACTATACTAACAATTTTAATAAAATAGAGTAAGCTAATAATAAATAACACTCACATTACTAATCCTTATATAACTACCGCACAACTAATCCCTGCATAACTAATCTATGCATAACTAATCCCAACATAACTCAACCTTGCATAGCGTATCCCCGCATAACTAATCTCTGCATTACTTATTCCTGCATAACTAATACATACATAACTAATAACTAATACATGTATTACTAATACCTGCATAACTCTAACCGGCTACCAAACAACCCCTCAATGTTTGGAAAATTCATGATATTACAAATCTACTACTATGTCTCAGTCCCAAATAATCCCGAACAAATTGAGGTCGGCTAAATCATCACGGACCACATTCAATACTGACTGAAATTACAGTATCATGATACACAATTGTTTGTTTTATTGAAAAATATAGAACATTCTGACAAATAATTGAATTAGTGTGATGCCCCACAAGATCCAATATGGACAATAAGCAATCTTGTAAAGATAAAAAAAGGACAACTAAACAATGCAGATTCAAAACCTTCAATAGGCTGATTTTTGAGTGCTCATTGATAGAAGATATATCATTTTAATACTACCAAAAAGTTAAACAATTATTGGTGCTCTTTAATATCTATATGGTTTTCTCGTACAGGATCAAAAGACCAATTTAGTCAGTACCTTCTTTTAATTTCATTAGTCTTGATACTGCTTTGATTCGAGATACAAATGGCAATGAACAACAAGAGGTTACTCTGGTTGATCAAGAAGGTAGGAGTGGTAAGGTTGATGCTATAGAAATTGGACAACTGAGTAGGGATCAACAGAAACCTGTTTCTAAACTCCCTCGTGACATTCCAGCTGCTACTGCTTTAGCGAGGATTTACCAGGTTGTTGGTTCTGCTCTACAAAATCATAATATTGCACTGAATGCTCCTGAGGTACAAACGATTAATGATCGAGGTGTAGTGACTGCTGTAAGTGCTGAAAAACCAGCAGGTTCTGAAGCTACAGCTGTGAAGAATGTTTCTCAGGAGTTGGAGGGGGAAAAGCAAATTGCCAAGGGCCCTGGTGTTGATCGTGTTCAAGCTAAGGTTGCTACTACAGTTGATGGGCACATTAATACTAGGCAGGAGCAGAGTAATGATCATCAATAAACAGTTGTGCAGGAGAAGAAAACTGGGTTGTGTGATCGACCTACTGGTGCAATTGAAATAGCTGAAAAAACAGCAGTTTTAAAAGCTATTGGTGTGCATGATGAGGGGCAAGATGTTGAAGGTGTTGTTGCTTTGGATAGTGCAGCACCTAAAGGTGTTAAGGCAGTAATTACAGATGGTAATGAACAACAAAAACCTATAGCTGATCATGCCACTGCTGGTGTAAAAACGGCTCTTATGCAGGAAACTGGGACGCTAGAATCTGCTAAGCAGGAGTACAAGGCTTCAGTGAAATCTGGGCAAATCAAGCTAATACTTCTGCACTTGAGATTGTTGAAAAACCAGCAGTTATTAAACCTACTGCTGTGCACGATGAAAGGCAAGGTCTTGAAGATGTAGATGCTTTGAGTAGTGTAGCTGTTACAGGGCGTGATCGAGGAAACAATACTAAGAATCATGTAGCAGTGGCAGTCGAAAAAGTGGAACTGAAGCAGCTACTATAGGTTCGAAGTTGGAGGCTAATGTTGCATTGAATGCAACTGGTGATCGACCTACTGTTGGGACTCCTAAATCTACTGCTGCACTTGTTGATGTAGTTGAAAAACCAGTAGGTTTTTTAGCTACTGTTACACAAGATGAGGGGCAGGAACGTGAAGGAGTTAATGCAAGAAAGGTTTAAGCCCAAAGGCACACACTTTTGTACCATCCGGGCAGCAGCAAATTGCAACAGTTGACTTGAGGAATAGCTCTAATTCTAAGATGGACCAAAGAAGATAGGTATGGGAGATGGAACAGTAAAGAATATAGCTGGAGAGGACTGGACAGTTGTTGCTCGATCACCTGCTAATCAGCAGCAAGCAGTGACGCATCGATCACCTAAAAATAGGAGATCTCCAGGTCTGAAAGACCAGGTCATAACATCAAAGAATATCGAGTTTTCTAACTCGTTTGAAGCATTGCTCAATGAGCATGATCATGTGATGAATGAGGAGGGAAAGAATGTGCAGCAAGTACTTTGTGATACAAGTTCAAAAACTGGACAAGCCACCTCTCCAGTAAGTGCAACATATCTAACATACCCTTGCTCATTCTTTCATACTGATCTTTTGCACTACAATTGAGATTGAAAACAGAGACATACTACCAAATAACTTTAGCCAATTCTCATACCCCATACCTCTGATCAAATTTGTACAGTTTAAAACAAGAAACAAGTTTCACAAAAAATTTCCATTCAAGACAAATATCGCTCAACAGGTGCGTTTTCTAGCAAAATTATTACTCAATTCACAAAGAAAAGGGTAAAATTTTGAACCTTACCGTGATGAGAAAAACCTCAAAGATGAGCAGCTGTTGTCAATGGAGGTGACGAGCAGCTTCGTTCGCTAATTCGCTGAATTTCACGAACTCTAATTATTTGAATTTGTCATAGCAGTTCTCTGCTAATTCATTCAAAACAGAGGTTTACGAACTGTTAGAGAAGTATTCGGGCTTATTAGGTATACGAACTGTTTAATCGAAGTCTTGGGGCTTTTTCCTTTTTTTGGGGGGATGTGGGAAAAGTTAGCGCCACTTTTTCATTAATTAATAATTATAACGACCGGCTGTGTTATATTTTAACTGCCGAATATTATCCCCTCGTTAATATTGAATTAAAAATTAATTTTAACGATCGGAAAAAAAATTTAGTTGCTATAAATACACTTATAACAACCGGTTTTATGTCCCTTCGTTAAGAAATGGTCGTTAAAAATTAAATTTCTTGTAGTGTAGGATTTTCTAGGAACATGTTCCCTATAAATAGAAAGAGACACAATGATAGGAGACATGAGATATTCATTTGTTAAAAACACATTAACTTTATATAGAGAATCTGATCCTATTGCAAATATACAAAAATAACTTTTTTACTAAGATTCTTGTCTAGCATTTCCCATCGGATCCAAGAACAACCTAAGTATTCAAAGGCTCGTCAATCATTCATCATTGTCAGAAAGAATATCCACTGATTTCACCCCTTTTTGGGCGACTCATACTTTTTATTTACTTAAATGTCATTTATTGCCATTTATTACTATTGAATGCCATACTTCACCTTTTTGGGTCATTGAATATTGTTATTATTGCTTATACTCACTTCCATCCGAATAAATATACTAGTTATTTGTCACGGTCACGATAACTTTATCTTTAGGATATTATTTTTAACTAAGATTAACTCTCCTTCATTTACATATAATTCGTTGAACCAAGATCGATATTTTTGGTCAAACACTAATACATTCAGATCGAATTACATATGCGCACACATTCACAAACACACTAAATTTAAACCAACTATTGTTTATATAATTATAGGTGTGAAACCATGGTGAATGAAGGTATTAAAAGGAAATGAGATTGACCTAAAAAAGAAGTTGTCTCGAAGGACCTACAATTTCTAAGGATCCATGCACACTTAACAAAAGATGAGGCAAAACGAAAAACATTTATATAGACAAACACATATTACTTGAGAATATGTTTTAGACGTTAGCACTTTTACTTTAGGTCTTATATTCTTTAGAAGTTGTTTAGTCTTTCAAAGATTTATACCTTTAGAAAATATACAGAACTTGTAAAACTTTTTGTTTGTATTTCCATGATATTGACATAATATGGCCTAAATGGAGTAACATGAAAAATGAAAATTTATATAGCGGATCCCAACTTATTTGGGATAAAGGCGTAGTAATAATAATTGTTGTTTATTATTAGTATAATTATATAATAGGAGTAGCGCTTTACATATGCAGATTTAAAATTTTGAATGCCTCAGATCCTACATGCTTGAAGAGAATTGTTGAATTTGTGAGCAGTGGAATCTGAATTTAACTTTCTGCACTTGTAGAGGATGTCAATTAAATAACGAAGAAATGTTTGTTAATCAAATGATCATTATGCTTGTATGCAATTACCAATAATGTAATCAAAAGCGAAATAATAGCGGGTTCATGGATTCCCTTGGCCATACCTCGAAATAATTGAATAGCAATATTTTCATTGGGATTTTTACTTAGCTATATTATATTAGAAACATATTTACCTATGTACTCTATGTTTTGCAGTTTTTAATAAGTATCTAGGTTTTTCTTACAAATTGTATACATTTTTTCTTAAAAGACTCCCACCCCATTATTAGTGTTTTCAATTAAGGGATTCAATTACATCATTTTCTTTTTACCCCCTCTCCTCTTCTCTCCTTTTTTTACATCAAAATCCCTTAATTTACTCCCAGAATCTCCATCTTCTCTCTTCCCAACATTTCCAACAGCTTTATATTATTAAAAAATATTCAGAAATTGTATGATAATTGTATTCATAATTGTATTTGAGTTGTATCAGATACATCAATGCCTAAAACATAAATGTATCATACTTGTATCATATCTGTATCTAGTACTTTAATACCCAAAATAATACCTGATACAATACTAATAAATTAATATATAATTATCATATTTGTGATACAAACTGTAAAATTCGTCACAAACTCACAACTGTTCGTAACAATTACAATGAATATACAATTATCATACATTTGTAATACAATTCCTGCAACAATTATGATACATATACAATTATAATACAATTGCGATACATTTCTAAAAAATTGTGATACAATTATAATCTTCATCTTCTTCAAGTTTTAATCACAACACTACACTAAAAATTTAATACAATCGTATTATAATTGTATTAGCATTGTATCGAGTATTGTTTTGGGTATTGATGTATCATATACAAGTCATATACAATAAAGATTTTAGAAAGAAAGAAAACAAGATTCAAAATTTACCCACAACTTGATTCTAGAGCAATATTCCGAATTTCGTCAACATTGTATCAATAAGAAATAGAGATTTTGGGTGATTAGTAAAAAAAAGAGAAATTAAATTTCAAAAGCTTTGGAAGAGGAAAAGAATCTGCAATTTTGGGGGGGATAACAATGGGTAAGCGAGATTTTGGGTAAGCAAAATTTTGGATAACAATGGGTAAGCAAAATTTCTTACAGTGGGTAAGAATAATTTTGGGTAATTGTTAAGAAAGAGAAGATATTTTTGTAATCCTTTAGAAAAGGAAAGAATCTTAAATATAGGAGGGATTATTGAAAATGGTGATTGGGTGTCATGTAAATGATAGGCTAGATTTAACGGATCTTGAATTTCTTCTTTTTTATGATTTTGTATATAACTAGTAAATATAAATATACAAAGTAATTAATAAGGAATCTAAATAAATGTGGTAAATAAATTTTTATTATAGTAGAGCTAGGTAAAAATCCATCTCCAGTTTGCACCAATGGTTTGCATTGGTATGAGCTTCAAATACCTGATGGACAACAAATTGTACATATAGAGACGGATCCAGAATTTAAACTTTATGGGTTCAGATTCATAATTCTACCATATCTTATCTAATTTAATGGGTTTAAAATTTATTATTTGTACATATTTAATAATTTTTTGAGCAAAAATATACAGGATATGATCGAAAACTATGAGTTCAGTTGAACCCATAACTTTTACACTACATACACCTTTGTGTACATATTCGTACCATTTTTGGACTCTCACACATAGGGGTCAATGAGACAAATGACCTTGAAAAAAGTTGGTCTTGAAATTTTGACTTTTGAGGTAGTTCATATGACTTTTGACCTTGAAAGTTTGTCCATTGGTCAAGTGATATAAAAGATATCATCAAATTCATTAAAATATTAAAGATATTTTAACAACTCTTTTTGTCTCAAAATATAAATCGATTAGATTTCAAATTTTAATTCGTCTTTGCTATTCACCTAAGTTTTATATAGATATTTGCTATGACTATGGAGATTGTTAGTAAAGTTTCTGAGCCTAATCGAATGAGAATATTCAAGGGGCTTAAGCTCATTTAATAATCATATGCAAAAGCAATGGTATTAAAAGTCATACTCATCAAACTAATTAACAACAATAATTTCCGTAAGGAAACACAAAATGTACAAATGACATGATTGCATAACTTGAAAATGTTTTCAAATTTAAAATGTTAATAAATATATCAAAATCATTAATTCACGAAAAAAATGACAAAAAGGAGACAATTTGGTACCAAGCTAAGGACTTGTTACTTGTCACAAATAAATACACCCCATTAGCGTATTCAGTCCTCGTCAAATAGAAATATAATAAAGTAAAATAAAAATACTTCACTTTTCAATTCTATTTTAATAATTTGGATTAACCAAAAAATATGATCATATTTTCTCTACTTAGATCCTACACTCTCTAAATATTTATTTAATTAAAGAAAAGGTCCACCGACTTGATGCAGTTTCAAAAGTAAAATTGTTTTCTACCTAATTCAAATTGTTTCTCAATATTTGATTATTATGAAACCGACATTTCATGGAAGAAAGATTTATGACTTTCAAAATGTTAATTTTACTTGAACTTTTCCAAGTATAATTAAATTTCAACTCTTACCTTAATATTATTCCCAAATAAAGTGAGAAGGCTTAATTGGGACATAGTAGTAAACTACATCGTTCAATAACTTTGGCATAAGGAATAACTACTTTATCACAACTATAACAAACTTAGCTCGAAGTACAACAACAAAAACAATAGGACATCCATATATCAAAATCGTCAAAATCCAACAGAAACATGCAAAGTTCAATTGATTGAGAAAGTAATAAGACTATTCCTTTTTCTTGATGTACATCATTTTGTAACGGTTCAAGTACTACTATTTAAATAAAGAAAAGCAATAAAATATTCTGACAAACGCTTCTCCTAACATACATATTTATATAAAAAAAAACAGTTTGTGTTATTTACAAAAAAGTATTCTTCCAATTTATGTGAACTTGTTTGACTGAGCACGGAGTTTAATAATAATAAAGACTTTTAAAATTTGGAGTCCTAAACAAGTCAAAAAGCGGTCCAGAATATTTGTGTGGTTATAAAAGCTAAGGACAAAGTTTAAACTAAATTATTTCCAAATTTAAAAATGAGTCATTTTTTTTGAACGAACCAAAAAGAAAATAGGTTTACTGAAACAAACAAGTAAAAAGTAATTTTTAAAATAAACAAATGACAACTACATCACACTAAAGAGGATGTGCAATACAATTCAATATCTATCTTAGACATACATATCCTATCTAACTAACCAAGAGACAGTAGCGTTATCTTCTACAAAGAAACTCTAACTTTTTCTTCCCTTTTTTGGTCTTTCAAAGTATCAAACTATAATTCTTCAAGAACAATTCATCATGTTGATCCAACCATTTGAGAAAACCACACCCCCAGACCCCGCGACAAAACTCAATCAAATTCAAGAAAACTGATTAGAAAACTTTTCAGTTGGAGCATTAATAGAATTCAACAACAAAAATTCAGATAAAACTTCGTGAATAAAGATTTCTGAAACACCAATTAAATTTACATGTAATATCATTAAGCACAAACATAATTAAGATTCTAGTTATCAATCTTGCATAAAGCCATTCATCTTTTATCAACTTGATGAACCTTACGTTATGCAAATTCCGCACAAAATCAAACTACTAACTACCGGTAAAAATTATATTATTACAGAATAGAGAAACTGAGTTTTTTCTTAAAATTGATTATAAGAAATTGACGATATAGTGGCGCGTGGGCATTCTAAGATTTAGGTCTCAATTGCATTAAGACCTCATTATTAAGCTTTCTTAACCAAAGATGGTGACATCTACAAAACAAAATAATTCAAAATCAACAAAATATCGATAAAGTTGTAATTAGTTCGCAATAGGAAAAAAAAAAGAAAAGAAAATTGAATGCTTAGAACAATATCATATACTGCAATGGTTACAAAATATTTTTATAATTAATTAAGTTACGACAAAAAAGGGTTTTCACCTCAGCAGTGCTTGGGATAATGAATGGATAGAGACGATATAATCTTCCTTTGGCTATTAATTTTCAAAGGTTGATCATCATATGTAACCTTGTATAAGAGGGAAGAAAAGAGAAACCCATTTATTAACGCCCGAAACATTGGCAGGTAAAAAGATATACAAAATACAGATGCAGCTATACTCGATGGTAATCAAATACTTACCAATGAAGCACGGGTCCAAGGAAGGAAATTTGTGAATTTGGAGGAAGAAGTAAATAAAACGGAGGAGATTTAATTTACCGCTGAAAGTGGGAGAAGAAGACGATGAGAAGTGTTATTATGCAAAAACATTTACAAAGAGGTGTAATGTGTGGATGAGATGTGTATTTAGAATGAGCATTTACCACGGAGAAGCCGAAGAGGCGTAATTAATATGGTTATAATTGTGGTGACTGTTGGGTTTTTAAAATCTATTTAGAGCACTTAGATAAGAGGAAAAAGGGCAAAAATCTAAGAAAATAGATAAATAGAAGTACTGGTTTATGAAATATGCCACGTCCCTCATTCAAAGCCCATCTTTATTATATATATACTAGGGAATCCGTCCGGGCTTTGCGCGATTTTAAAAAACTTAAATGAATTTATTGCATGACTACTATTTTTTTGTGTATTTAGTCAAAAACAGAAGAGATGAAAAGTTTCGTATATATGCATACAAAAATTGAATTCTATGAATTGATTAAATAACAAATAGTAAGTGTTATTTTTTCATTAGAATTAGAACAGTTCACATTGATGTTAGACAATATAATATTTTAACATATAATCTTAGAAGTAATTAATTCTCGATAAATAACATATACTTAAAATATTTCCTTTTAAATTATATTTCTTGTTTTTCTAAAAATTCAAAAATAAACTAAATCACAATGAATAAAAATAAAATAGCAAGAGAAAATGTACCTACTTTTTCACCGAAAAATTACTAAAATGTCTTCATCCATATTATGGAATTTATTCCACCACTAAAAATTACTACTCCACTTTGTTACCTGTTGTTGGAAACTCAAAACACTTTGCTTATTGCATTAATAAGGAATATGAAAAGCTCGAATAGCAGCAGTGGATACTTTTGGGCTTTAGAATGGGAAATGTCGACACTACTTAGAAAATAGACCTATCGCAACAGTTATTTAACAACGGTTACTCAAACATTGCAATAAAATATTTATGGCAACGGTTACAACCGTGCATAATCTTCTGAGACCTACTGAGATAGGTAGTAAAATAAACCGTTGCATTAGGACAAAAACCGTCGCTGTAGATTGATGTATTGGGACGGTGTTCTAATCCGTTGCAACAGAGGCATCTTTGGCAACGGTTCTTGAAAAAAAGGGCTAGTGGGTCGGTTTTACTTTCCCTCCCTATTTTACCTTCTTCTAACTTTATCACGCTAAGCGTCTCAAGGAAAAAGAAAAAGAAAAAGAAAAAGTAAAAGTCCTAACACAGATACAAAAAACAAAAAGCCTAAAGTTAATACAAGCCCTAAACAAGAGCTGCCGTCCACACTCAAGATTACCACCGAGAAAGGCTTACGGGAAAATCCAAGAGATTAAGAGGTTCTTCTCTACCAACTCTCTTTTTCTTCAAAAACAGATTTGTTTTCTTAAATTTTTGCTCTCATTCATCAACAGAGAGCTTCTTGAGGCCTCTCCAGTTTGAAGCTAACTTAAGTCTCATCTCCCTTTACACTAGGTAAGATTCATGTTATATACTTATTTATTAATTTATTTATTTGTCAAGTAAAAGACAAATTGGGAATAAATTATTGGGGTAGCTGCTCTATATTTGTTATCTTCAGTGTGCAATTGGGTTTGTTTAGGTGCTGATTTTAGTGATTTTCTGTTCGCTTGTATAAATACACGTAGTTTACAATCAAAAGCCTCTGCCTTTGTTACTATGATACAAAGTCGCAAAAATTGGTTCTTGAAATGGGTTCTCAAAGTTTATGCATATTTTGCCCAAATTTTATGTGTATTTCGCCCAAAATTAGTGAGGCGGGTATGAAGAATACCATGTATGAGGAGAACATCTTGTGTTGGGAAACTGCGATATAGAGTTGAATTATTTATGCTGCTGAAATCAAGAAGTGTATTTGACAATTGATAATTTGACATCAAAATATATGCCTCGCAAAAAAATTACTTTTAGATATAGATTTTCTCCATCCTACTTTTTAAATATTTTCTGATAGTTGAAGAGATTGTAGTAGTATAATTTACCAAGATAACTATGAGAAAGTATAGTCCTAAAAAAATCAAGGAACACAAAGTTACTTGAGAAAAATGTAATGTGGGACAAAAGGGGTGGATAATCAGTTCATTTCCACTTAATTTGAGTGGTAGTAGCAGAATTGAGTTTGAGTCGACGTCACCAAGAAGCAAAACCAACATACAGCAAAGAGTGCTGCATGTAATAAGTTCTGCTTTTAATTGGTTCCACATTTGCTAAACTATTTATGACTGATAAAGAAAGAGAGAAAGCAACCTTGACATCCTTATAAAAAAAAAGGCAACCTTGTCATCTTGATCTTTGTTTTGTTATTCTGCCTTGCTGCCTATAACTGGTCTTAGCTGTCCTTTATTGTATCCATAGATGTGATAACTGCAAGGATAAATGTGATGCTAGATGTATTTTTCTAAAACATGATATTGTCATGCCCAGCCTTACAAAAGTTAATAGACATGCATAATAATGAATATACTCAGTAATAAGAAACATTTGACAAGATTTTGCTTGGGTCATTCTTTAGTGTAAGTGGATGATAGTACATAGCTATTTGCTTCAAACCTCTTATGGATTTCTCAGGCTTCTTTTCATATCTGTTTCTGACTATTTAAGCTGACATGCTGACAATTTGGGTCATCTACTTGAGAACTGGAAACTTTTCTTTCACAATTCTACTTTTACCGTAAGGCTTCAAGTAATTTGGTTATTAGCTTTGTAACTGCCACAGGTTACAAAACTGATTGTTTTCTTCAAAACTGATATTTTTTCTTACTTCTTTGCTCTCATTCATCGACAGAGAGCTTCTTGAGGCCTCCCATTTTGAAACTCATCACATAATCTGTAGCTACCAAATTTAGCGACTTGATGCTTTTATTTTCTTTTTATTTATATCTTACTCTGTGAGCGAGTGCTACCAAGATCTCATAATACAAAGATTTAGCTAGTTGTATTAAGTATTTTAGTTCATTCACGATAAATTAATAGAGAGGTCTCCCCTTTAAGTAGTTGTTAGTTTTCTTGTTTGTTCTTTATGTTTTCTATTTAAGTAGTTGTTCAGCGTTCAGGATTGCAAATTGATCATAATATTTTAGCAACCTTGTGTGCTCGTTCACCAGGAGAAGCTTCGTCCGCACAACAAGTAGCTATTCAACCAATCAACATGCCATCTTTTGTGTGCGACGCAATCCGTGTCTCTCAAAAACAAAGACTGATCTCTGCTGCATCCTCTTTTGTTGTGTGCGCCATCTGTGTCTCTCAAAAACAGAGACTGATCTCTCTTGCATCCTCTTTTGTTGTGTGCACAATCTGTGTCTCTAAACAATAGAGGTGTTCTGTCCAGTTCCAACTGCCTTGCTTTGTCTCTTTGGTCGAGTATCTTTTGCTTATTCAGTCTTTAAAAAATAGAGTTGGCAATCTGGTCGAGTATCTTTGATCATTTATCTTTTTCGCAATATGTGTCTCTCAAAAATAGAGTTGGCATAGTTGGACCATAGTATTTTATTAACTGCACTTGGCACTATCCATGCTACTGAAATGCAAGATGTTACAGGTAACAAGATGTTACAGGTAACATTAGTGATTGCCGATAAAACAAGTTGAGCTGTATGTTTTTTGTAATTGATCTGTAGTGGTACCATCTCTACGTGCATATGGCTATTGACCATATGCTCTTTAAACCTCTGTAACAATTTGGATATCCAGAAAATGAAGTCAAACTCCCATATCTTTTCTTTGTAATAGGGATATTCATAATAAATGGCATTCATTAGTAATAAAAGTTTGTTTTCTTGGTTGATGTTCTGTTGAACTTTACTTCTTACTTGGAATGGATTTATTGATATTTAGTGCTTGGGTTTGAAGCACTGAACTGGATACCAATCAAGATATCCTTTCTCTTTTTCAGCTTGTGTTGCTTATGCCGCAATTTAACATGAAACTACTACTAAATTATCAATCTGTCATATTATAAGTTAATGCACTTAATCTAATACTTGATTTTGGGTAACTTTTTCTGCTCTCCCCTCTTCTTAATGATGTCCAGTTTACATAAAGACATTTGATAATCGGAATTAGTTGTGCACATCAATGAGTAATGCGTACTTACATAAGATAGTGATTTTCTTGGTGTAACATTTTGCATACTTGGACTTCTGGTTCTTTTTTGTAGCTTGATTTTCTGAAGTGGCAATGCCAATTTCATCTTTTGTTTTGTCTTCTAAGTACTTGTATAATTTTATTGGTGTTAATATATAGTGCAATAATAATGATATTGAGAAGGCAATATTTTTCTTTTTCCTACCCTCTAATTATTGTTGTTCTTGTTGAATTTACAGGTGAACCAAATGATCAAGGGGAAGATGAAAGCAATGAAGACCTTACCTAAAAGTATTGGTTGAAGAATCTTCAGACAATCTAGGAATGTTTTTATTTTTGAACTATTTTTCAAACTTATATATTCCAACTCTTGGATTATTAAACACTTTTATCGTATATTTTGCTTTTATAAATGGATCATCGTAGTTGTATATTTTGAATTATGATTCTGTTGATGAATATATTTTCATTTCATCATTTATATATTAATTTAAGTGTATTATACATTTATCTTGTTGCGATAGCTGACAACAACCGTTAATAGCTTCCAACAGCCGTTACAGTAGCTCATTATAACCGTTGCAGTAGCTCATTATAACCGTTGCAGCAGCTTCTAATAACCGTTTCAACAGGTAAATAACCGTTTCAACAGGTAAAACAAAACAGTATAAAAAGGTTGTAATGTCTACAGCAACGGTTCAGTAGATGTGCCTATGGCAACGGTTAGGAAACCGTTGCTTGAAGCCGTTGCAATAGACCAATAGCGACGCTCAACCGTGGCACTAGGTTTATTGCAACGGTTTTCCTTCCTATGGCAACGGAACATGTGGCGTTGCCTTAGGCTTTTTTTCTAGTAGTGCGAGTAGTACTAATTAAGAACTCCACTACTAAAAGCTAATTTCGTCGTGTCGTTGGAAACTTGAAGGATTATTTTTATTGCATACACATTGATAAGAAATATGAGAAGTCGAAGTAGTAATAATTAACACTTAGGCTTTATAATAGCAAAAAGGTCAGATCACGTAGTTTTTAATTAAGAATTATGATCAGAAAAGTAATATTGATTAATAATTGTATTAATACAAAATAGGAGAAAAGGTACACAGAAAAAGGAGGGAAAAGATAAATAACATTTTAATCTTTCCAAATTCCACCTTGAAGCTTCCATGCAATAGCTCATGAATGAAAAAATGAGGAAAATGATGGCACTATATTTCATCAAAAAATCCATCTGAAGAATACAGTATAAATGTGACTACCTTAGAAAAAGAGCAAAAAATGATACACATCGAGCGAAGAGAAAACCCATAAGACAAAACAAATTTACCGTTTATTATCTTCTAACTCAACATATAGAGATGAACCAAGAAATGCTCCAATATTTTGACATTTCAATCTAGTAGCTTCCTCTAATAGCAATGTGACTTAGTTCTTTTTTCATTCATAACTACATCTCAGTAGCTTTGTAATAGTTGATATGATAACACTTAGAAGTCAAACTATCATCTTTTTCCCTTAGTCTTACCTTTACCAGCCTGAGCTTGAGCTTTTTTTTGGCCTTTTTCCTTTTGATTTTCTCATTTGATTCAACTGTGGTAACATAAACACAAAAATCCAAATGTAAACACCGTAAACTGAAAAGCAAAAAATAAATTTGACTAAATTTCATATACCTGAAAAATAAGACAAAACCGAAGAAAACACCATATTATACAAAAAGAGACATATAATTCTTATCCAATTTAAAATACCCACATAATTATACACAAAGAAAAAAGTACAATTTGAAAAACAATTAGTTACCAAAAGAAGTTGATAATTGTTCCCATACAAGATACAAAATATTCAAGAAATACTATAATACACAAGCAAAAGTATATCGATTAGATTTTATATACCCAATATTGGTTGTAGTAATCTAGGTACGTATAGTGATTACAACGCGAAATGGAAATAAAAAAAGTTTTGTTATGTTGAGATGATGACCTTTCATTGAGATATTGCACTCCATGGCAGAGGAAGATCACAACTTTTTATTGACAATCTGTAGGAATAAATATATGTGAACAATTGCATCCCTTTAAAATTTAGTATGCATTCCTGTGAACACAACCCCAAATATTAGGAGCTATTGCATGGAAGCTTCGATCAGCTTATTTACGTGTAGAGAGTTCGAGAGAAACCTTCGCTCAAACTTTGATCGTCCAAATTACAGAAGTTTTTCTCCTCCTATTTCAAGCGGTTTTGTGCGTTTGTGTGGATTACAGTAACTTTGATCGTCACCATAAAATTACAGTAAGTTATAAAATTTCAAATATCTCTATATACTTTTATGTGTTTATGTGAATATTCTTTTGATTGCTGGAGAATAAGATGCAAAGGATTTGATATTTTTATTTTCCTTTTCTGGATTCGATTGTATTGATAAAGTTTTTTGTATTTACAACTTGTATTGATAAAGTTTAGGACATCGTATCCTTAACTTATGATTGTTATGTAAATATTAAGGACAAAGTGTCATGTATTTATAACTTGTATTGATAAAGTTTAGGACACCGTGTCCTTAACTTCATCAATGTTGTGTAAATATTAAAGACAAAATGTCCTGTATTTGTAACTTGTATTGATAAAGTTTGGGACATCGTGTCCTTAACTTTATGACTGATGTGTAAATATTAAGGATATCGTGTCCTATATTTGCAACTTGTATTGATAAAGTTTAGAACATCGTGTCATTAACTTCATTATTATTGTGTAAATATTAATGACAATGTGTCCTGTATTTGCAACTTGTATTGATAAAGTTTAGGATATCGTGTTCATAACTTTATTATTGTTGTGTAAATATTAAGGACAAAGTGTCCTGTATTTACAACTTGTATTGATAAAGTTTAAGACTTTGTGTCCTTAACTTCATGACTGATGTGTATATATTAAGGACAAAGTGTCCTGTATTTGCAATTTATATAGATAAAATTTAGGACATCGTGTCCTTAACTTCATGACTACTGTGTAAATATTAAGGACATAGTATCGTGAATTTCTCCTTTTCTTGACTTGCAGGATGGATACAATATGTATTATAGTTACTTTCAATGGAAGATGGACCGAAGAGTATAAGTATCTGGATCATCAAACAAAACTTGTTCTAGTACCTGAGGCAATTCGATTTGAAGATTTCGCCAACCAGGTCTTTGAAGTTATTGAATTGGATAGAGACAAGTTTGAAGCAATGATATGGTTTGATATCATACTGGAAACAAGCACGGGAATGCTTGTATCCAAATATTTAGATCTTCACACATGTATAGAGTTACTAAAAGTCATTCACTCTTCAAGTGCTGTCATTTCATTGTTGATGTTTCGGAAAGAGTTTTTGGCTTTACAAGCACCTTTGAACATGTCAACATAGAAACTCAACAAGACAATCAAGAGAAATGTCAACTGGTAATGAAAATAGATGCGGTTGAACCTACACCAATAATTAAAGAGGTGCTTCAAACATTTAATTCAATTTAAGTGAAAGGACAAGGCATTATAGAGATTGACAACCAACAAGCTTTGGGTATTCAAGTCTTAGAAAGTGCTTCAGTAATTGAAGAAGTTGCTGAAAAATCCTCTACTCAACTAACTAAACAAAGGTTAAAGTCGAAAGAAAAAGAATCCCCAAGTACAATATTGAGAGAAAATGCTTTGTTAGATGAAATAAAAGTGGGATCAATATTTGACATAAAGAAGAGTATAATTAACTGTTTTTCGAATATAACAATTAAAGGACATTTTGAATTCAAGGTTATAGATCAAGCTCAACAAGATATTCTTTGAAATGCAATGATGAAAAATGTGGGTAGTGCGTGCGTGCTTTCAGAATTAAAGATTCAACACTATTCAAGATAGTAAAGGTTGAGAAAAATCATGACTGCTCAGTGAACACTATGAAAGCTGATCAAAGGCATGCAACTTTAAAGTTGATTAGTGGTTACATTATTGACAATCTTCGAGACCCAAGGTTTGAAGTTACACCAGCCTTTATCATGGTTGAAATGCAAAAATTGCATGGACTAGACATTGGGTATCACACGGCGTGACGTGCTATTCAACATGTTTCAGCTTTAATAAGAGGAACTCCTGAAGAGAATTATGAATTGTTGTCTTCTTACTTGTATATGATGAAAAGTAAAAACCCGGGAACATACACTAACATAAAGATAGACGACAACAACAGGTAAGCAATCAAAAAGAGTTTATTAGTCTGTTTTAAACTGTAGGACATCCCGTCCTTAACTCTGATGTGTGCAGTGTAAATATTAAGGACATGGTGTCGTTAACTTTGATGTGTGGAGTAAAAATGTTAAGGACAAGGTGTCTCTAAATTTGATATATGCAGTATAAATGTTAAGGAAATGTGTCCTTAACTTTGATATGTGCAGTGTAAATATTAAGGATATGGTGTCCTTAATTTTGATGTGTGCAGTGTAAATGTTAAGGACATGATGTCCTTAACTTTGATATGTGCAATGTAAATGTTAAGGACATGGTGTCCTTAACTTTGATGTGTGCAGTGTAAATGTTAAGGACATGGTGTCCTTAACTTTGATGTGTGCAATGTAAATGTTAAGGACACAGTGTCCTTAACTTTGATGTGTGCAGTGTAAATGTTTAGGACATGTTGTCCTTAACTTTGATGTGTGTAGTGTAAATATTAAGGACATTGTGTCCTTAACTTTGATGTGTGCAGTGTAAATGTTACGGACATGATGTCCTTAACTTTGATGTGTAGAGTGTAAATGTTTAGGGCATGTTGTCCTTAACTTTGATGTGTGCAGTCCTAAAGTTTTATAGTATTACTGAATTTTCGTTTATATTTCCAGGTTTCTTTATATGTTTTATGCATATAGATCATCAATAGCTGGTTGGAATCATTGTAGACCGGTGATTGATGTTGATGCAATATTTTTGAAGTCAAAATATCGTGGTGTTTTAATGATTTCAATTACAAAGGATGCAAACAACCAAATATTTCCACTAGCCTTTGGCATTGCAGAATCTGAAAATAACAACTCCTATGAGTGGTACTTTAGTGAGCTTCACAATGCAATTGGGAGCCATGACAATTTAATTTTTTATCAGATGGGCATCAATCTATTACACATGGTATCACAAAGATATATCCTGAAAGCTACCATGTGATTTATATCTATCATTTGGAGCAGAACCTAAAGCGAAGGAAAGTGAAAAGTGAGGTCATAAAACTTTTTCAAAGTACTGCAAAAGTATACAGGCGCAAAGAATTTGATCTCTACATATCAGAGATAGCAAAAGTTGATAAAAAGACTTTTGAATACTTGATGGAAGAACCACCGGAAAGGTGGGTGCGTTCTTGTTGTCCACGACGAAGATATGACATGCTCATAACAAACATAGTTGAGTCAATGAATTCTATGCTATTAGAAGCAAGGGAGCTGCCTATTTTGATAATGATGGATTTCATCCAAGTGAAGCTAAAACGTTGGTTTTATGAAAGAAGAAATGAAGCAGAATGAACTTTTTTTGATGTTTCATGTTGGGTAGAAGAGGAATTGAAGAAAAAGATAGATTTAGATTTTACTTTAAATGTAAGTATTATATTCTTACTTTAGCTTATTATTTTAATGATAATTTAACATAATGTACTAACTTATAGTTTTTTAACTTTGAAGGTCTTTCATGTTGATTCATGGCGTTCTAGAGTCGAGGAAGAAGGAAATACTTTCTTGGTGGACTTAAACAAAAGAACATGTGATTGTTTTCAGTTTCAATTTGATGAATTACCATGTATACATGCAATTGTAGCTATCGAGAAAAAAACATCAAGAAGTCCAATTTTTGCTCGGACTGGTACTTAAAGGAATCTTGGCTGAAAACATATGAAAGACAAATACATCCTGTAGGACATACAGATTCTTGGATTGTACCAGAGAATGTTAAAGGCACAAATTATTAAACCTCCAGATTTCAAGGCCATGCCAGGTAGAAGGCAGAAGAAAAGGCGTATTCCAGCTACCGAATCATCAAAAAATAACGTTCAAATGTGGTCGTTGCAGAAAAATTGGTCATAATAGAATATCTTGTATATATTCTTCGGCAGTCCACCCATTTTTAAGGAAGCATAGAGAATTATACATATATCCACTTATGTTTATTTAGTCTTTTAAGTTTTTACTATAAATTGGATTCATTTAGATTGTTTTTATTTGAGCAAGTAAGCTTTAGCAGATGGGAGTTTATTAAACTCTTTGTTTCTTTTTCTTTTGTTAGGAGTTTAAGTTTCTTTTGTCGGACCAATTATTGTTTATGGGATTATACTCTTATCGTAAGTAAATAAGAAAGTCCTTTTCTTTGTAAAACTTGACGCCTGCAACTTACTACATCTTATTTTGAAAAGGAAATTGGTACAAGTAAAATTCAGGACATACTTTTTTGAAACGTCCTGAAAGTTTGAAGTATGAATCTAATATTAAGGACATAAATTTCTAAAATGTCCTTAACTTCTGAAAATCTCAGTTTAGTATCTAGATTTTCAGAAGTTCAGGACATTTTAGAAAAATATGTCCTGAATATCATTTTCATCCTTCAACAAATCAGGATATTTATGAATATTATGTCCTGAAATTCTACAACAATCAATGTGTGTTGCTTTGTCTATTCTATCTTGGAAATGTAACTACCTTGCACTACCAACAAAGTTCTGGATGGAATTTGAAAAACTTCTGGACAATTTAATCAAACAATGGCAGTTTAAAACTGTATAAAAATGGACAAATTAGTAGTTAACAGAAACTGGGCAGATGTTGTCGAGGAAAGTGCAGCTATAAACTCTTCAATTAAATCCACAAATGCTATCTCAATATCCTCCCAAAAAACTACTATGCAGTAACTACTTTGGAACCTTGCTAACAAGCTGAAATTTCTCCTCAAATTCTCTTCAGAAAGGCAGCTAAACAGAGCAGAATTATTGCAAAGTTCAAAATTTTGAGTTGTGCAGAATTCATCCCAAATACTACAAGTTGAGCTCAAAAAGACTCACAAGGTTCAGCTCAATGATCATAAACCAGTTGTCAAAAATATTGGTCAAAACATAAGTAGAAATTTACCTAAATAGTAGCTACTCAACTCGGCAAATTGACCTGTTTCAGCAATTAAAAATTCAAAAAGCTCACATTGACCAGCAACAATATATACAAACTGTTATTTGTCAAAGTTGCGACCAAGAAATTTTGCTATGCAAACAAAATTAAGTGGCTTATAAACAATTTACAGGACATTTGTGTCATGACCCGAAATTCCCACCTTCGGACCGTGATGTCGCCTAATATTTTACTTGCTAAGCAAGCCAACGTTAGAATAATATTAACCAAATTTTAAATTATTAATAATCAAAGAAATAAATACGGAAGCAAAGTTTGAAATATAGTAAATAATCCATAAAAAAAAACAACGTGTCTAAATACAATCACAGAATTGGTGTCACAAGTGCACGGAGTCCTAGAATAAATACAAATAAAGGTCTGAATAAACTAAAGCTGTCTGGAAACAAACACACAGCTAAAGTAAAGTAGACGGTGACTTCAGAACTGCGAACGCCGTGCAGTTATACCTCAAGTCTCCTCTGAGTAGCTGAAATCCGAGCAAGTTTATGGTACGCCGCTGGGACCAACTCCAAAATCTGTACAAGAAGTGCAGAGTGTAGTATTAGTACAACCAACCCCATGTACTGGTAAGTGCTGAGCCTAACCTCGACAAAGTAGTGACGAGGCTAAAGCGGGTCACTTACATTACCTGTACGCAATATTAGTAACAACAACAATAATAGAAGTAAATCAGGTAACTCGTTTATAATAATTGAAGTCAACTCAGCACTAATAACCAATTATCATTTCCATCAATTCTGTTGCAGCGTGCAACCCACTCTCACAATATATTCACATTCAGTTCTGTTGCGGCGTGCAACCCGCTCGTCCAATATATTCATTTTAATCAAGTCTGTCATATATTTATTTCAATCAAGTGTGTGTGTGTGTGTGTGTCTCTCTCTCTCTCTCTCTCTATATATATATATATATATATATATATATATATATATATATGTTGCGGCGTGCAATCCGATCCCCCAATATTAACTTTTTAATAAGTCTGTTGCGGCGTGCAACCCGGTCATCCTCCAATATGGACTTTTTAATAAGTCTGTTGCGGCATGCAACCCGATCCTCCAATATGGACTTTTAATAAGTCTGTTGCGGCGTGCAACCCGATTCTCCAATATATCCATTTACCAATTCTTATAGAAGAAATTTCCCCAATAAATGCAACAATTGATATAAAATTATAAGACAACAAGCATACAATAAATATGATTTAATCATGAACTCAAACAATGACAAATAGCAAATTATTATGGAAATCAGGGAGAAAATAGGCAGTTTAATATTTCATATGCTAAATGTCAAATAATAATTAAAACACATAATTCAAATAGCATGTAACAATTAATGCAGGAATTCAAGAATTAATATTTGACAAAGAATAGGAGAGAAACAATTATTATAATAATTAATTTATGATTTAAAACAATTTATGATTTTTCAAGTAAGCAGGCAAACAATTAATTTGACGACGTATAGACACTCGTCACCTCACCTATACGTCGTTCACATGCATTTCATATAACAAATAATTTAAGGGTTCTATTCCTTCAAGTCAAGGTTAACCACGACACTTACCTTGCTTTGCAAATTCCAATCAATTACTCAACCACAACTTTTCCTTTTAAATTTGACTCCGAAAGCTTCAAATCTATTCACAAACAATTCAATTTACTCAATACGAATCATAGAAATTAATTCCATATGAATTTACTAATTTTCAGGATAAAAATCCGAAATTTATTAAATATTCGGTAATGGGACCCACGTCTCAAATCTCGGAAAAACTTACGAAATCCGAACACCTGTTCCGATATGAGTCCAACTATACAAAATTTATCAAATTCCGATGTCAAATGGACCTTCAAATCTTAAATTTTCGTTTTTGGAAGATTTTATAAAAATTCCAATTTCTTCCATCTAGATCCGAAATTAATGATAAATATAGACTTAGATTTATGAAATACAATCACTATATGGTAAAGAATACTTACCCAGTTCGAAATCGTGAAAAACTCATTTGAAATCGCCCCTAAACCGAGTTCTAATTGAGGATTTGTGAAAAATGGGAAAAATCCCGTTTTGGATCTGTTTTAAGTCACAGGCGTCAGGCCTTCTTCGCATTCGCGAAGGGCCTGTCGCGTTCGCGAAGGGCCTGTCGTGTTCGCGATGAGTAGCAGTCCGTGGCTTTTGCGTTAGCGAGTCCTCCTTCGCATTCGCGAAGGTTTTTTCCCCTGGCCTTCGCGTTCGCGTGCTAGTGCTCGCGTTCGCGTAGGAGGACGACTGACCCCTTCCCCAGGTCTCTAAAGCTTCGCGTTCGCGTTAGGCTGGTCGCTTTCGCGAATGGTAAAGTCCCCATATCTTCGCATTTGCGACCCAATCTTCGCGTTCGCGAACAAGGAAAATTCAGCCAGCCTAGTTTGCTCTTCGTGTTCGCGAGAGTACATTCGCGAACGCAATGAAGGAAATACCAGAAGCCTGAAGTTTCAGAAAATCAGATTTTTCTAAGTTCAAAATCATCCCGTATCCTATCCGAAACTCACCCAAGCCCTCGGGGCTCCAAACCAAACATGCACACAAGTCCTAAAATATCATACGAACTTGCTCGCGCGATTAGATCACCAAAATAACACCTAGAACTACGAATCAGACGTCAAATCAAAGGAAATTTTCAAGAAAACTTTAAAACTTATATTTTTACAACCGGACGTCCGAATCATGTCAAATCAACTCTGATTCTCACCAAATTCGACAGACAAGTCATAAATATTATAGTGGACCTATACCGGGCTCCAGAACCAAAATACGGATCTGAGGTCAATAAATCCAACATTAGTAATTTCTTATAAATCATTAAGCTTTCCAACTTTTAATTTTTCATCAAAATTCCATATCTCGGGCTAGGAACCTTGGAATTCGATTCCGGGCATATGCCCAAGTCTCAAATCACGATACGGACCTACAAAAATTGTCAAAACACTGATTCGGGTCCGTTTGCTCAAAATGTTGACCAAAGTCAACTTAGTTGAGTTTTAAAGCTCTATTTCACATTTTAATCCATTTTTCACATAAAAACTTTCCGAAAAATTGTACGGACTGCGCACGCAAGTCGAGGAATGATAAATGGTGCCTTTTGAGGTCTTAGAACACAAAATTACTTATTAAATTTAAAGATGGCATTTTGGGTCATCACATTCTCCACCTCTAAAACAAACGTTCGTACTCGAACGGAGTTAGAAAAAAAATACCTGAGCTGGTGAATAAGTGTGGATATTTACTTCGCATGTCCGACTCGGACTCCCAGGTAGATGCCTTTACCGGCTGACCTCTCTATTGTACCCGAATTGAAGAATAACTTTTAGACCTCAACTGTCTGACCTGCCGGGCTAGAATAGCCACCGACTCCTCCTCGTAAGTCAAATCTTTGTCCAATTGGACTGAGCTGAAATCTAACATATAGGACGGATCACCATGATATTTCGGAGCATAGACACATAGAACACTGGATGAACCGCTGATAAACTAGGTAGTAATGCAAGCCTGTAAGCTACTTCACCCACTCTTTCAAGAATTTCAAAGGGTCCGATATACCTAGGGCTTAGCTTGCCCTTCTTTCCGAACCTCATTACACCTTTCATAGGTGAAACCCGGAGCAATATTCTTTCTCTAACCATGAATGCAATATCACGAACTTTACGGCTGGCATAACTCTTTTGCCTAGACTGAGTTGTGCGAAGTCGATCCTGAATAATCTTGATCTTATCCAAGGCATCCTGTACCAAATCGGTACCCAACAACCGAGCCTCTCCCGGTTCAAACCAACCAACTGGCGATTGTAATCGCCTTTCGTATAATGCCTCATATGGAGCCATCTGAATGCTCGACTGGTAGCTATTATTATAAGCAAACTCCGCAAGTGGCAAGAAATGATCCCAAGAACCTCCAAAGTCTATAACACAAGCGCGAAGCATATCTTCCAATATCTGAATAGTGCACTCTGACTGTCCGTCTGTCTGTGGATGAAATGTTGTACTCAACTCCACCCGCGTGCCTAACTCACGTTGTACAACCCTCTAGAAATGTGAGGTAAACTGCATACCTCGATCTGAAATAATAGACATGGGCACACCGTGAAGACAGGCAATCTCACGAATGTAAATTTCAGCTAACCTCTCTGAAGAATAGGTAACTGCCACTGGATTGAAATGTGCTGACTTGGTCAACCTATCCACAATGACCCAAACTGCGTCAAATTTTCTCTGAGTCCGTGGGAGCCCAACAACAAAATCCATAGTGATACGCTCCCACTTCCACTCAGGAATTTCTAACTTCTGAAGCAAACCACCAGGTCTCTGATGCTCGTACTTAACTTGCTGATAATTCAGACACCGAGCTACATGTGCAACTATATCCTTTTTCATTCTCCTCCAACAATAATGTTTCCACAAATCTTGATACATTTTGGTGGTACCTGGATGAATATAATACCTGGAACTGTATGCTTCTTCAAGAATTAATTCACGAAGCCCATCCACATTAGGCACACAAATACGACCTTGTATTCGCAGAAACCCATTCTCCCCTATAGTAACCTGTTTGGCATCACCGTGTCCTTAAGGACAAGTAAATGAGGTTCATCATACTGCCTCTCTCTGATGCGCTGATATAAAGAAGACTAAGCGAATATGCAATCTAGAACCCGACTGGGTTCTGAAACATCTAACCTCACGAACTGATTAGCCAAAGTCTAAACATCTGCAGCTAATGGCCTCTCACCAACCGGAATATACGCAAGACTGCCCATACTCACAGCCTTTCTACTCAAAGCATCGGCCACCACATTGGCCTTTCCGGGGTGATACAAAATGGTGATATCATAGTCTTTCAACAACTCCAACCATCTTCTCTGCCTCAAATTAAGATCCTTTTGTTTGAATAGATACTGAAGGCTACGATGATCAGTAAATACCTCACACGAGACACCGTAGAGGTAATGCCTCCAAATCTTCAGCGCATGAACAATGACTGCCAATTCTAAGTCATGAACAGGATAATTCTTCTCGTGAACTTTCAACTGCCGCGACGCATATGCAATTACCTTGCCATCTTGCATTAATACTATACCAAGCCCAATGTGAGATGCGTCACAATATACCGTTTACGATCCCGAACCTGTGGGTAATACCAACACTGGCGCAGTAGTCAAAGCGGTCTTGAGCTTCTGGAAGCTCAACTCACACTCGTCTGACCATCTGAATAGGACACCTTTTTGGGTCAACCTGGTCAATGGGCGTGCTATAGATGAAAACCCTTCCACGAACCGACGATAATAACCTACTAAACCCAGGAAACTCCGGATCTCTGTAACTGAAGTAGGTCTAGGCCAATTCTGAACAGCCTCAATCTTCTTAGGATCTACCTTTATGCCTTCTGCCGATACAACATGCCCCCAGAAGGCAACTGAGTCTAACCAAAACTCATATTTTGAAAACATGGCATATAACTGATTATTCTTCAAAGTGTGAAGCACACTTCGAAGATGCTGCTCATGCTCCTCTCGACTGCTGGAGTAAATCAAGATATCATCAATGAATACAACCACAAAAGAATCCAAATAAGGCTTGAACACCCGATTCATCAAATCCATAATGCTGCTGGGGCATTTGTCAACCCAAATGACATCACTAGGAATTCGTAATGCCCATACCGAGTCCGAAAAGCTGTTTTAGGGACATCAGATGCCCTAATCTTTAGCTGATGGTAACCAGACCTAAAATCGATCTTCGAGAATACCTTGGCATCCTGAAGCTGATCAAATAAGTCATCAATTCTTGGCAGCGAATATTTGTTTTTGATAGTGGCCTTATTTAACTGCCAATAATCTATACACATCCGCATAGAGCCATCTTTCTTATTTACAAATAATACTGGTGCACCCCAGGGCGAGACACTGGGTCTAATGAATCCCTGATCAAGCAAGTCTTGTAACTGCTCTTTCAATTCTTTAAATTCTGGCGGGGCCATACAGTATGGTGGAATAGAAATGGGCTGAGTGTCCGGAGCCAACTCAATACAGAAGTCAATATCTTTGTCGGGTGGCATCCTCGGCAAATCTGTAGGAAATACTTCTGGAAATTCACGAACAACTGGTACTGAGTCCATAGAAGGGACATCCGCATTGGGATCGCGAATATAAGCCAATTAGGCTAGACACCCTTTCTCTACCATACGCCGAGCTTTCATATAAGAAATAACTCTGCTGGCAGAATGACCAGGAGTTCCTTTCCACTCTAACCGAGGTAACCCCGGCATAGCTAGGGTCACTGTCTTAGCATAACAATCCAATATAGCATGATAAGGAGACATGTAATCCATACCCAAGATGACATCAAAATCTACCATACCAAGAAGTAGAAGATACACACTAGTCTCAAGATTACCAATAGTAACCACACACGAATGATAGATATGATCTACTACAACAGAGTCTCCCACCGGTGTAGATACACACACAGAAGCACTCAGAGAATCACAAGGCACAACTAAATATGAAGCAAAATAGAAGGATACATAGGAATAAGTAGATCCTAGATCAAATAGAACTGAAGCATCTCTATGGCAAACTGGAAAAATACCTGTGATCACAGCATCAGATGACTTTGCTTCAGGCCTAGCTAGAAAAGCATAAAGTCGGGGTTGGGACCCACCACTATGAACTGCATCCCTAGGACGACCTCTGACTGGCTGGCCTCCAACTATAACAGTCTGACCTCCACCTATAATAGCCTGACCTCCACCTCTAGCTGCCTGACCCCTACCTCTAGCTGGCTGAGCAAGCGGTGAAGCAACCGGTGCCGGTATGATGGCAAGAGAATCTTGTCGAGATTTGTTACTCGCCAATCTAGGGCAATACCTCCTAATGTGACCAATGTTCCCACACTCATAACACTCATCTTGATGCCATGACTGCTGAAACTGATCTAAATAGGCCGGATAACCCCTGTAATAACTCTGGAGTGGTGATGCACTGATAGGAGCTGAATGTGCACTGAATACTGGCTGCCCAGAGTAAGGCATAATAGGATCGTGACTCCCTGATACACCGGGAGATATATGAAGTGCTGAAACAATCTGGGAGGATGACCCCTACCAAAATTACCCCTGCTTCCAGACAAGGCACCACTTAAACCATCAAACTGACAAGGCCTTTTATCGGACCTCTGCCCTCTGTCCTGTGCAAGAACCATATCGATCCTCCTTGCGAAATTAGTAGCCGCATGAAAAGAAATCTCACTTCCAGTCTCCTTGGCCATCTGAAGTCTGATAGGGTGAGTAAGTCTCTCAATAAACCTCCTCACTCTTTCTCCCTCCGTAGGTAGTAAAAGGAGAGCATGACGTGCCAAATCCACAAAACGGGACTCATACTGAGTAACAGTCATACTGCCCTACTGTAGACGCTCAAATTACTTGCGGAATTCCTCTCTCAGTGTGATAGGGAGGAACTTTTCCATAAATAGCTGAGAGAACTGCTCCCATGTAAGTGCTGGCGATCCGACTGGTCGGGTCAATGTATAATCTCTCCGCCACCTCTTGGCGGAACCCGTCATCTGAAATACAGCAAAATCAACCCTATTGGTCTCAACTATACCCATGTTCCGCAGCACCGCATGGCAACGTTCAAGATAATCTTGTGGGTCCTTAGAAGGTGTACCATTGAAGTGAACTGGAAAGAGCTTGGTAAATTTATCCAGTCTCAACAACTAGATGAACTACCCCAACTGGCGGGGCTGCTGGAGCCTAATTCTGGGGAGCCATCTGCTACAGAGCGGGAGTAGTGGGAGTTTGTGCTCCTCCTACAGCCTGTGAAATGGCTGGTGCCATTGGAAATGTACCATTCTGGGCCACGCCCTCCATAAGACTCACCAAACGGACTAGAGCGTCCTGAAGTACTAGAGTAGCTATAAATCCTTCCGGGACATGAATTGGTCCAGCTGGTACATTATGAATTGGAACCTCCTCCTGAGGTCCACCTGAGGTTCTACAACATGTGCAACTGTTCAAGCTCTGGACTGAGCTCTACCTCGACCTCTACCTCGGCCTCTAGCATGACCTCGACCTCGACCTCTACCCCTGGCCATAGTTGCCACAGGGGGTTCTGGTCCCTATCTATCGGTAGAGATATTACGTGTTCTCACCATCTGCGAGAGAATAAGAGTAGAATGGTTCAATCATCGATGATATAATAAAATCGCACGACAGAATAAGAAAAAGTGATATTGTTTCTAAATTTTATAGCCTCTGAGAGATAAGTTCAGGCGTCTCTGTACCTATCCTTCAGACTCTACTAAGCTTGCTCGTGACTCGTGAGACCTATGTAACCTAGTGCTCTGATACCAACTATCACGACCCGAAATTCCCACCTTTGGACCGTGATGGTGCCTAACATTTCACTTGCTAGGCAAGCCAACGTTAGAATAATATTAACCAATTTTTAAATAATTTTTAAATTATTAATAATCAAAGAAACAAATGCGGAAGCAAAGTTTGAAATATAGTGAATAATCCATAAAAAAAAATAGTGTCTAAATATAATCCCAGAATTGGTGTCACAAGTGCACGAATTTTTAGAATAAATACAAATAAAGGTCTGAATAAAATAAAGTTGTCTGAAAATAAAACACAGCTAAAGTAAAGTAGACGGGGACTTCAGAACTGCGAACGTCGTGCAGTTATACCTCAAGTCACCTCTGAGTAGCTAAAATCCAAGCAAGTCTATGGTACGCCGCTGGGACCAACTCCAAAATCTGCACAAGAAGTGCAGAGTGTAGTATCAGTACAACCGACCCCATGTACTGGTAAGTGCTGAGCCTAACCTCGACGAAGTAGTGACGAGGCTAAGGCGGGTCACTTACATTACCTGTACGCAATATTAGTAACAACAACAATAATAGAAATAAATCAGGTAACTCGTTTATAATAATTAAAGCCAACTCAGTAGTCATAACTAATTATTATTTCCATCAATTCTGTTGTAGCGTACAACCCGCTCTAACAATATATTCACATTAAATTCTATTGCAGCGTGCAACCCGCTCTCACAATATATTCACATTCAGTTCTGTTGCGGCGTGCAACCGGCTCCTCCAATATATTCATTTTAATCAAGTCTGTCATAAATTTATTTCAATCAAGTATATATATACTTTTTAATAAGTCTGTTGCAGCGTGCAATCCGATCCCCCAATATTGACTTTTTAATAAGTCTGTTGCAGCGTGCAACCCGATCCTCCAATATGGAATTTTTAATAAGTTTGTTACGGCGTGCAACCCGATCCTCCAATATAGAGTTTTAATAAGTCTGTTGCGGCGTGCAACCCGATCCTCCAATATATCCATTTACCAATTCTTATAGAAAAAATTTCCCAAATAAATGCAACAATTGATATAAAATTATAAGACAACAAGCATACAATAATTATGATTTAATCATGAACTCAAACAATGACAAATAACAAATTATTATGAAAATCAGGGAGAAAATAGGCAGTTTAATATTTCATATGCTAAATGTCAAATAATAATTAAAACACATAATTCAAATAGCATGTAACAATTAGTGAAGGAATTCAAGAATTAATATTTGACAAAGAATATGAGAGAAACAATTATTATAATAATTAATTTATGATTTAAAATAATTTATGATTTTTCAAGTAAGCAGGAAAACAATTAATTTGACGACGTATAGACACTCGTCACCTCGCCTACACGTCGTTCACATGCATTTCACATAACAAATAATTTAAGGGTTCTATCCTTCAAGTCAAGGTTAACCACGACACTTAACTCGCTTTGCAAATTCCAATCAATTACTCAACCACAACTTTTCCTTTTAAATTTGACTCTGAAAGCTTCAAATCGATTCACAAACAATTCAATATAATCAATACGAATCATAGGAATTAATTCCATATGAATTTACTAATTTTCTGGATAAAAATTCGAAATTCATTAAAATATTCGGTAGTGGGACCCACGTCTCAAATCTCAAAAAAACTTACGAAATCCGAACACCTGTTCCGATACGAGTCCAACTATACAAAAATTATCAAATTTCGATGTCAAATGGACCTTCAAATCTTAAATTTTCGTTTTTGGAAGATTTTATAAAAATTCCAATTTCTTCCATCTAGATCCGAAATAAATGATGCATATAGACATAGATTTATGAAATACAATTACTATATGATAAAGAACACTTACCCAGTCCGAAATCGTGAAAAACTCCTTTGAAATTGCCCCTAAACCGAGTTCTAATTGAGGGTTTGTGAAAAATGGGAAAAATCCCGTTTTGGTTCTGTTTTAAGTCACAGGCGTCAGGCCTTCTTCGCGTTCACGAAGGGCCTGTCGTGTTTGTGATGAGTAGCAGTCCGTGGCTTTTGCATCTGCGAGTCCTCCTTCACGTTCGCGAAGGTTTTTCCCCCTGGCTTTCGCGTTCATGTGCCAGTGCTCGCGTTCGCGTAGGAGGACGACTGACTCCTCCCCCAGGTCTCTAAAGCTTCGTGTTCGTGTTGAGCTGGTCGCGTTCGCAAAGGGTAAAGTCCCCATAGCTTCGCGTTCGCGACCCAATATTCGCATTCGCAAAGAAGGAAAATTTAGCCATCCCAGTTTGCTCTTCGCGTTCGCGAGAGTACATTCGTGAACGCGATGAAGGAAATACCGGAAGCTTGAAGTTGCAGAAAATCAGATTTTTCTATGTTCAAAATCATCCCGTATCCTATCCGAAACTCACCCGAGCCCTCTGGGCTCCAAACCAAACATGCACACAAGTCCTAAAACATCATACGAACTTGTTCGCGTGATCAGATCGCCAAAATAACACCTAGAACTACGAATCGGATGCCAAATCAAAGGAAATTTTCAAGAAAACTTTAAAACTTATATTTTTACAACCGGACTTCCGAATCACGTCAAATCAACTCCGATTCTCACCAAATTCGGCAGACAAGTCATAAATATTATAGTGGACCTATACCGGGCTCCGAAACCAAAATACGGACCCGAGGTCAATAAATCCAACATCAGTAATTTCTTATAAATCATTAAGCTTTCAAGCTTTTATTTTTTCATCAAAATTCCATATCTCGGTCTAGGGACCTCGGAATTCAATTCCGGGCATACGCCCAAGTCCCAAATCACGATACGTGACCTACCGGAATTTTTAAAACACTGATCCGGGTCCGTTTGCTCAAAATATTGACCAAAGTCAACTTAGTTGAGTTTTAAAGCTCTATTTCACATTTTAATTCATTTTTCACATAAACATTTTCTGGAAAATTGTACAGACTGCGCACGCAAGTCGAGGAATGATAAATGGTACTTTTCGAGGTCTTAGAACACAAAATTACTTATTTAATTTAAAGATTATATTTTGGGTCATCACAATTTGAGAAATATACTACTAGCAATTCCACTACAGATGACTTTCTATACTACTACACTACAGCTCCTTCGGGCAAAAAGTTTTATTCTCACTATCATAGTCGTCACTGACTTTTTTTGATGGTGTTTCATAACCAGAAATTCTTTTTCACTCTCCATGTGCCCAAAGATTTGCTGCAAGTTCTTTTATGAAGTTTGCTATGTCCTCAGGTTGGAATTTCTCCACATCCTTTCCCATTATCAACAATTCGACATACTTGATTAGGAATGCACCACAATCCGTCCTAAAAATATTCTAAGAAAGGGAATCAATTAAAAAATATCCTGAATAAGTAAATCTAAAGTATATATAAATTATATAGCAAATGACAACACTTACGATCCAGTTTGTTTCGGTAATCTTTGCGACTGAATATCAAATTTATTGAATGCATTTTAAAAGACTTATGATTATTCTCAAACTATGAGAACTTTAGAAAGTGGGGGATCATGCACGCATACATTTCAATGTGTTTCAATCCGTCCTCATATGGTTCACTATATATAGAATCGTATACATCAATCTTTTTCTCATTCAAGTCCAATACCCCCAAAATAAAATGAGTCTCATCATCATTATCTTCTGAAGGTAGCCGACATGGAAAAAAGATTTTATCAACCTCTGTCCAAGCAATTCCACATCTCCGATTGTCACCCCACACATATGGTGAGAAACAATTGATTATCACCACACCAAAACTCATTTGAAGCATTTTTATTGAATTTCTTATACACAAGTAACATATAGTTATCAAAAACTATATCTGTAGTTGTGCAACGAAATGGATGGGCGCAAGGGTGATAGCATTCCTTCTTTCTCAAATAATACAAGGCATTATCAATATGCTTCATAAAAAGGCAAAATAAAAAAGAAAAAAAAATCCATCAGTCATAAATAATTAAAAAATAATAAATTAAGAAGAAAGAAAAGAAATGCCTTGTAAATTATCAAACCTTATCATCAAGTACATAACTACTTTTTGAAAGCTCAAGGAAGAACATTTTGCTACTGATTTTTTGATTGTGCAATTTATATGGAATCTTTCTCACACCATTATCCTCAGTATAAATATCAGTTTGTCCCCTGAAAATTTGAAATAATATCAAAGTTAGAAAGCTTATAAGTTAGTCCTCAATTCCTCATTAGTAGGGCATAAGCTCATAAGTTAGGACACTTGGTCCTGAACTTAGAGTTGGAAGTTTAGAAATTAAGGACAGATAGTCCTTAACTTAGAGTAACAAGCTCATAAGTTAAGGACACTTAGTCCTGAACTTATAGTTGGAAGTTCAAAAGTTAAGGATACTTAGTCTTGAACTTATAGTTGGAAGTTCAAAAGTTAAGGACACTTAGTCCTGAACTTAGAGTAACAAGCTCATAAGTTAAGGACACTTAGTCCTGAACTTATAGTTGGAAGTTCATCATAAGTTAAGGACACTTGGTCCTGAACTTAGAGTTGGAAGTTCAAAAGTTAAGGACACTTGGTCCTGAACTTAGAGTAACAAGCTCATAAGTTAAGGACACTTAGTCCTGAACTTATCATTGTGCGCCATGGATATTCCTCTTTTGTTTATCTGTTCAAAAGGAGATTGCAATTGCCAACTAAGCTTCTTATTCCTTTTCCCACGACCAAGCTCTTCTTCAACATTTCTGTCACGACCCAAAAATCCGACTAGTCGTGATGGCACCTAACCCACCCGCTAGGTAAGCTACTTAACCACTAACCAATTCCAATAACAATTAATAAAGCAATTTAAGTAAATAATTATCTTAACCTTATACATTCCCCATGCACTGGTAGTACAAATCATGAGCTTCTAAGAATAGAGTTTGCAAAGTTGGTATGAAGTAAATATATCATATGTTTTAAAAGTACATAAATAGAGTTTTATGAATCTAAGGCTACCATGAATAAGAGGCAGCTACAACCAAAAAGCAGGTACATCTTCAGATCCAGCTCCCAATGAACACAGCAACATCAGCAGCCAACTTCAGCAGCCAACATCTGCACGCAAGGTGCAGAAGTGTAGTATGAGTACAACCAACCCCATGTACTCAATAAGTAACAAACCTAACCTTAGGTTGAAAGTAGTGACGAGCTTTTACCCAGGTCGGGTCCAAAACCAATAGTCCACAATAGTCCATTACAACGTAAAGCAATAATACAAGAAGTAACTCAGAGATAAAATGCTCAGCTAAATCATGATTTCTAAAAATAGTTCTTCCTTTCAAGTACATTAGTAAAAACCCAAATCGTTTACCGAAGTTGCCAAAAATATGAATAAGTTTGAAAACAATAATTTTCCCAAAAATGCTTTCAATAATAAATAATATATTTCATTTTCTTTCCAGATAACCCGTGTAAAACAAATGCATCACTATGCCCATCTGTCAACATGTGTGAGAAATCATGAATGATGTGATACTGTACAACATGAGGAAAATACATCTCTATGCATGTATGTCATGTGTGCATGTCAATGCGATGCAACTCAGTGATAAAAACCATATGCATACTCTTAGAGTATCATTTCACTCAGTCCTCCCAGTCACTCAGTCCTCCCAATCGCTCGGCACTCTCACTCAGTAACTCAGCAGTCGCACTCAGTAGGTACCTGCACTCACTGGGGGTGTGTACAGACTCCGGAGGGGATCCTTCAGCCCAAGCGCTATAACAAGCCAATCATGGCATAAATCAATAAAATATGTTGCGGCGTGCATCCCGATCCCATAAACATCCTCACCATCAGGCCCTCGGCCTCACTCATCCATCAATCTCTCCAGTCTCTCGGGCTAAAAAATATCATGAAAATCAGCCCAAAAATGATGATATGGTGCATCAATAAATAACAATAGACACTGAGATATGATATAAATGAATGAACATGACTGAGTTTCAAATTTCAATTTAAACAAATTCAACAACAATATGACCTCTATAGTTTCAATAATACTAACATATAGCCTCAGCATGATTTTAACATGATTCTCAGCTCAAATTCCTTTAACATATGACAATACAAGGAAAATTCCAAGATTAGTTTACTATAAAATTCCACGGAATCAATTACGTCATAATTTCAACGGTGCACGCCCACACGCCCATCACCTAACATGTGCGTCACCTCCAACCAAATCATATAACACGTATATTCAGGGTTCATACCCTCAGCTCCAAGTTTAGAAGTCTTACTTACCTCAAACAAGACGAACCCAACGTCGAGCAAGCTAATCAATACTCAGGAAATTCCATTCAGTGCGTATCCACCTCTGAATGCCTTCTTGTCTCCTAAATTCAATGCCAACGATCTGAAACTGAAATTCACCCCTTAATAGTACTACAACGATCTACTATACTAAGCAACTTCAATTTACAATATCAACATCCAATGGGACCAACATTAGTAACCAATTCCATAGTTTAGGCCATTTAGACAAATTACCAAACACCTAGTGGGCATACATTTATACATTTCTTAACCATAGAATTAGTTCTTCCAACTACCATCATTTACCAACAATTCATCCCACCATCATTCTTTAACAACTTATAATCCTAACATCATGAAATCTCGGTAAAATACAACATGCTTTAAAAATCAGTGTTTGAATCAAATCATCTCGTTTAAAACCTAGTTCCAGTAAAAATCATTTAAAAATATTTTTCAACAGTTTCAAACAGAGTCTCAATGCAAAGGTGAGCAAAAATGATGAAATCATAAACATCACCTCGGGAAAAACATCACTCATATATAGCCCCTCGGGCAAACCTCACAGTCACTCATGCTTCTCGGGCATACCTCACAATCACTCATACCACTCGGGCATAACTCACAATCACTCATGTCTCCTAGTCACTCAACACTCGGTACTCGGCACTCGCACTCAGTAGGTACCTGCACTCACTGAGAGTGTGTACAGACTCCGGAAGGGCTCCTTCAGCCCAAGAGCTATATCAAGCCAAATCATGGCATAAATCACTCAGGCCCTCAGCCTATATCAAACATGCTACAGCGTGCAGCCCGATCTCATAAATATTCTCACAAATCAGGCCCTCGGCCTCACTTATTCATAAACCTCTCAAGCCAATCGGGCTCTCAGTAAAAACAGGGTACTCATCCCAAAACAACATTTATATGAATCAAAACAGAGTAATAAAACCGAGTTATGTAGTAAACAGGTATAACCATGACTAAGTATAGATTTTCAATCACAAACAGTGAGAGGATAGTAAAAAAAGGCCCCTAAGGGTCCAAACGGCACTGGCACAAGGCCCAAACATGGCATTCCGCCCAATTTACAGAAACTCATTTCTAAAACTCATAAGTATCATATAGTTTCAACAAAATATGTAACTTTACAATTGCTACGCGACAGACCAAGTCACAATCCCCAACGGTGAACGCCCACACGCCCGTCATCTAGCATGTGCGTCACCTCAAAAAAGTAATTGATACGAAATCCGGGGTTTCATACCCTCAGGACTAGATTTACAATCGTTACTTACCTCAAACTGATCAAATCCTCTACTCCGCGATGCTCTTGCCCTTCGATTCGGCCTCCAAACGCTCCGAATCTATTCACAATCAGTACAATATCATCAATTTATGCTAAAGGAATAAATTCCACAAGAAAACTACTAGTTTAGACAAAAAACCCAAAATTGACTCAAACCCGCCCCCCAGGACCACATCTCAAAATCCGATAAAATTTACAAAACTAGAAAGCCCATTCACTAACGAGTCCATACATACAAAATTTATCAAAATCCAACATCATGTGGTCTTTCAAATCCTTAATTTACTCTCCAAAATCCAAAGCCCTAACCCCTCATTTCACTTCAAAAATCCTACTAATTAATGATGAACAAAGCCATAGATTCACGAAATTTATACCATTATGGGTTAGAATCACTTACCCAATGTTGCTCCTTGAAAACCTTTGAAACATCGGCCCTCTCCCGAGTTCCTCAAGCCCAAAATTGAAAATGAAAGACAAAACCACGAGCTGGAGGTTTTCTGCCCAGCACTATCGCACCTGCGGCCTCTTTTTCCGCTTCTGCAATGCCGCACTTGCGAAAATTTCCATCACAGGTGCGGAACTCACTAAAAAGCCCAGGTTCCACATCTGCTACCCAAATTTCCTCTCTTCCCCATTTGCGCCCCAGGTCTCGCACCTGCGGACCCAGCCTACCTCAATACTTTCCCCGCATGCGAACTACCACGCGCACCAGCGACCTCGCACCTGCGGTTCTCCCCTCCGCAGGTGCAGAAATATCAGTAGCAGCAGCTTCAACTGCATTTTCCAACTTCAAACAATCCGTTAACCAACTGGAATCACCCTGAGGCCCTCGGGACCTCAACCAAAAATACCAATAAGTTATATATCAACATACAAACTTAGTTAAACCTTCGAATCACTCAAAACAATATCAAATCACCAAATTACCCTCGGATTCAAGCCTAAGAACTTTTAAACTTCCAAATTCGACAACCGATGCCGAAACAAACCAAACCACGTCCGAATGACCTCACATTTTACACACACATCACAAATGACACCACGAACCTACTCTATCTTCTGGAAATCCATTACGACCCCGATATCAAATTTTCCACTGCTGACCGAAATTGCCAAATTTTCAACTTTCGCCAATTCAAGCCTAATTTCACTACGGACCTCCAAATCACATTCCGGACGCACTCCTAAGTCCAAAATTACCTAACGGAGCTACCGAAAGCATAAAAATTCAAATTCGAGATCATTTACACATAGCTCAACATCCAGTTGACTTTTCCAACTTAAACTTCTAAATAGGAGACTAAGTGTCTCAATCCACTCCGAAACCACTCCGGACCCGAACCAACTAACCTGGTATAACAAATACAGCTGAATAACACATAAAGAAGCAGAAATGTGGAAAATGGGGCTATAAGTCCCGAAACGACCGGCCGGGTCGTTACAACATGTGTGACCAACCATTCTCCCCCAACCAATAAAATTTCATCAAATAATCACTTTTCAATATCTACAATGGCTATTCATTTAAATTGAGAATTTATGGTTTCCAATCACTATACCATGAGTTCCAATAGTTGATTCATACTCATATTTCCATAATAAATCCATAAATGTATACATAATATTCTCACACCCAAGAATCATACTTCTTATGACCTACTTTTAATCCAAATCCCAAAATTGAAAACTAGGGTATGGAACCTTACATCTTTGATGAAGACTTGAGGGATTTCTTGTTGGATTTCAAGGCTTGGACAAGAATTTGATGAATAAGACACTTCATCTACTTCCTCTCTCTAGAACACTCTCACTTCTCTCTAAAATCATCAGATAATTGCCCCAAAATAAGCCCCAAAGCCTATTTATCAAAATGGGGTCAGGTTATGAAAATAGAAAATTAACCCTCCGAAATTAGGTATGCGGTCGCATAATGGACCGTAGAATGGGTCTGCGGGCCGCACAATTGATCGCAAAATCGGTGCCCAGAACTAGGCTGTTCTGGTCCATTCTGCGACCAGTTTGCAGTCGCAGAAGCAGTTTCGCGATCGCATAACTATTCTGCGATCACAGAATTGGTCGCAGAATCGCATTTTTCCAGCCTTTGGTAATTTGGTCATAACTTCTTGTAGGAATGTCCAAATGATAAATGGTTTAAAGCGTTAGAAACTAGACTCAAAAATATTTTATTTGATAGGTAATACACCATATAACACTTCGTAACATGAGAGGTATGCTCATCTGAAGTTAGGTCTTGTGCGAACTTACTTGAAACTTTAGTCTATTATGAAATTTTCAATTTGACTTGGACTTAGGGCTCTCCCGAGACCCCACATCCCTTATAATATGCCTCGTACACTTATTATCATATCCAATTTATATTCATCATATTAATAGTCCTTGTCTACACACAAAATAATATAATTAGCGCACATCAACTTTCTTACTAGGGCATAAGTGCTTCAAAATATTTCTAGGGTGTTACATTCTCCCCCACTTAAGAACATTCGTCCTCGAATGAGGAGTAGAGTCCGTCCCCAAACACTTAACATAACTCGTTTCTTCCTCCACACATCCTAAGCACCCAAATTTTACTAACTCCTAAATGTTTCAGAAATTTCGGCAGAGTCTCCCCTATAATTGGGCCTATCCACCTGCTAGAGTAACACCGAAACAACTCCTAAGAACACATACACAACCCAACTAGGCACCACAATGTATATATCAATAACACTTATCTCAGCATTATAAGCACTGCATTATCAAATTGATATCTGGGCATGAACTGCACATTTGTTTTATAATCATAACTCCTAGAAAGTACCTTTCAAATCAAAACCAATTGCTATACAATCAAGCGAAAATAGTTTCTTTCCACAACACTTTTGGCCTTCAAGGTGACCTTCCCGACTTACAGACTTTGCCATAACACATTAACGGAGGCAATCCCAACCCCTATACTTATCTAACAAGAATGACAAACAGATACCCCTCACAAGCCGATTATCCATTAACTTCACCTTCCATAGCTTTCACCAGAACGATAGACAAAGGATTTCCAACTACCTCCTTAGACATTGACACATGAAACACCGGGTACATGGAGGACAGTAATAGGAAAAATATCATACTCATAGTTTGGCCTATTTCCTTCAAGATTTCATAAGGATAATGTGACTACACATACTTTACCCTTATTAGAAATTCACATAACATCCTCACGGAGAAAATATTGAGAATAACCCATTAACTTTCTTCAACTCTAAATATCTATGCCGAACACCCAAACTAAATATTTGGCAACCTCCAACAATTACTCTAAGATGTTCTAGTATAAAATGACCATAAAATTTCCTATCCAATATATATTTGATCACGGGGTGATGCTTCTTCTTTGACATGTTTGAACCTTCAAATCACTATTTCATCTTATCACACATGCATACCCGAGGTGATCCCATGTCACCCTATCCCACATAGGCCTGACGACACCACATAATTAAAAATTACTAATTTAGCCTTAGCCCATAAACCTTGTAATCCAAATTCCAACATCCATAAAAATACCTTCTTTTCAAGACCCGAATTTCACATCTACACACTGTATAAATTTGAGCAAGCTGTAACCATAACCTTAGATATAATCACACAACATACTATACAACTCGCATATTCGCAACACCATTCCCGATCATAGTAACTACTCAAAACCAACCAAGTACTAATATTAAACCCCACTTTCCATAAAACCTCATTCTAAAACCTTTGTACACTGCCAATGTTATTCTCCCAAATATACGGTAATCAAATTCGATAGTACTCATTCTAGGTCCAATGGCCTTATCTCAATAAACCTAACCATATTATTGACATTCAACCCAATATTTCCAACCAACTCCTCAAATTTCGTGAAAAGAATAATCGTAGGTACATGTGATAAATTCCTCAAATACCCTGCTCAATAATATTATAGCATGAAGAGGAAGGAAAGATAATTAAATCAGATAAACGATCGAGAAATTCATGAATTCCACGTGCTGCATGGTATAATCCCGGGCCTTCAGTCCAAATACACAATATCAGAGCATTTAAATAGGTATACAGGTATATGATGAGTAGGATAAGATTCTCATGTTCTTGGATTGGTATAAATGACATGCTACAGCGTATGCATGTAAAAAGTGTGCCATCGCAGCTCCAATCGAAAATATTTCACCATTGAGCCTTTTTTTTTTAAATTCGTTCAGGGATTTTAACCCCTATATATGTAGCCTTAATCACGGCTCAAATAGCTCACGCAATGTTATAGATATTAGGAACATCATAGCTTAAAGCTTAACAATCAATTCTAGGCTTATTATAGCCCAAACGCAATCCGAGCATGGATAAATAACCCTCTAAAAAGTCCTCCATAACTTAACCATGACACGTACTATTATCTAGTTAAATTGGCCACACCTTCATAGTCCACGAACCCGAAACAATTTTCTTATGAGAACTCCCAGCTCCTAAATTCATTGAACATATGAACCACCGTAACTGATCACAACTCCAACACTCGAATAACTAGAACATCCTTCATGCACGATCATCCCACTAGGAATACTTCCATAATTCTTCCATGCCACATAACAATAATTTGAATACCAGCAGTCTATCAACCAAGTGAGTTTTGCAATACCCATGAAACATATGTAAGTCAAATCACAATGTGCCTTCTGAAATGCGCATCATTCTCAGAATTTACCGAGCAGTTATAACATTCATCTAAATGTTTAAAACTCACCATGTTGTCCAAAATTCGTGACCTTCCATTCAAGACTGAACTGCTCCTCGCAAATGTAAGTCTTAATCCCGCACAACACACCACATCTATCATGCTATCATGTGAAAGGCATGAGAATCTCATTATCAACTCCGAGTCACCATCACATTACATACCCGATTAGTTAGAAACCTTCCATTTGCTCCCTTGCAGGAGGAAATCATAATACACAACATGTTCCTCACACAGGTAGAAAATATTTGGTTCAAATCATGAAGAACACTTTGAAATCCATTCGCACATAACCAAGCTATCTGAATTGAATCTTTCTAACTCAACCAAGCCACGCTTGTCGCCAAATCCTAGAGTATTGCCATGAAACACTCGTAAGGCCTCATTATAAGACATCCTAACTTAGAACCACACCGCCCTAAGACCCATAAGTCATTGTATTCCTTCTTAAGCACCCTATAAGTACCACCACCGATACACCCACTCTGAAGAGACCTTATGTGAACTTAAAATTATTCTTTTACCTTTCTTATACTGGAATGCAGAATCCATAGGCATACAGAATTACCACGAGTCCTGACACCATCAAACGCAAATCTCAGATTCTATCCATACATAAGTCCGAAAAAATTTTCAATTGCTATATATAAATCTCGGATCCATTAGAACCTTCTCAGGAGTTACCCACCCGGTTCAAAATTGAATTGCACTGCCCAAATGGGCTGAAAGACACGTGCCCATTAGCACAACAACACTCAAGGAGGAAATCCTGCCTTAATATCACTGAACAAATTCATACTCCATGCGTACTATATCATTCACAAATAACAACTCACTCATCCCATGATTTTCATATACTCATAAAGCACAATATAACCCGTATTTAGGAATTTTAGTACTCGAGTCATCCTCGATCTCAACCTTTGCAAGTCCTAACTAATCCACAAGTATGCCTCAGACAGAAACTAATTTTTAACATATAACCATGAATTGAATTGTCAATAGCAGGCTCACCCACTTGGATTAGAACCATAGAACAAAGCATTCCATAATTCACAATACTCATACTCTATTACTTCCATAATATCGCAGTCAGTTCAACAAAAATTCTTATCAAGCCTATGCAACACCAACCATAAAATACTTCAATTATCCGCTAAGTTCGCATTTATTCTCGTGACAGTCAAGTTAACTTTCTCAACTAGATTCAAATTCAAATCTCAACACATATGCCTCGCTGGTAGAAACGAAACTCTCCACTTAAATTATAAGGAACAAACCTACATAGATTACTCCGCAGGGGGATAATCCACCTACTTAGCCTTAAATTGGTATCTTGTTGTCACGACCCGAAATTTCCCATCGATGGGACCGTGATGACGCCTAACATTTCACTTGCCAGGCAAGCCAACGTTAGAGACTCATTAAACCAATTCCTTATTTTCATTCAGTAAATAACAATAATTAACTAAGATGAAATATAATAAGTGCAGAATATCATAAAACTGTATTAATTACTACTGCCCGGATCTGGAGTCACAATTCACGAGCATTCTAGAATTTGCTACTAGTAATAGTCAGAAAGAAATACAGCTGTCTGAATTAAAGAAACAGTAGAACAGAAAAGATAGAGGGGGACTTCAAGGTCTGTGAACGCCGACAGATCTACCTTGAGTCTCCGGACAGCGGACCGATAGCAAAATCTCGATCAACCCGAGCCGGTATCAAAATCTGCACAGAAAGTGCAGAGTGCAGTATCGGTACAACTGACCCCATGTACTGGTAAGTGTCGAGCCTAACCTTGACGAAGTAGTGACGAGGTTAAGGCAAGGCACCTACAAATCAACCTGTACAATTTAACAATGTATATGCAAATAACAGAAATGAAGAACTAAACAGGAAATGTTGGGAGGGGAACATATTGAGGGGAATACAAGATAAAGAACTACAACAGAATGATCATCGGAGCAGTCAATATACCATGAATCAATAGGAATAGTGAATACAGTAAGGAAACAAAGTGCACGACATCACCCTTCATGCTTTTACTCTCAATCTCACCATAAATTTAATAGAAACGACACGACATAACCCTTCGTGCATTAACTCTCATATCATGGCACGACATCACCCTTCGTGCATTAACACTCACAATATGGTACGACATCACCCTTCGCTCATTAACACTCACAATATGGCACGACATCACCCTTCGTGCATTAACATCTCCCTTACCATAATGCAATGCATAAATAACAACAGGGAGATAGAATAACAAGTACGAACCATACTTCAACATTTGGTTCCATAATATCAATCTCAACTTTGAAATAAAAACTCAATTATCACCAGAAAATCCGTAAACATGATAAGAACGATAAATTGAACAACACTAGTATAACACGTAGCAATTTGGCATAGGAATGATATAATATAAGAAAAATAGAGAAACATGGAAAACAAGTAAATTGACGACGCATAAGTACTCATCACCTCACATATACGCCGCTCACATGAATTTCACTTAGCAAGTAATCTAAGGTTCCTAATTCCCTCAAGTCAGGGTTAGACACAATACTTACTTCGCTCTGAAGACCACTTAATTCTCAATCACAGCTTTTCCTTTGGAATTAACCTCCAAACCCCTCGTATCGTTTCAAAAATGACTCCATAATATCAAATATTGCTAAAGGAATCAGTTATATTGCATAAATTAAATTTCCCAAAATTTCCTCCAAAAAGTCAAAAAATGGACTCCAGGCCCGCTTGGTCAAAACCCGAGGTTCGGACCAAAATCCTTTTACACATTCACTCCTAAGCCTGAATATGTAATTAGTTTTGGAATCCAACCTCAAATTGGGGTCTAAATTCTCAAATTTTTGAAATCCCTAGTTTCTACCCTAACACCTAATTCTACCATGAAATTCTAGATTTTAGGTTGATAATTCAAGAAATGTAATGGGTAACTGAGAGAAAATGGTTTAGAATCACTTACCAACACTTTGGGAAAGAAAATGAATCTTGAAAATCGCCTCTACCCATTTGGTTCTTGAAAACTGTTGAAGAAATGGCTTAAACTTGTGTTTGGAGTCTGTTTTAAGTCACTGGACAGGCCTTCATCACGTCCGCGAGAGGCCTGTCGTGATCGCGATGCACATCGGCCTAAGGCCTTCGCGTTCGCGAGTCCTTCTACGCGTTCGCGTAAGGCAGCTCCCCCAAGCCTTCGCGTTCGCGACCCAGTGGATACGTTCGCGTAGAAGAACCTGACCCCCTCCCCTAGGTCCCTTAAACTATCACATTCGCGAGAGACAGATCGCGTTCGTGAAGGGTACCACCCCCAACGCTTTGCGTTTGCGACCAGTCCTTCGCATTTGCGAAGAAGAAATTTCCCGTGTCCCCATTGTACCTTTCGCGTTCGTGACACTACCTACGCGAACGCGAAGAAGGGCACACCAGAACAGTTGATGCAGCAAAAATCTCAGATTTTCTAAGTGCAAATCACACACAAGTCTAAAAACATCATACGGACCTGCTCGCACGATCAAATCGCCAAAATAACACCTAGAACTCCGAATTTAGCACCAAATCGAATGAAATTCTCAAGAACACTTTAAAATTACTATTTTCTCAACCGAAGGTCTGAATCACGTCAAATTAACTCCGTTTCTACCAAATTGCTCAGACCGGTCTTAAATATCATAACGAACCTGTACCGGGCTCCGGAACCAAAATACGGACCCGGTACTAACAATGCCAAACATCAATCAATTCTTAAAAATAATTAATTTTCAGACTTTGAATTTTCATTAAAAAATTCATAACTTGAGCTAGGGACCTCCGAATTCGATTCCGGGCATACGCCCAGGTCCCATAATTTGATACGGACACACCGAGACCGTCAAAACACGGATCCGGGCCCGTTTACCAAAAATGTTGACTGAATTCAACTAAATTAACTTTTAAGGTATAAATTCTTAGTTTCATCAATTTTCAACATAAAGCTTTCCGGAAACCTGCCCGGAATATGCACGCAAATCGAGGAGGGTAAAAATGAGACTTTTAAGGCTTACGAGCGCAGATTCGAGTTCTAAAACATAAGATGACCCTTTTGGGTCATCACATTCTCCACCTCTAAAACAACCGTTCGTCCTCGCATGGACATAGAAAAGTACCTGGGATGGTGAAAAGGTGGGGATATCTACTCCGCATATCGGACTCGGACTCCCAAGTAGCTTCCTCAATAGGCTGACCTCTCCACTGCACTCGAACTGAAGGGTAACTCTTTGATCTCAACTAGCAAACTTGCAGGGCTAGAATTGCCACCAGCTCCTCATCGTAAGTCAAATCCTTATCCAACTGGACAGAGCTGAAATCTAACACATGGGACGGATCATCGTGATACTTTCAAAGCATGGACACATGGAATATCGGATGAACAGCTGCTAAACTAGGGGGCAACACAAGCATGTAAGCCACCTCTCCCACTCTCTCCAGAATCTCAAAAGGTCCGATATACCTAGGGCTCAACTTGCCCTTCTTTCCGAACCTCATTACACCCTTCATGGGCGATACCCGAAGTAACACTCTCTCTCCGACCATGAATGCAACATCACTAACTCTACGATCGACATAACTCTTCTGTCTAGACTGAGCTGTGCGAAGTCGATCCTGAATAATCTTGACCTTATCCAAGGTATCCTGTACTAAATCTGTGCCCAACAACCGAGCCTCTCCCGGCTCGAACCACCCAACTGGCGACCGACATCTCCTACCATATAATGCCTCAGAGGGAGCCATGTGAATGCTCGACTGGTAGTTGTTGTTGTAGGCGAACTCTTCAAGGGGAAAGAACTGATCCCACGATCCTCCGAAGTCTATAACACAAGCGCGGAGCATATCCTCCAAGATCTGAATAGTACGCTCAGACTGCCCGTCCGTCTGAGGATGGAATGCTGTGCTCAACTCAACCCGCGTACCCAACTAACGTTGTACTGCCCTTCAAAATTGCAAGGTAAACTGCGTACCTCGATAAAAAATGATATACACGGGCACACCGTGAAGACGGATGATCTCACGAATATAAATCTTTGCTAATCGCTCCGAGGAATAAGTAACTGCCACAGGAATGAAGTGCGCTGATTTAGTCTGCCTATCCATAATAACCCATACGACGTCGAACTTCCTCTGAGTCTGTGGGAGTCCAACAACAAAATCCATAGTGATACGCTCCTACTTCCACTCAGGAATTTCTAACCTCTGAAGTAAACCACCAGGTCTCTGATGCTCACACTTTACCTGCTGGCAATTTAGGCACCGAGCTACATAGGCAACTATGTCCTTCTTCATTCGCCTCCACCAATAATGCTGCCTCAAGTCCTGATATATCTTGGCTGCGCCCAGATGAATAGAATACCAGGAACTGTGGGACTCTTCAAGGATCAACTCACGAAGTCCATCCACATTAGGCACACAAATACGACCCTGCATCCTCAAAACTCCGTCATCTCCAACAGTAACCTGCTTGGCACCACCGTGCCGCACTATGTCTCTTAGTACAAGTAAATGAGGATCATCATCCTGCTGATCTCTGATGCGCTCAAACAAAGAAGACCGAGCAACTGTACAAGCTAGAACACGGCTGGGCTCAGAAACATCTAACCTCACGAACTGGTTGGCCAAGGCCTGAACATCCAATGCAAGCGGTCTCTCACCAACTGGAATATATGCAAGGCTACCCATACTTACTGACTTTCTACTCAAAGAATCGGCCACCACATTGGCCTTTCCGGGATGATACAATATGGTGATATCATAGTCTTTCAATAGCTCCAGCCACCTCCTCTGCCTCAAATTGAGTTCCTTCTGCTTGAACAAATACTGCAAGCTCCAATGATCAGTGAATACCTCACATGGCACGCCATAAAGATATCTAGATCATGAACAGGGTAATTCTTCTCGTGAACCTTCAGCTGCCGCAAAGCATATGCAATAACCTTGCCACCCTGCATCAATACCGTACCCAGACCAATATGAGATATGTCACAATATACTGTATAAGATACTGAACCTGTGGGTAACACCAATACTGGTGCCGTGGTCAAAGCAGTCTTGAGCTTCTGAAAGCTCGCTTCACACTCGTCTGACCACCTGAACGGGGCACCCTTCTGGGTCAATCTGGTCAATGGGGCTTCTATGGATGAAAACCCCTCCACAAATCGACGGTAATAGCCCGCCAAACCCAGGAAACTACAGATCTCTGTAGCTGATGTGGGTCTAGGCCAGTTTTGGACTGCCTCAATCTTCTTAGGACCCACCTGAATACCCTCTGCTGATACAACGTGACCCAAGAAAGCAACTGAACTCAACCAAAACTCGCATTTTGAGAACTTAGCATATAACTGGCTGTCTTTCAGAGTCTGAAGAACGATCTGAAGGTGCTGCTAATGCTCCCCTCGAATGTGGGAGTAGATCAAGATATCATCAATAAACATAACCACAAAGGAATCTATGTAGGGTTTGAACACCCCGTTTATCAAATCTATGAATGCTGCTAGGGCATTTGTTAGCCATAATGATATCACTAGAAACTCATAATTCCCATACCTAGTCCGAAAAGCTGACTTAGGAACATCGGATGCCCTAATCCTTAACTGATGGTAGCTAGATCTCAAATCAATCTTTGAAAACACCTTGGCACCCTGAAGCTGATCAAATAAATCATCAATCATCGGTAATGGATATTTGTTCTTGATGGTGACTTTGTTCAACTGCCGATAATCTATACACATCCTCATCGATCCATCTTTCTTCTTTACAAACAACACTGATGCAACCCCAGGGCGAGACACTAGGTCTAATGAAGCCCTTATCAAGCAAATCTTGCAACTGCTCCTTCAATTCTTTCAACTCTGGCGGGGCCATGCGATATGGAGGAATGGAAATAGGTTGAGTGCTCGGATCCAAATCAATACAGAAATCAATATCCCTATCGGGTGGCATCCCCGGCGGGTCTGCAGGAAACATCTCTGGAAACTCACGAACAACCGGTACCGAATCTATGGAAGGAACCTCCGCACTAGAATCGCGGACATAAGCCAAATAAGCTAGACACCCCTTCTCGACCATATGTCGAGCCTTCACATAAGAGATAACCCTGCTGGCAGAATGGCCAAGATTCCCTCTCCACTCTAATCGAGGCAACCCCTGCAAAGCTAAGGTCACCGTCTTGGCGTGACAATCTAATATAGCATGATAAGGTGATAGCCAATCCATACCCAATATGACATCAAAATCAACCATGTCGAGAAGTAAAAGATCTACACGGGTCTCAAGACTCCCAATGGTGATCACATACGAACGATAAACATGATCTACAATAATAGCATCTTCCACTGGTGTGGACACATACACATGAGCAATCAAAGAATCACGGGGCACAACCAAATAGGAAGCAAAATAGGATGACACATAAGAGTAAGTAGATCCCGGATCAAATAGAACCGAAGCATCTCTACTGCAAACTGAAACAGTACTTGTGATAACAGCATCAGATGACTTAGCCTCAGGCCTAGCTGGGAAAGCATAACACCGGGGCTGGGCCCTACCACCCTGAACTACATCCCTGGGATGGCCTCTAACTGGCTGGTCTCCACCTCTAATGACCTGACCTCCACCTCTAACAGTCTGGCCTTTACCTCTAGCTGCCTAACCCTTGCCTCTGGCTGGCTGAACAGGTGGTGCAGCAACTGGTACCGGAACCATGGCATGAGAACTCTGATGCTGTGAGCTGCCCGTTGCCCGAGGGCAAAATCTAGCAATGTGCCTCGGATCACCACAAGTATAACATAACCTCGGCTTCTGTGACTGCTAACCCTGAAACTGACCTTGTCGACCCGAATAACCACCCTGATAACTTTGGAGTGGAGGTGCACTAATAGGAGTTGGTGGTGCACTGTAGGCTAGCTGGTCAGAATAATGCATCTGAGGGCCACGACCACCTGAGGCACCGTGGAATGCTTGGAGCGCTGAATGAAATGGCCTGGGAGGATGGAATCTACCAAAAGTACTCCTGCCTCTAGATGAGGCACCGCTGAACTCACCGGAATGACGAGGTCTCTTGTCAGACCCCTGACCTCCTAGAGTAAGTACTATTTCGACTCGTCTGATGACATTAGCAGTCACCTGAAAAGAAATCTCATTCCCAGTCTCCTTAGCCATCTGCAATCTGATAGGCTAAGCGAGTCCATCAATAAACCTCCTCACCCTCTCTCTCTTGGTGGGAAGCAAAAGAATGGAATGACGGGCCAAATCCACTAAACGGGTCTCATACTGAGTAACAGTCATACTGCCTTGCTGGAGATGCTCAAACTGACGGCGACACTCCTCTCTCAATGTGATAGGCAGAAACTTCTCTATGAAGAGCTGAGAGAACTGGTCCCAAGTAAGAGCAGGCGACCCAGCTGGTCTGGTCAACAAGTAATCACTCCACCATTTCTTGGCGGAACCAGTCATCTGAAATGCAGCAAAATCGACCCCATTGGTCTCCGCTATACCCATGTTTCGTAGAACCTCGTGGCAGCTGTCAAGATACTCCTGGGGATCCTCTGAAGGAGCACCACTGAAGTGAACAGGAAAGAGCTTGGTAAACCTGTCCAATCTCCATAAAGCCTCCGAAGACATAGTTGGCCCATCTCCGACTGTGACGCAATAACCGGCTAAACTAATCCGACTGGCTGAGCTGCTGGAGCCTGATACCAGGGAGCTGTCTGCTCCGAAGCGGGAGTGGTAGGAGTCTAGGTTCCTCCTCCAGCCTGAGAGACTGCTGGTGCCATGGGAAATGTGCCAGTCTGGGCCACACTCTCCATAAGGCCCACCAAACGGATCAAAACATCCTGAAGTACTGGGGTAGCAATGAACCCCTCCAGAACCTGAGCTGGTCCGACAGGAACAGTCTGGGATGGAACCTCAACGTCAAGCTCTATCTGAGGCTCCACTGCTGGGGCTGCTGCTCGGGCCCTAGGCTGAGCCCTGCCCCTGCCTCGGCCTCTGGCACGGCCTCGACCTCGACCTCTGCCCCGCGTAGGAGCTGTCACTGGAGGATCTGGCTACTGCCCAACTAAGGAAGTGGTACGTGTTCTCACCATCTGCAAGAGAGTAAGAGTAGAAGAGTTCAATCAGTATTGAGAAAGCAAATTCTCACGACAGAGAAGAATATAAGTGAAACTTGTTCCAAAACTTCATAGCCTCTGGAAGAGAAGCACAGACGTCTCCGTACCAATCCTCCAGACTCTACTAAGCTTGCTCGAGAATCGTGAGACCTAGGCAACCTAGTGCTCTGATACCAACTGTCATGACCTGAAATTTTCCACCGACGGGACCGTGATGGCGCCTAACATTTCACTTGCCAGGCAAGCCAATGTTAGAGAATCATTAAACCAATTCCTTATTTACATTCAGTAAATAACAATAATTAACTAAGATGAAATATAATAAGTGCGGAATATCATGAAACTGTATTAATTACTACCGCCCAGATCTGGAGTCACAATTCACAAGCATTCCAAAATTTGCTACAAGTAATAGTCAGAAATAAAAACAACTGTCTGAATGAAAGAAACAGTAGAACAGAAAAGATAGACGGGGACTTCAAGGTCTTTGAACGCCGACAGATCTATCTTTTGTCTCCGGACAGCGGACCGATAGCAAAATCTCGATCAACCTGAGCCGGTATTAAAATCTGCACAGAAAGTACTGAGTGCAATATCAGTACAACCGACCCCATGTACTGGTAAGTGTCGAGCCTAACCTCGACGAAGTAGTGACGAGGCTAAGGCAAGGCACCTACAAATCAACCTGTACAATTTAACAGTGTATATGCAAATAACAGAAATGAAGAACTAAACAGGAAATGTCGGGAGGAAAAACATAGCGAGGGGAATACAAGATAAAGAACTACAATAGAATGATCACGGAGCAGTCAATATATCATGAATCAACAGAAATAGTGAATACAGTAAGAAAAAAATACACGACATCATCCTTCGTGCTTTTACTCTCAATCTCACCATAAAATTAATAAAAACGGCAAGGCATCACCCTTTGTGCATTAACTCTCATATCATGGCACGGCATCACCCTTCGTACATTAACACTCACAATATGGCACGACATCACCTTTCGTGCATTAACACTCACAATATGCCACGATATCACCCTTCGTGCATTAATACTCACCCTTACCATAATGCAATGCATAAATAACAATAGGGAGATAGAATAACAAGTACGAACCTTACTTCAACATTTGGTTCCATAATATCAATCTCAACTTTGAAATAAAAACTCAATTATCACCAGAAAATCCGTAAACATGATAAGAACGATAAATTGAACAACACTAGTATAACACGTAGTAATTTGGCATAGGAATGAGACAATATAAGAAAAATAGAGAAACATGGAAGCAGGTAAATTGACGGCGCATAAGTACTCGTCACCTCACATATGCGCCGCTTACATGAATTTCACTTAGCAAGTAATCTAAGACTCTTAATTCCCTCAAGTCAGGGTTAGACACGACACTTACCTCGCTCCGAAGGCCACTTAATTCTCAATCACAACTTTTCCTTTGGAATTCACCTCCAAACCACTCGTATCTATTCAAAAATTACTCCATAATATCAAATATTGCTAAAGGAATCAATTATATTGCATAAATTAAATTTCTCAAATTTTCCTCCAAAAAATCGAAAAAGCGACCCCGGGCCCGCTTGGTCAAAACTAGAGGTTCGAACCAAAATCCTTTTACCCATTCACCTCCGAGCCCGAATATGTAATTAATTTTGGAATCCGACCTCAAATTGGGGTCTAAATCCTCAAATTTTCGAAATTCCCAGTTTCTACCCTAACTCCTAATTCTACCATGAAACTCTAGATTTTAGGTTGATAATTCAAGAAATGTAATGGGTAACTGAAAGAAAATGGTTTAGAATCACTTACTAACATGTTCAAAATCGCTTACCAACATGTTGGGGAAGAAAATGACTCTTGAAAATCGCCACTACCCGTTTGGTTCTTGAAAAATGTTGAAGAAATGGCTTAAACTTGTGTTTGGAGTCTGTTTTAAGTCACTGGACATGCCTTCATCGCGTTCGCGAGAGGCCTGTCGCGATCGCGATGCACAGCGGCCTAAGGCCTTAGCGTTCGCGAGTCCTTGTACGCGTTCACATAAGGCAGCTCGCCCCAAGCCTTCGCTTTCATGACCCAGTGGACGCGTTCGCGTAGAAGAACATGACCCCCTCCCCCAGGTCCCTTAAACTATCGCGTTCGCGTGAGACAGATCGCGTTCGTGAAGGGTACCACCCCCAACGCTTCGCATTCACGAAGAAGAAATTTCCCCTGCCCCTATTTTATCTTTTGCGTTCGCGACACTACCTACGCGAACGCGAAGAAGGGCACACCAAAACAGCTGCTGCAACAAAAAGCTCAGATTTTCTAAGTGCAAATCACCCCGTAGCCTATCCGAAACTCACCCGAGCCCTCGGGGCTCCAAACCAAACATGCACACAAGTCTAAAAAATCATATGGACCTGCTTGCACAATCAAATTGCCAAAATAACACCTAGAACTTCGAATTTAGCACCAAATCGAATGAAATTCTCAAGAACACTTTAAAATTACTATTTTCTCAACTGAAGGTCCGAATCACGTCAAATCAACTCCGTTTCTCACCAAATTTCTCAGACATGTCTTAAATATCATAATGAACCTGTACCGGGCTCCGGAACCAAAATATGGACCATGTACTAACAATGCCAAACATCAATCAATTCTTAAAAATAATTAATTTTTACACTTTTAATTTTCATCAAAAATTCATAACTTGAGCTAGGGACCTCCGAATTCGATTCCGGGCATACGCCCAGGTCCCATAGTTCGATACGGATCCACCGAGACCATTAAGGCTTAAGAGAGCAGATTCGAGTTCTAAAACATAAGCTGACCCTTTTGGGTCAACACTCTTGTTATACCCTTTCACAGTCACAATTACTATGCAATCACTTAGTCTATCTGTGTCCAAACTCATTAACAAGACATGAGAATTTAATTTGTTCCAAAATTTAACAACGTGAAAGATCCTTCAAAACATTCATACTCGAGACTGTACGTCACATCAAAATGAAAATCGACCACCAAATGGCCTATCCTTTACATTCCAAGGAAACACTTCTCGTCACATTCAAATCATCTTAACACATTCCGCAGTTACATCATACTCATCACAAAGCCATTCCACCGCTCATTGAGCCACATATCCCACTCGTAGGGATATTACCGGACATATGAGTCCAAATATACAAGTTACAACTGAAGCTACCGAGCTTAAGCTGCGGTCAAAACCTGGCCTCAAGTCCTCCAGACTGGCTCATTACTAAAACACAGAATACACATCACAAACCTTGTTTATAGAATCATAATCCAGTGATGCATAGCTGCTACCGAGCGCTCATGTGAGCATATGAATGCGCGGAAGGAATTCAAAGAGTTATATCTTAAGCTGAATCAATTTCGCACAATAAGGAAAGAAAGATGGGAAATATATATCCTAAAAGCCCTGTAGCCTCTCGAAGATAAGTATGGACGTCATAATACCGATCCGCAAGACTCTACTAGACACTTGCTCATGACTTGTAAAACCTATGAACCTAGAGTTCTGATACCACCTTGTCACGACTCAAATATCTGACTAGTCATGATGACACCTAACCCACCCGCTAGGTAAGCCACTTAACCACTAACCAATTCCAATAAAAATTAATAAAGCAATTTAAGTAAATAGTTATCTTAACCTTATACATTCCCCAAGAACTGGTAGTACAAATCATGAGCTTCTAAGAATAGAGTTTACAAAGCTGGTATGAAGTAAATACATCATATGTTTGAAAAGTACATAAATAGAGTTTTATGAATCTAAGGCTACCATGAACAAGAGGCAGCTACAATCGGAGCGCAGGTACATTTTTAGATCCAGATCCCAACGAACACAACAACATCAGCAACCAACATCTGCACGCAAGGTGCATAAGTGTATTATGAGTACAACCGACCCCATGTACTCAATAAGTAACAAACCTAACCTTAGGTTGAAAGTAGTGACGAGCTTTTACCCAGGTCGGGTCCAAAACCAATAGTCCACAATAGTCTATAACAACCTAAAGCAATAATACAAGAAGTAACTCAAAGATAAAATGCTCAGCTAAATCAGGATTTCTAAAAATAGTTCTTCCTTTCAAGTACACCACTGAAAACCCAAATCGTTTACCGAAATTTCCAAAAATATGAATAAGTTTGAAAACAATAATTTTTCCAAAAATCCTTTCAATAATAAATGAGATATTTCATTTTCTTTCCAGATAACCCGTGTAAAACAAATGCATCACTATGCCCATCTGTCAACATGTGTGAGAAATCATGAATGATGTGATACGGTACAGTATGAGGAAAATACATCTCTATGCATGTATGTCATACGTGCATGTCAATGCGATGCAACTAAGTGATAAAATCATATGCATACTCTCTGAGTATCATTTCACTCAGTCCTCCCAATCACTCAGTCCTCCCAGTCACTCAGTCCTCACAGTCACTCAGTCCTCCCAATCGCTCGACACTCGCACTCAGTAGGTACCTGCGCTCACTGGGGGTGTGTACAGACTCCGGGGGGCTCCTTTAGCCCAAGCGCTATAACAAGCCAATCATGGCATAAATCAATAAAACATGTTGCAACGTGCAGCCCGATCCCATAAACATCCTGACCCTCGACCTCACTCAGTCATCAATCTCTCTAGTCTCTTGGGCTCATAAAATGTCATGAAACTCAGCCCAAAAATGATGATATGATATATAAATAAATAACAACAGAGACTAAGATATGATATAAATGAATGGACATGACTGAGTTTCAAATTTCAATTTAAACAAATTCAACAACAATATGACCTCTATTGGTCTCAATAATATTAGCATATAGCCTCAACACGATTTTAACATGATTCTCAGCTCAAATTCCTTTAACATATGACAATACAAGGAAAATGCCAAGATTAGTTTACTATAAAATTCCACGAAATCAATTACGTCATAATTTCAACGGTACACGCCCACATGCCCGTCACCTAGCATGTGCGTCACCTCCAACCAAATCACATAACACGTATATTCAGTGTTCATACCCTCAGCTCCAAGTTTAAAAGTATTAATTACCTCAAACAAGACGAACCCAATGTCAAGCAAGCTAATCAATACTCAGGAAATTCAATTCCGCGCGTATCTACCTCTGAATGCCTTCTTGTCTCCTCAATTCAATACCAACGATCCGAAACTGAAATTCACCCCTTAATGGTACTACAACGATCTACTATACTAAGCAACTTCAATATATAATATCAACATCCAATGGGACCAACATTAGTAACCAATTTCATAGTTTAGTCTATTTAGACAATTTACCAAACACCTGGTGGGCATACATTTATACATTTTTTAACCATAGAATTAGTTCTTCCAACTACCATCATTTACCAACAATTCATCCCATCATCATTCTTTAACAACATATAATCCTAACATCATATGTGTGACCAACCATTCTCCCCCAACCAATAAAATTCCATCAAATAATCATTTTTCAATCTCTACAATGGGTATTCATTTAAATTGAGAATTTACGGCTTCCAATCACTATACCATGAGTTCCAATACTTGATTCATACTCATATTTTCATAATAAATCCATACATGTATACATAATACTTTCACACCCAAGAATCATACTTCTTATGACCTACTTTTAATCCAAATCCCGAAATTTAAAACTAGGGTATGGAACCTTACCTCTTTGATGAAGACGCGAGGGATTTCTTGTTGGATTTCAACGCTTGAAAAAGAATTTGATGAACAAGACACTTCATCTACTTCCTCTCTCTATAAAACTCTCACTTCTCTCTAAAATCATCAGATAATTACCCCAAAATAAGCCCCAAAGTCTTTTTATCAAAATGGGGTCGGGTTATGAAAATAGAAAAATTAACCATCCGAAATCAGGTCTGCGGTCGCATAATGGACCGCAGAATGGGTCTGCGGGCCACACAATTGATCGCAAAATTGGTGCCCAGAACTAGGCTGTTCTAGTCTATTCTGCGACCAGTTTGCGATCGCAGAAGCAGTTTCGCGATCGTATAACTATTCTGCGATCGCAGAATTGGTCGCAAAATTGCATTTTTACAGCTTTTGGTAATTTGGTCATAACTTCTTGTAGGAATGTCCAAATGATGAACGTTTTGAAGAGTTAGAAACTAGACTCAAAGATCTTTTATTTGACAGATAATACACCATATAACACTTAGTATCATGAGAGGTATGCTCATTTGAAAATAGGTCTTGTGCGAACTTACTTGAAACTTTAGTCTATTATGAAATTTCCAATTTGACTTGGACTTAGGGCTCTCCTGAGACCCCACATCCCTTATAATATGCCTCGTACACTAATTATCATATTCAATTAATATTCATCATATTAATATCCCTTATCTACACACAAAATAATATAATTAGCGCACATCAACTTTCTTACTAGCACTTAAGTGCTTCAAAATATTTCCGGAGTGTTACAATTTCCTTCAACATCCATGGACAAACCCTCATCAATACTCGTTTGTATAGTCGGAGGAGTAGGAGTAAGAATAGCAAATGTTTGACCATCAAAACCAATACCATCTCTCTTCCTTTTCCTTGTATATTGGTTAAGGACTGCATTTTTGTTTTGCTCTACAAGCAACACTACATATACATTAGTTTGCTGCTAGACCTCAATTCTAGGATAAATTGTCAAATGAAGAAACTAAAAATCTGGACATAATTTTTGAAATGTCCTGACAATTTGAAGTATGAATCTAATATTAAGGACACAATTCTCCAAAATATACTTAACTTCTGGAATTTAACCTGAAGAACTGAATTTAATACCTGCGTTGGCCACCCTGTATTCTTGTATTTCTTAACAGGCAATGGAGCTAAAATATTGCTTATGCTTGTTCCATCCATTGCATTTTCTTTATCTTGCAACTGTTCTCCATGTTCTTCGCTTGCAAGTTCACAAGATTCTGCATAGATTTACAAGAACTAACATAATTAGTACTTGTTACTAATCTTTGACTAAAACTAACATGTATAAGATCAAACAAAATATCGTCGAACCTTTTGCAACTGTCAGGATCATGCCAGTTAAATCATTATTTTGACTTCCAAAATTGTCTTTAAGAGAGAGAGGTGTAGAGATATCATATGTTCCTTCTATACATCTACAAACAATCTCACTTATGCTTGTTCCTTGGGTATTTTCTATGTCTTGAGATTGTCCTCCACTTCTATCTTTGTAAATTTCCTCATCTTGATGTTCCACTCCATCTCCCTTTCTTTTAATTTGCTCTGCAAGCAAAACTACAATAATTAAGAAGGGGAAAATTTACAAATCATGCAAGAATGCAGCCTTGTTGAGAGTAAACTAGGTGAAAATTTCCGACTCTCAAATCCACTTGTGCAAAATTTCTGACTCTCAAATACATACACAAAAATCTAAGTAGCAAAACAGCTGAAAGAACATAATTTTACTTCTGCCACCATTTCCTTTTGTATATGTTCAAAATAATCTAATTTTTCAAAGAAAGAACTTAATACCTATGTTGTCCACCCTATCTTCTGCTATTTCTTTAAGAACTGACGGATTTGAGATATCGTATGTTCCTTCAGCATATTTATCTTAAGATTGCACTCCATCTTCTTTTCTTGCAACTTCAGAAGATTCTGTAACATTTACAATTAATACTTGTTACTAATAGTTTACTAAAACTAACATGCATCAGGTCATAAAAATTTCATCTAACCTTGATTAGCATAATTTTGATTTCCAAATTTGTCTTTAAGAGAGAGAGGTGTAGATAGATCGTATGTTCCTTCTACACATTTGCATAGAATATCACGTATACTTGTTCCCAATAGATTTTCTACATCCTGAGATTGCACTCCATATTTACAAATTATTTCTGTTACACTTCTCTCTTTTGGATTTTCCTGATCTTGACATTATACTCTATCTTGAAATTCCACTCCATCACATGATTCTACACACATTTGTAAGCGTAAAATAGTTAATATTTATTATAATATTGTCACGACCCAAAATTCCACCACATGCTTCGTGATGGCACCTAGTCTCTAAGACTAGGTAAGCCGATTTCAATTACATTTTGAAGCCATTATTTTAATTGAATAAGTAACTAAAACTAACAGCGAAATAAATATGAATATACAACCTCCCAAGACTGGTAGTACCGAGTCACGAACTCTAACTGAATACATGGAATGATCACGAGGACCGAATATACAATACTGTTTGATTACAAATTAACAGTACAATAAAATGAAAAGTCTCCAAGGGACTGCGATGACCAAGCAGCTCTACCTTGAATCCTTACGATCCCTCTTTAACTCTGCTCAAGTTCGATATCTCCAATACCTGACTCTGCACAAAAATGTGCAGAAGTGTAGTATGAGTACACCACGGTCGGTTCCCAGTAAGTATCAAGACTAACCTCAGTGGAGTAGAGACGAGGTACAGTCAAGACACGCACTAGTCTAATAACATGTGCAATATAATATACAGAATAATAGGAAGCAATAACAATAAGGGCTGGATAAAACAACCAGTGATATGCACAACAGATAACAAGAATATCATTAATATTACTCAACAATTAATAAATACAATTACACCCAATTAAATCAAGCTCTTCAAATAAATGTCTTTCACATATAATTCCTCCAGATAACTCTCTTTCAGATATAATTTTCTCAAATAATTACTTTTCAAATATAATTCTTTCAATAAATCTTTTCAAATATAATTTTCTCAAATAAATATCTTTCAAATACAATTCTTTCATATAATTCTTTTTGAATAAAACTCCTTCCAAATAAATATTTTGAATATAATTATTTCAATTAAAAAGTCACCATGTGACACCTCATTTCATAATCATAAAAACAAGATGGGTCTCAGCCCATTTTTTATATTTTTCATAAATACGGGTCTCAACCCATTTTCATATTTTCACGGCACCTCGTGCTCATAATTAAATAATCATATTTCCCCAGCACTTCGTGCCCTCATTTCATATCATAACTGCACGGACAATTCACGTGCCAATTATCATTATCATTTTATCACAGAACCTCGTGCCCACATTTCACATCACAAACTGCACGGACAATTCACATTCCAAATATCTTTATTATTTACTCACGGCACCTCATGCCCATATTTCATTTTATAATCTGCGTGGCAATGGCCACATGCTCTCAAGTTCAACATAAATCAGATTGTTATCAATTTACCAACAATAAGACAAATTGCACAAAGTATAAAAATAAACACAAGAAAATCACAACATCACATGAAAATTATCAACACCACAACACCACATCATCACATATTGTCCCTGACAATAACCACCATTATCACTCCTATTACCGCCCTTATCGCTCCTATAGCCACCCTTATCGCTCCACCCAGACAATATCAATAGCCACATTTATCGCTCCTATTGCCACCCTTATCACTCCTATAGCCACCCTTATCGCTCCGCCCAGACAATATTCCAACAAGCACAACAACAATGAAATGTCACCCTTATACCCACATAATATCAATGGTGAAATGTCACCCTTATCTCTCCAAAATAATAACTCACACAACATAATAATTTACATGGAAAATGATCACAACAACATGACAAAAATCAAATTCATATCACAATTTTCCTAATAGCCACAACCAAATTACAAATATATAACAAAATTAATTAATTTCACAACAAATAGCCTAAGGCTCCACACAATGTATATAACACCCAAAAATAATTAATAGAGATATAAATTACTCAACATAAAGCAAAGCCTTCATTAACTCCAAATTTTTCAATAATTATATAATCACCTCTTCTTAAGCTCATTTAATTAATTAATTGTAGAGGGAAGAATTCAAAATAAAATTAAATTCTAATAATTATCAAACCAGCAAATTCACAATATTTCATAAATAATCAAATAACAATCATATCAAATTATCATATAACAACAGATTCAACAACAAGAATTTAGGTACGACAAATAGATGATTAAATATATGCCAACAATTATCCAATTTACTACACAATATGTTCAAGACTTTAACTCAATAAAATTTGCACATATAAACTAAGTACGTACTCATCACCTCGCATACATGATTTTTAATTACACAAATTACACATAAGACTCAATACCTAAGGAAAAATTCCTCCACTCGAGGTTAAGCAAGACACTTGCCCTTTTGAAGTTATGTTGATATTCCAAAATCGTCTTCTTGCTTGAATTGACCTCCGGACCGCTCAAATCTAACCAAATTAATTGTATAACTTCATTAAAATTCATCAAAAACAATTCCGGATAATAATGTGTCGACTTAAAAATTTATTTTTCAAAAAGTCAACAAAAGTCAATGTGGGGCCTGCCCTTCGGAACCCGACATAATTTTCATGAAATCCGAACCTCCCATTCTGATACGAGTTCAACCATACCAATTTTATCAAATTCCGATAACAACTCAACCTCCAAATCTTAAATTTTCGTTTTTGGAAGATTTTACAAAAATCTTGATTTCTTCCATTTGAATCTGAATTAAATGATGAATATAATCATGGATTCATGAAATATAAAAACTTTAGGATATAGAAAACTTTACGATATAGAACACTTACCCCAACCAAGCTTGTAAAAAATTCCTCCAGAATCTCCCAAATCCGAGCTCCAAAAATCCAAAAACGAAAATGGCAAAATGACTAATTTTTGGTCCTTAACATTCTGCCCAGATTCGCACCTACGGTTACTGTTCACACAACTGCGGTACTGTTCATGCACCCGCGGTACTGTTCATGCATCTGCGAATCACTGTTCACGCTTCTGCGAATCATTGTTCATGCTTCTACGAATCACTGTTCATGTTGCTGCCCAGAAAATTCCAGCAGCTTATCTTCATGCCCGAATTGATCCCTTAACCTTCCGAAATCAACCCGAAGCCCTCGGAACCTCAACCAAATATACCAACACGTGTCAAAATACAATACGAACTTAGTCGAGGCTTCAAACCATGTCAAACAACGCCGAAATTACGAATCGCGCATCGAATCGAATTATAAGTTTTTAAATCTTCCAACTTCTATATTTTGCGCCGAAATGTATCAAATCAATCCTGAAAGACTTCAAATTTTGCACACAAGTCATAATTGACTTAATGGAGCTATTCCCATTTCCGGAATCAAAATCCGACCTCGTTATCAAAAATTCATCCGTCGGTAGAATATTTCCAAAATCTTCTATTTTCCAACTTTCGCCAAAATGTGTTAAATTGTCCTACGGACTTCCAAATCCAAACATACGCCTAAGTCAGAAATCATCATACGAAGCTATAGCCATCATCGAAATTCCATTCCGGACCGTTTGCTCAAAAGTCAACTCTTTCCATTTAAGCTTCAGAATGAGAATTTTTCTTTAAATTAAATTCCGAATCTTTCGAAAACCAAACTCGACCACACACGCGGGTCATAATACATGTGTGAAGCTTTTTAAGACTTTAAGTCACTGAACGAGACGTAATTTCTTAAAACGACAAGTCGGGTCGTTACAACTATTGAATATAAATTTACAATGACAACAAAATCAAAAACTCTATCTAACCTTTACCAATTCTGATGCCCATATCAGTTTCATCTTCTAAATGCATATCTCTATAAAAGCTTTCATAACGATCTTCTAGATGCACATCTGTATCGTCACATTTATCATCAACTGCATCTTTGCTAATTGGAACACTAGGTTCTCGCTCTTTGTTCCTTTCATGAGGTTTCTCAAGAAGCTTCAATAAAGTATCAACCTTTGACTCTAGGTTTTTCTTTAAAGCCTATGAGATAGTATTTAAAATAAGAATCAGAATGTTAGCTTCTTATAAGTTAAGGACACTTAGTCCTTAACTTAGAGTTACATGTTCAGCAAATAAGGACATGTAGTCATGAACTTAGAGTTACAAGTTCAGAAAATAAGGACATGTAGTCCTGAACTTAGAGTTACAAGTTCAGAAAATAAGGACATGTAGTCTTGAACTTAGAGTTACCAAGTTCAAAAATTAAGGACATGTAGTCCTAAACTTAGAGTTACAAGCTCAAATATTGGACAGGTAGTCCTAACCTTAGAGTTACAAGTTCAAAAATTAAGGACACTTAGTCCTGAACTTAGAGTTACAAGCATAAAAATAAAGGACATCTAGTCCTAAATTTATAATTTAGAAGCTCAAAAATTAAATACATGCTACCTTGATGTCCTTTTGAATCCTTTTTTTATAAAGTTATTTTTTGATGTATTCTAACACTTTCTGCCTACAAATCCTTTTTCAACTTCTCCGATAATCTCTGAATCAAAGACCATAAAAACAAAAAAGTCTCTTAAGCAAAAATAAGCAAAAAAAACTAATGGTATTCAAAGACAGAAAACGTACATTAACAATTTCTTTAAGTAAGCCTTATCAAATTGTGTTGAAGGCATTGAACTATGATCTTGAGATAATTGCACATGCGCACTAGCGAGCTCCGCATCTTCTTAAGAAGAAAGTACCATCTCGAGCAACTTAAACACCTATTATATAAAGGGAAAAAGTAAGTATTTACAACCAAAACACATAGATAAAAAGATAGCCAGTAATCCTATAAACTTACTTTTTCATTATGGAAGTACTTTTTACATAGGTTGTCATAACAGAGATTTCATATCTGAATAACATAGTATACGGGGGAACCCGCATTCTCTGAAGTTCACAAACGGGTTTTTCTGAAAAACTGGGAATACTTCCATAATCCATACACAGAAGGCAAAAGGGAAGCCAAGTATAGAATAATTGTCCTTCTCTTTATCTTTGTCTTTCTCTGTCTCTTTCTCATTCTCATTGTTTGAAGTATTTTGTTTGGGCTTCAAGCAACTCTTCCATAATTTGAGTAACTTTTGATAACAAAGAGAGCCCCAATTGAAAGAAGAGCAGAGTTCATTGTCATCAATGATTTTCATTACCCGCTTAGACACATTCCGAGTCTTGCGCTTACCCATTAACACAGATTCAACAAAATAAATTGTTGCCAACTTCACCGCATCGTCGTCGCTGCCTACAAATGATGCAGCTGTACCAGATGGGCGACTAGTAATAAAATGCCACAAATCGCCTAACTCAATTCTATCCTTTCTAGGGAAATAAACTTTAGAAAGCCTATTAGCTCTTTCACTCAAAAAGTTGAAGTCCATAGAAGAAGAACATTTCAATCCAGTAATTATGTAGAAGGCTTCACATGTAAACTTCACTTCATGATCAAAAACCTTGAATGTCATTGAATTCGTATCATTGCTTACAATTTCAGAAAGCAACACACAATGAATAAGTTTGCCACAGAATTTCACACCTTCCAATCGGAAAAAGTTTCCGAAAACACCATCTCTCAACTTCTTTCATTGCGTGTTCGACAAGAAATTTTTTATTGTTTCCTTATACTGAAAATCTCATTTCCAATAGCTCATCAAATTACGCCAATCATCAAACTCGAAAAAACGATCTCCTTCTATTAGCACACTACAAAGAAGGAAATAGAAGGTAAACATTAGGATTATTTTTCTGAAATGTCCTGAATATTTAAACTAAAAAACTAAAATTCAGGACCTAATTAGATGCATCTTTCCTAAACACAGTTAGCATACAAATTTATATTCAGCAACTTCCTTGACACATAGATTATTTAATCAACTGCACATTTACAAGCTGCAGAAAGATTCAGCAAAAAGCTGTGAAATTGAGGAAAAGGTTATGAAGATGAACAATGACAAAAAACTGAAGAATAAGATGGGGCCTGTGAAGATGCCATATGCATTACTCCATCCTACAAGCGAACCATGACTCACCGGCAAAGGAATACCTAACAGTGTCACAATATGAAATTGTTATCTTACTATCATTTGGATAAGATTCCACTTCATTAGTACTAGGATTCAAATAATATGCTTCCTAAATATCTAGTTTGGAACTAAAACTGAACCAACACCAGCTTGTGACTAATATTTTGAATTACTATCTAATGAAGATTTACAACTATTTCTACTATAAACGAAAGCTGATTTCCAGAACAGAGAAAAGCATAAGGATAACAGGAATTCCAAAACCAAATACCAACCAAAAACAGCTTAAGTATACACAATTAAGGTCGTCGCGACGAGTGTTGACATTCCAATAGAAGCATAGTACCAGTTGAATTAACTTTCCATAATCCTTTTTATCCTTTTATCGTTCAAACCAGCTCCCATAGCAATAACACCAAAAAAAATATTTGCACAAGTACTTCAAAAAAGTGATCCCATTACCATCTACATAAGCTTAATAAATAACAGAACCAGAATACATTAAGACACAATATAAAATACAAAAAGTGTAAAAGCAAAATAGAAATCATACAATTCGATTCGCGAAAAATGTCGAGAACCTTGGAACTGCAAATCCTGATTTCGATGATGAGAAGAAAAGGCTGGCTGAATTATTGAAATAAGCAAGCAAATCTCACAATAAAAATTCGAAGTCGCTGGAGAAGTGGTCTGCAACGTCGAGGAAGTGGTCTGCAACGTCGAGGAAGTGGTCTGCCTTTGGGTTTAGGATGAAGTCGGGGAAGAACTTACTGCATGGGGAAGAGAAGTAACGAGAGGAGTTTGAAAAATTTTGATCGGGAGAAAGGGTTTTGAAATTTTGATAAAGGGTTTGGGAAGGAAAAAAGATAGAAGAAAGGATAACATCATCTTTTCATATTAATTTTAATAGAGTAGTGACTATTTTTGCTCAACATTAAAAATGCTGAATAAAAAGTAAATACCACTTTAAAAAGTGGCTACCCATATCGTTTCTACGACTTTTGACATTAATTCATTTAAGCCCATTTGACTTGCACTCGAAATCTCGCAAATTTCAACAATAGTGTAGCTCGATGGAACTTGCTGCTGCCTTGCAAATTTCAATAATCGTAACATAGATCATTTTTTTGCCTTTTCTTTATAATAACTAGTATATAATAAGTGAGGTATGGCGAATGGCATTTGCGTAAATAACACCAAAAGTGAGGCAAGTTTCTAATTAAACTGTGATTCCACGTGTTAATTTTGGACAAATCCACCGGAACTTGGCTCTTCTTTGTGAATTTTATAAGCGAATTTTAGTTTGTTTCTCACTCGCGCTCTCTCTGTCTCTCCTTCTTCCTCCGCGTTTCTCTGCCGGCACTACTTCTCTCACCGGTGAGTTTTGTTCATCCTTTTTTATACCGTTTTCTTCTAATTTCGTTTTATAATTTATATTTTTGCTTACTCTTTGAGTTTCAATAGTGACTTTTTAGTGGCTACAAAAAAGCAGAAAAATCTTGAGCTTAGGTCATTTTTTATTTGATTCACTACATGCATGTTTGAAATTGGTTTAAAAGGTTGAGGCAATGATTATATTCTAGGACATGAAATTACTTGGGCATAGCGACCATCAAAACCCCATCTTGGCTTGGAAAACCTTGGGTGGTATACATGGGCGGCTCAACGGAGCTCGTGGCTTAAGACGAAACCATATTGAGAGGCCCTCAAATTTATTTTATAAAACACTAACAAAAAAATTTGCTTTCTAAAAAACAAATTAATCATTTAAGACACAAAATAGCGAATTAAAAAAATTAGGACGAAGAGCATAAAGAATAAAGTGGTTGATTATCAAATATTGAGGTCCAGAACTCAAAGCAAAAATTTTAATTTGGCTATCATCACAAACAAGAAAAAGAAATGAATGTACATAGCATAATAGTTTAAGTTTTGAGCATTAATAGTGTCAAAAATATTTACACTGTTCATAATTAAGTAACACTCATTGGCGAGATATTTAAAATAAATTATAAATAACCTAATATAATATGTTGAATTACACTAAAAACAAATTGGTGCATGAATGCTTTTGTGTTCATACGGTTTCAAAGAAGATTGTAAAAGAAATTCATTATATTGTCAATGTATAACTTAATTTCTATATAAAAAGGATAAATTTAAAATTGAAGAGTGAAGCAAATATACTAATAATGAGTGAAGAAAATATCATAATTTATAACTTATTGTTATAAAATAACCTCAATCAAATAGTAACCAAAACAAATACTGTGACACTTTTATTTATAATAATTATTTATATAAATTATATAATAATAATAATAATAATAATAATAATAATAATAATAATAATAATAATAATAATAATTGGGGGAGGGTTTTGGGCCTAAGGCGACGGCCTTAGTTGCCTAGCCTTAGAGCCGCCCCTGGTGGTATATGATTTGAGGTTTATATATCACATGCAACATGTTCTTTTGCTTTGGGTATGTGATTTTGCTTTTCCAATTTGAATAGGTTGTCCACTCTATTTTTCCAACAACAACTTCTTCTTTCTCTCTATTTCAAGCAATCTTCAAGGTAAGGAAATACATTCTTTTTGTTTTATTTTGATTTCAAATTTGAAAGAAAGATTTTTGCTTTCTTAAAAAAATTAAATCTTGAATATGAATTATGTTTTCCTCTTTGATGTTTTGATGAAAGTTGTTTAACGAACTAATGCAACTGAGAAATTCTGTTTTCCCTTAGGATGTTCTAGAGATGGGTTTACTGAATAAGTGAGTGAACATGTAATTATATTTTTGGCAGAATATATGAGGATAATAGGTTGAAATTAAGATATTGAACAAGGTGATCAGTTGATATGCGTCTATTCAACTGATAATAGGGTAAGTTTTCTTCAAGTACAATTCTACTGAATTTACATTTTTGTTGTTGCAATGCTATTCTTGCTTGGTATCTGTTACTGGCAGTTGGAGGCTGTAATTGACTAGAGATAAGCTGCTAATAACGTGCCACTTAAAAAGAGAAAACATTGGCACTTAAAACATTGAAAGAGAAAGGTATGTACCCTGTTGTCAACACAATCTTAGACGAAGCTGATGTGGCAATTGAGAATAAATTGGGTAATGAAGTGATGAAGGGCAATCTGGATAGAGGCAAACTCAAGAAACAACCACCTGCAAAGCTAATGGATTATGTAGTAAGTGCTAAATGAAAGTGTGTGGGCCAGGAGTTAGTTATATATAGCAGACGTAGGCATTGTAGTGATTTAGGCAAAAGTTGTTATGAAAATATCCCCTTCTCATCCCATTCCTCTGTCTCTGATCTCATCCCCTTCTTCTGCTTCTCATCTCCAACTTTTTCTTATTGTCATTTTTAGATGTAATTTCCAGTTGGTATTTTCAATATAATCAAAGTTGTTGTTGTTACTTGCTAGTTTAGTAGCCCTTGCTACATTGGTGCTTTCATTCCGTTTATGTCCGATAACAAACTAAAAGCTTCGATTGGTTCTACGCTGGAATTGGTTGAAATTCATTCCATCATGGATTCTCATTAGTCCATGCTTAAGGATCTGGCTGCTCAACTCGCAGCGTTGAACACTCGCTTTCCCCCTCTCGATGATTCTCGTTCCCATGCTGTCGACGATACCGTGCCGTTCACTGGTTCGTCGTCCTCCACGGCTCAATGTCATAAGCCTGCATGTGTAGAGTTTGGTCGATTCTTTGGTGAGGATCCGAATGATTGGCTTTTCCAGGCAGAACGTTATTTTGATTTCTATGGTATTGTGGAAGAGGAACGTGTGTCTATTGCTTCCTTTTACTTGGACGGTAAGGCTCGAGCCTGGTATCGCTGGTTGTTTCGCAATAAAAAACTAAGTGATTGGCCAAGGATCCTAAAACTTTAAATAAAGCTATTCGGGTGGCCCAATTACAGTAGAGGCGTATTAATTTTGAAAAAGGCCCGGTTCAAACAGCCTTTACTCGGAGCCCAATCCAACTAGACTTGGCCCGTACATTGCCCTTGTTTCCCACCCCATTTGCTCCGACTTACTCTACAATCCCTAACCCTCGTCCAACACCCATGGCTCTTCCAGCCTTGGAATCACAAACGTTGCCTGGCCGTCTACCCCTCAAACGTCTACCCCTCAAACGTCTCACTCCTACCGAAATTCAAGGTCGTCGGGAGAAAGGACTCTGTTATTATTGTGATGAGAAGTACTCTGCTTCTCATAAGTGTAAAAATCTTCCCCAACTCCTTTTGTTAACTGAAGAGCATGACACTACCATTCAGTTACCGGAGTTGCAACTTTCTGACGAAGCTCTAGCAGAAGAACTTCAATGCCTTGAGGTGCAAGAGCACTCTTCTATTTCCTTCCATGCTCTGAATACTCTTTGGTTTGTCGGCCATGTGAAAGGTTCTCCAATTCAGGTCCTCGTCGATGGCGGTAGTACAGACAATTTCATTCAAACTAGGATCGCGACTTTCCTTCAATTGACCATTGAACCGATTCCGAGTTTTTATGTCATGGTGGGTAGTGGACAGCGCTTACGCTATGATGCGATTGTTCGGCAAATCCCCCTCACTATCCAAGGCTGTGAGCTCGTTTTGGATTTCTATGTGTTGGCCCTACATGATGCTGATTTTGTTCTGCGGGTGTCATGGTTGGCCACATTGGGCCCGGTTCTCACTGATTATGCCATGCACGTCCTTGAGTTCTCTCACAATGGCAGCACTATGAGATGTCAAGATAAACCACCAACTATGCTCCAACCGGTGCAATTGCACAGTTTGCACCATTTAGCTTCAACAAATACTATCTCTTCATATTTTCGGTTGGAACTAGTTCAAGAAGAACAAGTGGTTTCTGAGTCTGTGCTTACGGAGTTTCCACCTACCGATCTTCAGGACTTACTCACTTCTTTTGTTGATATTTTTCAGAAACCCCAAGGCCTTCCCAGTGAGTCCTCAAGATCATCGTATTCCTCTTATTCCAAGTTCTGCTCCGGTGAAGGTTCGTCCTTATCGCTATCCCCATTTTCAAAAGACTGAAATTGAACGACTAGTCTATGAGATGCTTCAAGCTGGGATAATTCGTCCAAGCTCTAGTTCATGTTCATCCCCAGTTCTTTTGGTGAGGAAAAAGGATGGTACATGGCATTTTTGTGTGGATTATCGCGCCTTGAATTCAATCACTGTCAAAGATATCCCTATTCTTACAATCGACGAACTATTTGATGAATTATATGGAGCTCAGTTCTTCTCCAAACTGGATTTGTTATCAGGGTATCATCAAATTTGGGTACGAGTCGAGGACATTGAAAAGACGGCATTTAGAACCCACGACGGTCACTTTGAATTTTTGGTTATGCCATTCGGTTTATCTAATGCGCCATTCACTTTTCAAGCTGCCATGAATTCTGTTGTTCGTCCCTACTTGCGCCGTTTTGTGTTGGTCTTCTTTGACGATATTCTCGTCTACAGTCCAACTTGGGCTAGTCATCTGGAACATCTTAGTTTAGTGTTGAAACTGTTACGCCAACACAGTTTAGTGGCGAAGCAGAGCAAGTGTTTGTTTGGGCAGACAATTGTTGATTACCTTGGACATGTACTATCTGTTCAAGGATTGGTTGTGGATCCTAGCAAAATTGCCATTATACAGCAATGGCCAGCCCTACGAAATATCAAGGAGGTACAGAGTTTTTGGGGCTCACTGAGTATTACATGCGTTTTATCCATCATTACGCTTCTATTGCTGCTCTTTTAGTTAGCATACTATGTCATGATGCTTTTCTCTGGACTGAGCGCGTACAAAAGGCCTTTGAAACCTTGAAACCATGCTTGAGCTCTACCACTGTCCTCGCTTTGCCTGATTTTAGTCATGAGTTTCAAGAGGAAACAGATGCATCAGGAGTTGGGATTGGTGCGATACTGTCTCAAAAGGGGCATCCTGTGGCATTCTTCAGTCAAAAATAAAGCCCAGAATGTAAGGAGCGTCCACTTATCACCCTGAAATGTTTGTCATTACACAAGATGTTAGTAAATGGCATCAATACCTGCTTGGCAGAAGATTCACAATACTTACAGACCAACAAGATCTCCGTAACCTTACCACGCAAATCATATAAACCCCGGAACAACAGAAGTGGCTTTGTAAGTTAGTCGGGTATGATTTTCGCATTCTATATCACCCCCGGGAAACAGAATTTAGCAGTTGACGCTCTCTCACGAGCCCCTGATGCTAGTTATTTGGCCATTACTATGCAAATACCTGCCCTTGTTGAAGAATTGAACTCAACAAGAACCATCTGGAGTTGCTCGACATTCAGACATCTATTATGCAACAACTAGACTCTGTCATTGACTTCACCTTTAGAGAAGGTCTTTTATTTTATAAAGGACGCTTGGTAATTCCTACTGATTTCCCTCTTAGACAACAACTTTTATCGGAATTCCATGCTACTTCCATTGGGGGGACATGCTGGTATAGCCCGTACATTGCACCGTGTGGCCTCAAATGTTTATTGGAAAAATATGAGGAAGGATGTGCATTTGTTTGTCTCAACTTGTTCACTATGTCAACAGATGAAGGATATCCACCATCATCCAGCGTGATTATTGCACCCTTTGCCTACGCCCGATTTGGTATTTGAAGGCATAGCAATGGATTTCATCACCTGCCTTCCAGCTTCAAGGGGCAAAGTAACTATTATGACAGTAGTGGATCTATTGACTAAATTAGGCCACTTTATTGCATTACCCTCAACATAATCTACTCGGACTATGGCTGAGGCGTTCGTTGTCGGAGTCATCATGTTACATGGGCCTCCGAGATCAATAGTAACTGATCGAGACCCAAGATTTATCCATTCCCTTTTGCAGGAACTAAACAGGATGCAGGGCACCACGTTAGCGATGAACACCGCGTACCATCCTCAAATCGATGGTCAATCTGAAGCGCTCAACAAATGTGTAGAGCAATATCTTCGTTGTTTTGTGGCACTCTGATTGGGTGGCTATGTTACCATGGGCAGAATATTGGTACAACACAGCTCTACAAACTTTAGCAGGAATGACCCCTTTCTAGGCTCTTTATGGTCGAGAGACACCTACTATTGCTCGATATATATTGGGCAGCAGCAGTAGTGAACTCGTGGAGTGTAGGATTGTGTAGAGGTGTTCATAACACGCATCGGAAGACAATAACAATCCTAGGGAGAACTTTTCGTGTTTAAAATTTATTTATATGTCAAATATCGGATCTAAGACGTACCTGGTGAATAGAGTCCCGTTTTAAATTATTTCGATAGTGCGAAGACTCTATGCGTATCTACACCGAGACTGATCCTTGCTATCAACTCTTTGCTCAATGAAATCCCGCGAACAAATTGAATGAAAACATTGTGTCTGAAAAATCTCAACTCAAAGGTAGAAGAACAAGAAATAATTTTCTTGTACTAGTATTTTCTATCTTGGCTTTGTATTGCACTATTACTTTCTCAAAACAATTTTCTTATCAAGAATAACTCTCTTGGTTTTTACATGACTTTACAATATGTATAAGATCTATATCTCCCTAATTCTTAATTAGGACTCACACATATATATACACATAATATCCATTGAAAAATACAAATCATATGCCTTATGGTAAATATTTAAAAAAACATGTAACTCATTTATGGAATTCAATTCTAAATTAAATTCTACAACTTAGTCACCATTTTAAAATAAAAAAATGTAACTCATTTATTGAATTCAATTCTAAATTGAATTCTACAAATTAGTCAACATTTTAAAATAAAAACATGTAACTCATTTGGAATTCAATTCTAAATTGAATTCTACAACTTAGTCAACATTTTAAAATAAAAACATGTAACTCATTTATGGAATTCAATTCTAAATTGAATTCTACAACTTAGTCAATATTTTAAAATAAAAACATGTAACTCATTTATGGAATTCAATTCTAAATTGAATTCTACAATTTAGTCATACTTTTAAAATAAAAACATGTAACTCATTTATGGAATTCATATACACAAATATTAATTATAATTACCATTTATATTCATATACACAAATATTAATTATAATTACCAAGTACATATATATATATATATCAACCAAGAGATGTAATTTAATTTTCTTATTTAAAATAGAAAACTTCAACTTGTCCACAATATTAATTATATCCTATGTGCTAGCAAATAATATAATAATATTTTATTTGGATTAATAACTAAATTTATTTGACTAATTAAATTCTTTAATTTAATTATCAAATAATAAAGTAATTAATCCTTTAGCAAAGATCAGAACACTCGTTAGTGTGCGACCCCATAGGTTCAATACTAAATCGGTAGTAAATTGATCACATCAATATACTAATCAAGGGCGGTGTCTAGCAACACTCCTTAACGACTGCAATGTTTTAAAAAGCGATCGTTTCGTCGCTTTAAGCGAGAAGCGATGCGAAGCGATGGTTGCTCGCTTTTTCATGCCTGAGGAGACTCGACCAGATGAAGCGCTCACTTCAGTTGAAGAAGCGCGAAGCGACGAAGCGATCGTGAAGCGTAGAACCGCTCGCTTCTTTTCAGAGGGGCCTTTTTTTAAAAAAAAAAAAAGTTTGGGTCTGTTTTTTTATTACACAAAACAGACCCCTAAGACCAAATTGACCATTTCTCTCTTCTTCCCAAATTGATCGACCATTGCTGCTGCTAGGGTTTCAACTTCCTCTAGGTAATTTTTCTTCTTCTCCTTTTTTTCTTTCTTCTTTCTTCTTCCTTCTTTCTTCTTCTTGTTTCCGTCCAGCGGTATTTTATCTTTTTTTTCTTTCTTCTTCCTTCTTTCTTCCTTCTTCTTCTTCTCTTCTCTTTTTCACTTTTTCTCGTCCAGCGTCTGCATAGCTAGGGCAGGCGCTGGTTTTCTTTTTTTTTTTCCTCTTTTATTCTTCTTATTTATTAATTTTAATATGTATTTTAGTTTATAAAATTAATTATTATATATATATGTTATATTTTTCAGTTTATTTGATTTTTTTAATGTGTATTTCAGTTTATAAAATTAATTATTATATATATGTTATATTTTCAGTTTATTTGATTAATTTTATATGTATTTCAGTTTATAAAATTAATTATTATTATTATACATGTGTGTTATATTTTCAGTTTATTTGATTTTTCAATGTGTATTTCTGTTTATATTTTAGTTTATTTAATTTTTTTAATGTGTATTTCAGTTTATAAAATTAATTATTATATATATTATATGTATTTCAATTTGATTGTGTCTTTGCAAGGTTTACATTATGTTTTTTAAGAATTGCGCTTCACTTCAATGAAGCGTGCGCTTCGCTTTTGAAGCGAGGCGAGTCCCTGTCGCATTTTTGTGCTTCTCGCTCTCAAAAACACTGAACGACCGGATAGCATGAAATATACAATTTACTTTCAAGGACCTGTAGAAGAATAATGTATTAATTTCTTCTGTCCTTATAGCTCTGGGTCACCCTAGGATATGGTTCAACTGTTAAATCCTAATAGGCGACCGACTATGTGTGTCACGGACCAAAATCCTAACCTGCCGTGATGGCGCCTATCTCGATACTAGGCAAGCAGATAATCTCAATAAACCACAATTTCTCTTAAGTTTAAAAATACAATAATTTAATACAATACAAAATTTCACAAATACTCACACAAACACTCCTCAAAACCTGGTGTCACTAAGTACATGAGCATCTAATATGAATACAAGTATGGAAAATACGGTCTATAATAGTCTGAGACCAAATACAGTAAACAAGGAGATAGAGAAGGAGAGACAAGGTCTGCGGAACACGGCAGCTACCTCAAAATCTCCTGAAAATCGACTGCGCGAAATGATCAACACCCTTTATGTCCGGGAACACCTGGATCTGTACACGAAGTGCATAGTGTAGTATGAGTACAACCAACTCAGCAAGTAACAATAATAACTAAGGAACGGAAGATAATGACGAGCTACACAGTTATAGTTCACTTTCAGTAATTCCAGCAAAGAATAGACAGGCTTTCAAATCCGGCAGTTTAAGTCAAATCAATTTTATACAGTTCAAGTTCATGTAATTCGGATATAAAATTCTTTCAGTGATTTCATAACAATGACAGATAGCAACCAAGTGCAACAACAAATGCAAAGCAAGTACATTCTCTCAGACCACAGTCACTCAACTCATCACAACAACTCAACCACTCGGCTCTCAACCCTCAGCACTCACACTCAATGGGTACTTGCACTCACTGGGGGTGTACAGACTCCGGAGGGGCTCCTACAGCCCAAGCGCCATAATTTACATGGACAACTCACGTGCTGCACGAATAACTCACGTGCTGCACGGATAATTCACGTGCTATAATATCCTGCACGGACAACTCACGTGCCATAATATCCTTACCTCACTGACAGGCCCTCGGCCTTACTCTGTCCTCAACCTCTCTAGTCTCTCGAGCTCTCAGAAATCATAAAGGTCTGCCCAAACAAAGATAACATAGTGTATCAACAAATATCCAGAAAAGGCTGAGGTATAATACGCAAGAAAAATCATGACTGAGTACAAGACAACAATTAGCAAATAATTCAATAAGTACGCGACCTAGGTGGGTCCCAACAGTACTATCACATAGCCTAAGCATGATTTCTAACATGATTTATAGTCAAATTTGTTCAACACATAGAGAGCATGTAGCTAACAACAAATTATTCAACTTTACAGTTTCACGGGACGGACCAAGTCACAATCCCCTCGGTGCATGCCCACACGTCTGTCACCTAGCATGTGCGTCACCTCCAAAATATTCACATGACACAACATTCCGGGGTTGCATACCCTTAGGACCAGATTTAAAACTGCTACTTACCTCAAGCCGTGAAATTCTTATTCTGCAATGTCCTTTCCTCGTGAATTGGCTTCCCAACGCCTCGAATCTAGCCTTAAATAATTCGATTCAGTCAATAAAATTCATTGGAATTAATTCCATAAGAAAATGCTATTTTTTCATAAAAATCCGAATTTTAGCTCAAAAAGCGCCTATGGGGCCCACATCTCGGAACTCGACAAAAGTTATAAAATACGGAAGCCCATTCAACCACGAGTCTAACCATACTAATTTTATCAAAATCCGACCCCAACTCGACCCTCAAATCTTCAATTTAAACTAAGAGGGTTTTCAAACTTTTCCAACTTAATTCACCAATTAAATGATAAAAACAACCAGGGATTCGGGTAATTTAACCACTATTGAGTTAAAAATACTTACCCCGTTATTTTTCTTGAAAAACTCCCGAAAATTGCCTCTTCCCGAGCTCAAATCCGTCAAAAACTGAAAATTTCAGAACTAAAACTCTCTGCCCAGACATTTTCTCTACACGATCGCGAACATTTTCACGCGATCGCGAAAAACAATTTTTTTCCATCGCCCAGGTTTAACTTTACGCGATGGTGGACTTTTTCACACTATCGCGATGCATAAGATCACAGACCTACGCCATCGCGAAGCACAAATGCGCGATTTCCATTTCTGCCCAATTTCCTCTACGCGAAAGCGACCTTCTTTACGCGTTCGCGAATAACAAACTCACATAGTTACGCGATCGCGTCCCGCTTCACGCGATCGCGAAGTACAAAATATCACTGCCTCAAATTAACTCTACGTGATCGCAGATATCCCCATGCGATCGTGTAGAACAAAACCCTCACTGACCAATTAAGCCTACGCGATCGCAGACGCATTCACGCGATCGAGTAGAAGGAAAACATCTTCAGATATAAGAAAATTCCAGCAGCTGCTCAAGTCCAAATTTTTGATCCGTTAATCATCCAAAACTCACCCGAGCCCCTCGGGACCTCAACCAAATATACCAACAAGTCCTAAAACATTATACGAACTTAGTCAAACCCTCAAATCACTTCAAACAACGCTAAAATCATGAATTACACCCCAATTCAAGCCTAATGAACTTTGAAATTTTTAATTTCTACAAATGACTCCGGAACCTGTCAAATCACGTCCGATTGACCTTAAATTTTGCACACAAGTCATAAATGACATAACGGAGGTATTAAAATTTTCAAAATCGGATTCCGACTCCGATATCAAAAAGTCAACCCCCGGTCAAACTTTCTAAAAATTCGACTTTCGGCATTTCAAGCCTAATTCCACTACGGACTTCCAAATAATTTTTCGGATACGCTCGTAAGTCCAAAATAACCATACGGAGCTATTGGAATCATAAAATTTCAAATCCGAGGTCGTTTACACATAGGTCCATATCCGGTCCACTTTTCTAATTTAAATTTTCAATTATGAGACTAAGTGTCTCATTTCACTCCGAATTCCTTCCGGACCCAAACCCACTAACCCGGTAAGTCATAAAACATTTATAAAGCATAAATTGAGTAGTAAATAAGGAAAAGGGGTTATAATACTCAAAACGACCGACCGGGTCATTACATTCTCCCACTCTTAAACAAATGTTCGTCCTCGAACAGGTTTAGAACAATACCTAGAGTCTCAAATAAGTGTGGATATATGCTCTGCATCTCCTGCTCAAGCTCCCAAGTAGCTTCTACGGCCGGCTGGCCTCTCCACCGCACCTTCACTGATGTTATGCTCTTTGACCTCAGCTTTCTAACCTGCCAGTCTAAAACAGTCACCGGCTCCACGTCATAAGTCAAATTACCGTCCAGCTGTACTGTACTGAAATTCAGAATATGAGACGGATCCCCGACATACTTTCGGAGCATGGATATATGGAACATTGGATGAACACCTGATAGACTAGGTGGCAAAGCAAGTTCATAAGCCACCTCTCCAATTTTCTTAAGTATCTCAAAAGGCCCAATATACCGAGGGCTCAACTTGCCTTCTTCCCGAACCTCAACACACCCTTAATGGGTGAAATCTTGAGAAGAACCTTCTCCCCAGCCATATAAGGAACGTCACGGACCTTCCTGTCGGCATAACTCTTCTGTCTAGACTGTGCCGTGCGAAGCCGTTCCTGAATTACTTAGACCTTCTCCAAAGCATCCTGAACCAAGTCAGTACCCAATAGTCTAACCTCCCTCCGGCTCAAACCAACCCACTGGAGACCGACACCGTCTCCCATATAAAGCTTCATACGGATCCATCTGAATACTCGACTGGTAGATGTTATTGTAAGCAAACTCCGCGAGTGGCAGAAATTGATCCCAAGAACCCCCAAAATCAATGACACAAGCGCGTAACATATCCTCAAATATTTGAATAGTGCGCTCGGACTGTCCGTCCGTCTGAGAGTGAAATGATGTACTCAACTGAACCTGTGTGCCCAATTCTCGCTGCACTGCCCTCCAAAACTATGAGGTAAACTGCGTACCCCGATCTGAAATAATGGATACCGGCACACCGTGTAGGCAAACAATCTCGCGAATATAAATCCCAGCCAATCGCTCCGAAGAATAATTAGTACCAACTGGAATAAAATGTGCGGACTTGGTCAGCCGATCTACTATCACCCAAACAACATCAAACTTTCTCAAGGTCCGTGGGAGCCCAACTACGAAATCCATGGTAATACGCTCTCATTTCCACTCCGGAATTTCAAGTCTTTGAAGCAATCCGCCTGGCCTCTGATACTCGTACTTTACCTGTTGACAATTTAAATACTGAGCTACCAACCCAACTATATCTTTCTTCATCCGCCTCCACCAATAGTGTTGCCTCAAATCCTGATACATCTTCGCGGCGCCTGGATGAATAGAGTACCGCGAACTGTGAGCTTCTTGAAGAATCAACTCACGCAAACCATCTACATTAGGCACACATAGCCTGCCCTGCATCCGTAATACACCGTCCTCTCCAATAGTGAATTCCTTGGCATCACCGTGCTGAACAGTGTCCTTAAGAACAAGCAGATGTGGGTCATCATACTGACGTTCTCTAATACGATCATACAGAGAAGACTGGGAAACCACATACGCCAAAACTCGATTCGGCTTCGAAACATCCAATCTAACAAACTGATTAGCCAAGGCCTGAACATCCAAGGCTAAAGGCCTCTCTGCTACCGATAAGTATGCTAAGCTGCCCAAACTTCCGCCTTACGACTCAAGGCATCAACCACTACATTGGCCTTTTTGGGATGATAAAGAATAGTGATATCATAATCCTTAAGCAACTCTGACCACCTTCTCTGCCGCAAATTAAGATCCTTCTGTTTAAACAAATGTTGTAGACTCCGATGATCGGTATATACCTCACACTAGACACCATACAAGTAATGCCGCCAAATTTTCAAGGCATGAACAATAGCTGCTAACTCAAGATCGTGGACTGGATAATTTTTCTCATGTAACTTTAACTGTCTGGACGCATAGGCAATCACCCTACCGTTTTACATAAGCACTGCACCGAGATCAATACGCGATGCGTCACAATACACTGTATAAGACTCTGAACCTATAGGAAATACCAATACTGGAGTTGTAGTTAATGTTGTCTTGATCTTTTGAAAGCTCTCTTCACATTCATCCGACCACCTGAACGGAGCACCTTTCTGGGTCAATTTAGTGATAGGCGATGCAATAGACGAGAATCTCTCCACGAAGCAACGATAATAACCGGCCAAGCCGAGAAAACTCTGAATCTCAGTAATTGAGGATGGTCTGGGCCAATTCTGAACTGCCTCTATTTTCTTCGGATCCACCTTAATTCCTTCACTGGACACTATATGTCCCAAGAATGCCACCGAACTAAGCTAGAACTCACACTTAGAGAATTTAGCATAGAGTTTCTCCTCTCTCAGCCTCTGTAATACAATACCTAAGTGTTGTGCATGCTCTTCCTGGCTACGTGAGTATACCAAAATATCATCAATAAATACCACGACAAATAAATCAAGATATGGCTGGAATATACTATTCATCAAATGCATAAATGCTGCTGGGGTATTGGTTAGCCCAAAAGACATCACAAGAAATTCATAGTGGCCATAACGAGTCCTAAATGCCGTCTTTAGAATATCCGAATCCCGAATTTTCAACTGGTGATACCCAGAGCTCAAATCAATTTTGGAGAACACCTTCGCTCCCTGAAGCTGGTCAAATAAGTCATCAATACGCGGCACTGGATATTTATTCTTGATTGTAACTTTGTTCAACTGCCTATAATCAATGCACATCCGCATAGTACCATCTTTCTTTTTCACAAACAGAACTGGTGCACCCCAAGGTGACACACTATGCCTAATAAACCCCTTTTCAAGGAGTTCCTTGAGTTGCTCTTTCAATTCATTTAACTCAGCTGGTGCCATACGATACAGAGGAATAGAAATAGGCTCAGTGCCCTGCACCAAGTCAATACCGAAATCAATATCCCTGTCGAATGGCATACCCGGCAGGTCTACAGGGAATACATACGGAAAGTCTTGCATGACCGGTACTGAATCAATAATAGGAGTATCATCAACATCTCTCACAAAGGCCAAATATGACAAGCATCCCTTTCCAACCATACATTGGGCCTTCAAATAAGAAATTACCCTGCTAGGAACAAGATCTAGAGAACCCTTCCATTCAACTTTGGGCAACCCCGGCATCATCAACGTCACGATTTTTTCGTGATAATCCACAATAGCATGACATGGAGACAACCAATCCCTACCCAGGATTACATCGAAATCAACCATACCGAGTAATAAGAGATAACCTCTAGTCTCTAGTTCCCCAATAGTTACCACACACGGCCGATACACACGATCCACAGTAATAATATCACCCACCGGTGTAGATACACAAACAGGTGAAACTAAGGACTCACAGGGCATATCCAGATAATGGGCAAAATATGATGATACATATGAATAAGTGGAACCAGGGTCAAATAATATAGAAGCCTCTCTATGGCACACTGTAACAATACTTGTGATCACTGTATCTGAGGAAATAACATCTGGCCTGGCAGGAAAAGCATAGAATTGAGCCTGCTCGCCACCCGATCGGCCTTCCCCTCTTGGGCGACCCCTAGCCGCTTGACCCCCACCCCGAGCTGGGTGGGTGGGTGGTGTAACTGCTGGTGCCGGTGTCGTTGGTCGAGAACTCTGATGTGGAGTCCCACTCAACAACCTAGGACAATCTCTCTTGAAATGACCCAATTCTCCGCACTCAAAACAACCCCTCCTCTGACGGAACTGCTGCTCTTGATAACTCGAAGAATTACCTGTAGAAGCCTGAGCAGACGAGGCATTATGAGAACTCTGCACTGGTAGTGCACTGAATGAAGACTCGCTTGAGTGAGCCCTGTAAGAACCATGGCTAGCTGATACACCATGATGAGCTAGACGACCCGCCTGAGCGTGTCTTGAGAACGGCCCCTACCGCGGTAAAACTGACCCCTTGAAGGAACACCGCTGAAATCACCGGAACCACGAGGCCTCTTAGCCTCCCTCTCAACCCGCTCTTGCCTACGAACCATCTCAATCTGACGAGCAATGTCGACAATCTCGTCGAAAGTAGCACCAGACACTCTCTATCTTGTCATGAGTAATCGCAGCTGAAAAGTGACGCCATCTATGAATCTCCTGATCCTTTCCTTGTCTGTGGGAATCAACTAGATAGCATGACGGGCCAGTTCTGAAAATCTCATCTCATACTGTGTCACGAACATATCACCCTGACGAAGCTGCTTGAACTGCCTGCGCAGCTCCTCTCTGCGGGACTGAGGCATGAACTTCTCCAGGAATAGACCGGAAAACTGCTGCCAGGTAAGGGGTGCTGCACCGACCGGCCTACACCTCTCATAAGACTCCCACCATCTGAAGGCAGCCCCAGAAAACTGAAAAGTAGTGAATGAGACCCCACTGGTCTCTAGAATACCCGCTGTCTGAAGTATTCGCTGATACTTATCTAGAAAACCCCGGGCATCCTCTGACTCAACACTGCTAAATGGTGGAGGTCTAAGACTCAAATCTCTCAAGTCTCCTCTGCTCATCATTTGCCATAACAGGAACTACCGGGGCCTGAGCAGCTGCAATCGGTTGGGTTGGTAGTGCCCCTGGTATCTGAAGTCCCTGTACTACCTAGTCTAGAGTACGGGCAACAGGGGTATGAGTACCTCCCCCGGCCTAAGAAGTGGCAGGTGCGGCCTGAGCCGAAACCACCTGAGCCAGACCAGTGCAGGCTGCCAATATCTGGGCCAAAGTCTCCTGAAGGCCTGGAATCTCCATGGGCACAACTGGTGCCTGAGCTGATCACGTCGGCTCAGCTATATCTGGAATCTGCTCCTGAGCTGGATCAACTGGTGGTACTACAAGTGCTGGTCCAACTGTGGTACGAGCTACACCTCGACCTCTACCTTGGCCCCGGCCTCTACCACGGCCCCGGCCTCTCGCGGCCCTAACTGGTGGCACTGGTGGCTGACCGTCCGATCTGGTAGTACGTGTCCTCACCATATGTGAGAGAATAAAATAGCAAAAATTTAGTTTCCAGAATCAACAAATTCGCATGACAGAATACAAGAAAGTAAAATTTTCCTTAGGGTTCTGCAACCTCTCAAAGATAAGTACAGATGTCTCCGTACCGATATGCAAGACTCTACTAAACCTGCTCATGACTCGTGAGACCTATGTAACCTAGGGTTCTGATACCAACTTGTCACGTTCCAAAATCCCAACCTGTCGTGATGGCGCCTATCTCGATACTAGGCAAGCCGATAATCTCGATAAACCACAATTTCTCTTAAGTTTAAAAATACAATAATTTAATACAATACAAAATTTCACAAATACTGACACGAACACTCCCCAAAACTCGGTGTCACTGAGTACATGAGCATCTAATATGAATACGAAGTACATGGTGTAGTATGAGTACAATCAACTCAGCAAGCAACAATAATAACTAAGGAACTGAAGATAATGACGAACTACACAGTTATAGTTCACTTTCAGTAATTCCAGCAAAGAATAGATAGGCTTTCAAATCCGGCAGTTTAAGTCAAATCAATTTTATACTGTTCTTCTTCTCCTTTTTTTCTTTCTTCTTTCTTCTTCCTTCTTCCTTCTTCTTATTCCCGTCCAGAGTCTGCTAAGGTATTTCATCTTTTTTTCTTTCTACTTCCTTCTTTCTTTCTTCATTCTTCTTCTTCTTCTCTTTCACTTTTTCTCGTCCAGCATCTGCACAACTAGGGCAAGCACTGGTTTTTTCCCCTTTTATTCTTCTTATTTATTAATTTTAATATGTATTTTAGTTTATAAAATTAATTATTATATATTTGTTATATTTTTCAGTTTATTTTATTTTTTAATGTGTATTTCAGTTTATTAAATTAATTATTATATATATGTTCTATTTTTCAATTTATTTGATTTATTTTATATGTATTTATATATATATATATATATATATATATATATATATATATATATATATATATATATATATATATATATATATATATATATATATATATATATATATATATATATATATATATATATATATATATATATATATATTGATTTTTTAATATGTATTTCAGTTTATAAAATTAATTATTATATATATTATATGTATTTCAATTTGATTGTGTCTTTGCAAGGTTTACATTATGTTTTTTAAGAATTGCGTTTCACTTCAATGAAGCGTGTGTTTTGCTTTTGAAGCGAGGCGAGTCCCTGTCGCTTTTTGCGCTTCTCGGTCTCAAAAACACTGAACGACCGGATATCAGGAAGTATACAATTTACTCTCAAGAACCTGTAGAAGAATAATGTATTAATTTCTTCTGTCCTTATAGCTCTGGGTCTCCCTAGGATATGGTTCAAATGTCAAATCCTAATAGGCGACCGACTATGTGTGTCAAGACCCAAAATCCCAACCTGTCGTGATGGCGCCTATCTCGATACTAGGCAAGCCGATAATCTCGATAAACCACAATTTCTCTTAAGTTTAAAAATACAATAATTTAATACGATACAAAATTTCACAAATACTGACACAAGCACTCCCCAAAACCTAGTGTCACTGAGTACATGAGCATCTAATATGAATACAAGTATGGAAAATACGGTCTATAATAGTTTGAGACCAAATACAGTAAACAAGGAGATAGAGAAGGAGAGACAAGGTCTTCGGAACACGGTAGCTACCTCAAAATCTCCTGAAAATCGACTGCGCAAAATGATCAACACCCTCTATGTCCGGGAACACCTGGATCTGGACACAAAGTGCAGGGTGTAGTATGAGAACAACCAACTCAGCAAGTAACAATAATAACTAAGGAACTGAAGATAATGACGAGCTACACAGTTATAGTTCACTTTCAGTAATTCCAGTAAAGAATAGACAGGCTTTCAAATCCGGCAGTTTAAGTCAAATCAATTTTATATAATTCAAGTTCATGTAATTTGGATATAAAATTCTTTCAGAGATTTCACAACAATGGCAGATAGCAACCAAGTGCAACAACAAATGCAAAGTAAGTACATCCTCTCAGACCACAGTCACTCAACTCATCACAACAACTCAACCTCTCGTCTCTCAGCCGTCAACAATCACACTCAATAGGTACCCGCGCTCACTGGGGGTGTACAAACTCCGGAGGGGCTCCTACAGCCCAAGCTCCATAATTTACACGGACAACTCACGTGCTGCATGGACAACTCACGTGTTATAATATCCTGCACGAACAACTCACGTGCCATAATATCCTTACCTCACCGACAGGCCCTCGGTCTTACTCAGTCCTCAACCTCTCTAGTCTCTCGGGCTCTCAGAAATCACAAAGGTCTGCCCAAACAAAGATAACATAGTGTATCAAAAAATATCCAGAAAAGACTGAGGTATAATACGCAAGAAAAATCATGACTGAGTACAAGACAGTAATTGGCAAATAATTCAACAAGTACGCGATCTCGGTGGGTCCCAACAGTACTGTCACATAGCCTAAGCATGATTTCTAACATGATTTATAGTCAAATTTCTTCAACACATAAAGAGCATATAGCTAACAATAAATTATTCAACTTTACAATTTCATGGGACGGACCAAGTCACAATCCCCTCGGTGCACGCCCACGTGTCCGTCACCTAGCATGTGCGTCACCTTCAAAATATTCACATGACACAAAATTCCGGGGTTTCATACCTTTAGGACCAGATTTAAAACTAATACTTACCTCAAGCCGTGAAATTCTTATTGTGCAATGTCCTTTCCTCTTGAATTGGCCTCCCAACGCCTCAAATCTAGCCATAAATAATTCGATTCAGTCAATAAAATTTATTGAAATTAATTCTATAAGAAAATGCTAATTTTCCATAAAAATCTGAATTTTAGCTCAAAAATCGCTTGTGGGACCCACATCTCGGAACTCGACAAAAGTTACAAAATCCGAAAGCCCATTCAACTACGAGTCTAACCATACCAATTTTATCAAAATTCGACCCCAACTCGACCCTTAAATCTTCAATTTAAACTAAGAGGGTTTTCAAACTTTTCCAACTTAATTCACCAATGAAGTGATAAACACAACCATGGATTTGGGTAATTTAACCAATATTGAGTTAAAAACACTTACCCTGATGTTTTCCTTGAAAACTCCCGAAAATTGCCTCTTCCCGAGCTCAAATCCGTCAATTCGTCCCATTTTCAGAACTTAAACTCTCTGGCCAGACATTTGCTCTACGCGATCGCGAACATTCCCACGCGATCTCATAGAACAATTTTTTTCCATCGCCCAGATTTAACTTTACGCGATGGCGGACTTTCCTACGCGATCGCGATGCACAACATCACAGACCTACGCGATCGCGGACCAAACCATGTGATCGCGAAGCACAAATGCGTGATTTCCATTTCTGCCCAATTCCCTCTACGCGAACGCGACCTTATTAACGCATTCGTGAATAACAAACTCACATAATTACGCGATCGCATCCCGCTTCACGCGATCGCGTCCCACTTCACGCGATCGCGAAGCACAAAATGTCACTACCTCAAATTAACCCTACGCGATCGCAGATATCCCCACGCGATCGCGTAGAACAAAACTCCCACTGACCAATTAAGCCTACGCGATCGCAGACGCATTCACGCGATCGCGTAGAAGGAAAACATCATCGGATATCAGAAAATTCCAGCATTTGCTCAATTCCAAATTTTTTACCCGTTAATCATCCAAAACTCATCTGAGCCCCTCGGGACCTCAACCAAATATACCAACAAGTCCTAAAACATCATACGAACTTAGTCGAACCCTCAAATCACCTCAAACAATGCTAAAACCATGAATTACATCCCAATTCAAACCTAATAAACTTTGAAATTTTTAATTTCTACAAATGACTCTGGAACCTGTCAAATCATGTCCGATTGACCTCAAATTTTGCACACAAGTCATAAATGATATAACAGAGGTATTCAAATTTTCAGAATCGAATTTCGACCCCGATATCAAAAAGTTAACCCTCCAGTCAAACTTCCCAAAAATTCGACTTTCGGCATTGCAAGTCTAATTCCACTACGAACCTTCAAATAATTTTTCAGATACGCTCCTAAGTCCAAAATACCATATGGAGCTATTGGAATTATAAAATTTCAAATCCGAGGTCGCTTACACATAGGCCCATATCCGGTCCACTTTTCTAACTTAAATTTTTAATTATGAGACTAAGTGTCTCATTTCACTCCGAATTCCTTCCGTACCCGAACCCACTAACCCAGTAAGTCATAAAACAACTATAAAATATAAATTGAGCAGTAAATGGGGGAAAGGTGTTATAATACTCAAAATAACCGGCCGGGTCATTACAATGTGTTCCTGTCAAAAATAATCGACCATTGAATGACCTAAGAAACTCTTTTCTTCTTTCATTTAATCGCCCTGGGCGAAGTCTTAATTTGGTCGGTTATAATTTATGACAACATGGAGCTTAAACTCATTACCAAGAGTTGACAGATTCCATCTTGATCAATCACTAATTCTATAAGTATTTAATCGTACCCAATATCCTTTCAACTATCGCCCTAGGGCCATAGGTGTCTAGTATCAAAGAACAATAAATAACTTGTTGTGATGACCCAAAATATCATCTTTAAATTTAATAATTAATTTTGTATTCTAAGACCTCGAAAAGTACTATTTATCATTCCTCGACTTTCGTGCGCAGTCCGTAAAATTTTTCGGAAAGTTTTCAGGTGAAAAATGGATTAAAATATTAATTAGAGCTTTAAAACTCAACTAAGTGGACTTTGGTCAACATTTTGAGCAAACGGACTTGGATCAGTGTTTTGACAGTTCCGGTAGGTCCGTATCGTGATTTGGGACTTAGGCATATGCCCAGAAATAAATTCCGAGGTCCCTAGCCCGAGATATGGAATTTTGATGAAAAATTAAAAGTATAAGTTCAAATAGTGACCGTATGTCAAATTATGTGCAAACGACCCCGTAATAGAATTTTGATGATTCCAAAAACTCCGTATGGTGATTTTGGACTTAGGAGCGTGATCAAAATTTTATTTGGAAGTCCATAGTGGATTTAGGCTTGAAATGCCAAAAGTTGAATTTTTGGGAAGTTTGAACGAGGGGTTGACTTTTTGATATCGAGGTCGGAATCCGATTCTGGAAATTGGAATAGGTCTGTTATGTCATTTATGACTTGTGTGCAAAATTTGAAGTCATTCTGAATTGATTTGATGTGTTTCGGCACAAGATATAGAATTTGAAAGTTCAAAGTTCATAGATTTTGATTTGAGGTGCGATTCGTTGGTTTGATGTTATTTGATGTGGTTTGAAGCCTCGACTAAGTTCGTATTGTATTTTGGGACATGTTGGAATAATTGGTTAAGGTCTCGAGGGTCTCGGGTGGATTTCAGAAGGTAAACAGAATGGATTTCGGACAAAGAGGGTTGGTCGAAGTTTCTGTTGCAAAACTTTCACCAGAAATTTCTGGTGCGTGGAGCCAACGTTGGAAGCTTATATCTCGCAATTCATAAGGAATAGGAGAAGTTTTAAAACATGAAAGTTGTAGTAGTTTGATTCTAGTTTCCAGAAAGTTAAACCATTCATTATTTGGACATTTGTACAGAAAGTTATGATAGATTGAATGAAGGCTGGTAGAGCAGTTTCGCCAGAAATTTCTGATGCGTGGAGCCGACTTTGGAAGCTTTATATCTCGCAATTCATAAGGAATCGGAAAAGTTTCAAAACAGGAAAGTTGTAGTCGTTTGATTCTAGTTTCCAGAAAGTTAAACTATTCATAATTTGGACATTTGTACATAAAGTTATGATCGATTGAAGGAAGGCTGGTACAAGCAAGTTCTGGTGGACTTTTAGTGATGGAAAATGGACTTTTAGTGACAGATGAGCAGAAACTTAAGGACCAAAAATGGTCATTTTCTTCATTTCGTTTTGAATTTTTGGAGCACGGTTCTTGGGCGATTTTCACGGGAAAACATTAGGGGTAAGTGTTCCTTATCCTATATTGATTATATTTCATGATTCCATACTTATTTATATTATGAATCCGTGAATTTATGGAAGAAAAATCAAGATTTTTGCAAAAAAATAAAAATTTAAGATTTGGAGGTCGAGTTGTTATCGGAATTTGGTAAAAATGGTATGGGTGGACTCGTAATTGAATGAATTATCGGATTTTATAAGTTTCGTCGGATTCCAAGATGTGGGTCCCACGGGAAAATTTTGAGCTAATTTCGGATTTTATTGGAAAATGTAATATTTTCTTATGAAATTGATTACTATAATTTTTGTTGACTGTATCGAATTAATTATGACTAAATAAGAGTCGATCGGAGTTGGAAAATTGAGGAAAAAAGATAATACTTGATTAAATTGGAGCAAATCGAGGTAAGTGACTTGTCTAACCTTGTGTGGGGGAAATTCCCCCTACGATTGATAATAGTAATGTGATTGATAATTGTGAGGTGACGAGTGTGTACACGAGCTAAATATGAAAGTTTATGTTTTAAATTGTGTAGATCATTGTTGCGCATTAATTAAATTATTTCATTTTGTTATATTCTTCATTATTGATTTAATGTTTATATTTTAAATTTGCTTGACCTTTTCTTGCTAATTGTTTTATCTGTTTAGTTGGAACTTGGTTTCTTTTATTCTGTGCATTATTTGAATGTTGATTTTCTTTAAATTAAATATTATTAATATGAAATATTTGACATTTTTAAACTTGATATTGAAGCAACGTATTAAAGATTTTGAAATATTATTTTCCTGAATTATTTACTCCTGAATATTTTTGAAAGATTTTCGTACTCATTGTGATGGAGCAGTGAACTCTTTATTGTGGAAAAATATTATTGTTGAATTATTTTGATATGAGCCGTGAGCTCTTTATTGTGAAAAAATATTATTGTTGAATTATTTTGGCAAGTTAAATTATTTGAGCACCTGAGGTGCAAATTGTAATATATTGTGATATTGATACGCATGCGGTGAGATAAGGGTGGCTTGATATGCGTGGCTAGTTGGAGGAACTACTAGAAGTCATGCGGTGTGATAAGGATGGCTAAAACGCGGGATGCTATTTCGGGAAAAATATTTTCTTTAAAATAAATTGTGAAGGCTCCCGCGGTGAGATAAGAAAATGAGATATTGTGAATTTGTTTATGATTTGGGGCTACGAGGCGGTACCTCGGGAGTGCCCTTGTTGATATTGATTTATGGCCGCAGTTGCCTTTGATTATTGTTGTGATTTTTTTAAAGTTGAAAAGAATTCTGTTTTGTTTTCACGAGGTATTTATTTGCCATTATTTGATGTAATTAAATGTGACATACTACTTGATTCATTGCCATTGTTATTTTATCTTATAATATTATTTAAACATTTTACCATGCCATTATTTATTCTCCAGTAGGGCCTGACCTGACCTCGTCACTACTCTACCGAGGTTAGGCTTGGCACTTACTGGGTACCGCTGTGGTGTACTCATACTACGCTTCTACACATCTTTTTGTGCAGATCCAGGTATATCTTATCAGACCACGCATCAGTAAATTAGCTGTACGAGGAGACTTCGAGGTATATCTGCCAGCGTACACAGACTCCGATGTCCCCTTCTATCTTACTATGTTGTCTTCCTTATTTGCTTTAGACTCTGATGTATAGAGACATAGAGAATAAATTCTTAGAAGCTTGTGACTTATTTCTACCAGGTTATGAGAGTCAAAATTATTTGAATTATAGTTTATTTATTTCAGATATTTATTAATATTCCGCATTGATAGGCTTACCTAGTCTTAGAGACTAGGTGCCATCACGACATCCTATGGAGGAAATTTGGGGTCGTGACAAGTTGGTATCAAAGTACTAGGTTAATAGGTGTCATGAGTCACAAGCAGGTTTAGTAGAGCCTTATGGATCGGTACCGAGACGTCTGTATTTATCTTCGAGAGACTATGGAACTGTTAGGAAATATTCACTTCTTTGATTCCTTATCGTGCGTCATTGATTTAGCTTGAAACATATATCTTATATTCTTTTGTATCCACTCGTGTATGACATTGCGCACTCGGTATCAGTTGTGCATCGATGGTTCGTGATGCCGCAGATGGACTACGAGGGAGCCAGAGATGCTCAAACATTGCCTCAACGTGTGGTTCCGACTGAAGATGCAGGTGTATTGAGAGATCACCTAGTGAATCATGTGCGGGGTGCAACGGACATTGGCGTCTGGTTGATTTATACGAGCTGCGAAGGTTATTATTGTGGATCATCGGGATCATCGGATGTTGTGACTTATGACTTCACGCCATCCACTATCAATGGATGGATTGCGGGGTCATGTATTATATCCGTTTTGGGCCTGAAATATATATATGTGGTACTGAAAGGTTCCCTAAAATTTACACCTGTTTAAGGCCTGAGATTTTGTAGAGGATAAGGTTGGGACTTGCGGTATATCCGCCTCCTTAATAATCCTACACTTCAATACCAAAGGAGTTATAGAAACAACTCTAAATTTGTAGAAGGTCTACTCAGCATGGATGACATTGTTACGGATTTTGGGGTGCTTCGGAGGAAGTACACTTGTTGACGAGAGTTTGGACTACGTGGTTCATGACAAGATTTGTCTGTATGGAGCTCTACTTCTGTGGTCGTTGTATATAAATAGGGGTAAGGGTTACCCCAAAGAAGAATCGAAGAGTATGTTAAGAAATGGGTCAGCTCAACAGTGTTGAGTTAGCATCACAAAAGAAGAAATTTGCCGTGAGAGAGATAATTCTCCATCGGTGTTCGTGGAAAGCCTATAAAGAGGGCAGACCAGCCAATGCAACACCGCCCATTTGGCTCAGTTCTCAGAAACGCTTTTGAAAGAGTTTGTTTCCCGGACTCTCCATAATGCGTGGCGTATGGGGTTTGAACGGTTGCGTCAGGTCACCATTGACGGTGTCAAAATATGCCATCATGTTCAATAAGTTAGCCCGTCATACTCCTACTTTGCTTCCTATAGCCAGAGGGCGAGTTCACAGACTCATTAAAGGACTCAATTATGATCGTAATATTTTGTACAACTCGGGAGCTACAAGCTGATACTTCATTTATGCTAGTTGTACAAATTTCCAAGATATTAAAATGTGTTCGGGGTGAGGAAAAAAGAAAACTAAGGAGACCAAGACGTCTCGAGGTTCTGGGGGATTCAGTGGATTCTACTCTGCAAGTATAAATCAATATGGCGGGGACTCGGTCAGTCGGCCATCCCAGTCTGCATATCGTATTACTCGGGGTGCTCCAGTAAGTTCTTTTAATGCACCACCGACATGAGTTCCTACAATGGTTATTTCAGTTATCTGGCACAGACTCAATATGAGCAGCCTAACTCGCAAAGGAGTTGTTATGAATACGGTGATACTAGGCACATCATGAGAAAATTGTCCTAAACTTGGGAGAGACTTATTTCATCAAAGCACTCAGGCTACGTGCCCCATTACAGTTACTACACTACCCACACGACCAGTTAGGGGTGGAGGACAGACGGATAGAAGACGTCCTAGAGGTGGAGACCCAGTCGTTGATATATTTCTTTTATGGTATGGCGGAGGTCGCTACATTAGCTGGTGTCGTTATAGGTACGACCTTGATATAATATAAAGGAATAATTTCCTTAACTTGATTCGGTTTTGAGTATCGAGACGAGTCCTCCTATTGTGCTCCACCTATGAGTGAGCTTCGTAATTCTATAATCTACTTATGTGTTTACTCCTGTTGGGAGATTCCATGGAGATAACTACGCCTATCATTCCATGTTGGTCACTAATAAGACCTATGAGGCTAAATGTGGCTTTCTGTTACTCATTTCGGTAAGTTTTGATGTAATTTACGGATAATTAATTAGAAATTGTGAATTATATGCCCTACCGGTATGGGGTTCATTATGTGTTGTGATTTTGTTTAACGGAAATTATTTAGAAGGAGCAAGTGAAAAGTTTCGATTGGCACGATGTGCATATTACTTGTGATTTAGAGTCGATCCTCACATTTTAATATAAACTGATATGTTTAAACCAGGCTACGAGCTGCGGTGGAAGTTATATAAGAACGATATCCTTGTGAGAAAAATTCTTGTGTTTAAGTTCTCCCTTGTGAAATTTAATTTGTACTATAGTACTAATAGGGAGTCATGCCTGTTAGGCTTATTTGAAAATTCTATATGAAATTCTCTGTGCATACTTGCCAATTTTGTGTTGTAATTATTGAGTTTTAACCTACGAGGTAGGGTCCCGCACAGGTGACGTTAAATGTGACTCTTTAATTCGGGTAAATAATTATGAGATTTTCATGCCTCGTGTCTCGTTAACAGTATTGTGAAGGTTTGAAACGATATTTTTGTTAACATGAAGTTAATTGACGATTCTGTAATTGATTATAAATTACTATTAAGACCAGATTGACCCAGAAGGGTGCTCCATTCATATGGACTGAGGAATGTGAGGAGAGCTTCCAAAAGCTCAAGACAGTTTTGACTACAGCCCCAATGTTGGTATTGCCTACAAGTTCAGGGCCTTATATTGTGTATTGTGATGCGTCGCGTATTGATCTCGGCGCAGTGTTGATGTAAGACGGTAGGGTGATTGCCTACGTGTCCAGACAATTAAAGGTGCATGTGAAGAATTATCCTGTACACAACCTTGAGTTAACAGCTATTGTTCATGCCTTAAAGATTTGGCAGCATTATTTATACGGTGTCCATTGCGAGGTCTACACCGATCACCGAAGTCTACAACATCTGTTTAAAAAGAAGGATCTTAATTAGCGGCAGCGGAGATGGTTGGAGTTGCTTAAGGATTATGATATCACCATTCTCTATCATCCTGGGAAGGCCAATGTAGTGGCTGATGCCTTGAGTCGTAAGGCGGAGAGTTTGGGTTGCTTAGCATATTTACCGGTAGCAGAGAGGCCTTTAGCCTTGGATGTTCAGGCCTTGGCCAACCAGTTTGTTAGACTGGATGTTTCCGAGCCGAGCCGAGTTTTGGCATATGTGGTTTCTCAGTCTTCTCTTTATGACCGTATCAGGGAACGTCAATATGATGACCCCCATCTGCTTCTCCTTAAGGACACAGTTCGGCACGGCAATGCCAAGGAAGCCACTATTGGAGATGAAGATGTATTACGGATGCAGGGCAAGCTATGTGTGCCAAATGTGGATGGTTTGCGCGACTTGATTTTCCAGGAGGCTCACAGTTCGCGGTACTCCATTCATCTCGGTGCTGCAAAGATGTATCAAGACTTGAGACAGCACTATTGATGGAGGCAGATCAAGAAAGACATAAAGGAATATGTAGCTTGGTGCCTAAATTGTCTGCAGGTGAAATATGAGTATCAACGACCGGGTGGATTGCTTCAGAAGTTGGAAATTCCAGAATGGAAATCGGAGCGGGTCACTATGGATTTCGTTGTTGGGCTCCCACGAACTCGGAGGAAGTTCGATGCAGTTTGGGTGATTGTGGATAGATTGACCAAGTCAGCTCATTTCATTCCTGTGATTACTACTTACTCTTCAGAGAAACTAGCTCAGGTATATATTCGTGAGATTGTCAGATTTCACGGTATACCGGTATCTATGATCTCTAACCGGGGTACACAGTTTACCTCACGGTTTTGGAGGGATGTACATCGAGAGTTGGGTACTCGTGTGGAGTTGAGTACAACATTTCACCCTCAGACGGAAGGGCAGTCCGAATGCTCTATTCAGATACTGGAGTATATGCTTTGTGCGTGTGTGATAGATTTTGGGGGTGCTTGGGATCAGTTCTTACCAATTGTGGAGTTTGCTTACAACAACAATTGCTAGTCAAGCATTCAGATGGCTCCATATGATGCTTTGTATGGCAGGCGGTGCTGGTCTTCAGTGGGTTGGTTCGAACCGGGCGAGGCTAGACTATTGGGTACAGACTTGGTTCAGGATGCCTTGAAAAAGGTTAAGTTGATTCAGGATCGACTTCATACAGCCCAATCTAGACAGAAGAGTTATGCGGATCGGAAGGTTCGTGATATTGCATTCATGGTTGGTGAGCGGGTATTGCTCCGGGTTTCGCCTATGAAGGGTGTGATGAGGTTCGGGAAGAAAGGCAAGTTGAGCCCTGGTATATTGGGCCTTTTGGAGATTCTTGAGAGAGTTGGAGAGGTGGCTTACAAACTTGCACTACCACCTAGTCTCTCTGCGTGTCACGACCCCAAATTCCCTCCGTAGGATGGAGTGATGGAACCTAGTCTCTAAAACTAGGTAAGCCTAACAATGCGGAATAATAATAAATATCTAAAATAAATAAACTAAAATTCAAACAATTTCAACTCCAAAAACCCGGTAGAAATAAATCACAAGCTTCTAAGAATTTATTCTCAATGTCTCTATATATCAAGGTCTAAATAAAATATAAGAAAACAACATAAAATGATAGAAGGGGACTCCGGAGTCTGCGGACGCTGGCAGATATACCTCGAAGTCTCCGTGCGCAGGTAACTCACTGACGTCTAGGCTGGTAAGATGTACCTGGATCTGCACAAAAAGATGTGCAGAAGCATAGTATGAGTACACCATAGCGGTACCTAGTAAGTGCCAAGCCTAACCTCGGTAGAGTAGTGACGAGGTCAGGTGAGGCCCTACTGGAATATAATAATGGCATGGTAAAATGTTTAACAATATAGTAAAATAAAATGATATTGGAAATGAATCAAGTAGTATGTCACCATTTAATTATGCAAAATAATGGCAAATGATATCTCGTGGAAACAAAACAGAATTTCCTTTCAACATTAAGAAAATCACAACAAATAATCAAGGCAACTGCGGCCATAAATCTATATCAACAAGGCACTCCCGAGGTACCGCCTCGCAGTCCCAAATCATAAATAAATTTACAGTATCACATTTTCTTATCTCACCGCGGGAGCCTTCATAATTTATTTTAAAGAAAATATTTTTCCTGAAATAGCATCCCGCGTTTTAGCGATCCTTATCACACCGCATGACTTCTAATAGTTTTCCCTACTAGCCACGCATATCAAGCCACTCTTATCTCACCGCATGCGTTTTAATACCTAGATCTTATACCACCGCATGCGTATCAATATCATAATATATCACAATTTGTACCTCAAGTGCTCAAATAAGTTATCTTGTCAAAATAATTCAACAACAATATTTTTTCATAATAAAGAGCTCACGGCTCATGCCAAAATAAATTATCAATAATATTTTTTCACAATAAATAGCTCACGACTCCATCACAATGAGTACAAAAATATTCAAGAATAAATAATTCAGGAAATTAATATTTAAAAATCTTTAATACGTTGCATTCAATATCAAATTTAAAAGCAATTCAGCTCTAGGTGGCAGTTCATCCAATGTGCCCAATTATCAAGGATAAACATAGTGTTTTATTGCAGTAATTTATGAAATAAAATTATGTTTCCAATGGGGTTAAATCTAATTGATATTCAGCATTAAATATTCAATACAACGATTTAACATACACCCCAAGAAATAAATAAAACAATTGTCATTCACCATTATCGTCGCTGTCTGGCACTATTTCATTGTCATTGTCTTCGTCTTCTTCGTCAACATCTTGTACGCACCCTTTTGGACCGAGGGCATCGTAATCTAGGCCCCAGTTGATACACATTTCTCATATTTTATCGTTATCATCAATAAGACCACTTTCTTGATTTCTACAATAATATGAGACTCATACGTCCAACGTATGTGGTATAAACTTAGGTAGTCCCTCCCACTCGACAACTATTTGAAAAACAAGATAATCATTGTTTCTATGTAATTTTTCATTTTCTAATAAATCCCAGTATTGATCCTCCGTTCCTTCCAGGTAGTAAAGATCATCCATTGCATGAGGAATAGCTAATACCTTTTCCATCTCTAGATTCTCCTTCATCAAATGATGTATCACTTCTGGTTCATTTTTGTGTGTGTTTGTTTGGAAGGTTGCAGACAATGCTTGTGGTACAACAAGCCCATGCCAGTGGCATAGTACTTCATAATCACATCGTTTTGAGTAAAGAGGAACCCATTGGAGTTTTTCGCCCCAAATTCGCATACCTTCAGGCTTTATAGAATGTGTTTCGCCCTCAATAATGTGCCCTGCAACTTTGAGATCAGTGTGTATATTGATAGGTTTATTTTTCAAGGGATGCAGAACACCATACCACTTGTTATCAACCAAATCAGTATAGCAACCTAGCATATTGTTTTCAAGGTAGGAATCGATAGTGTTATGACGTGTTCCATGGGGATATGTTGAACAACCTTCACCTTTTTCCTCTTCTTAAACCACTTATTAAATGTTAGTGATATTTTTGAAATAGATGCTGTAATAGTTCTTCAAATGGTATTTGAATACTGATATCTTGGTTCAACTTAAGAAGAACTAAAATATACGAACTTGTATATTAAACGTAGTGTATCACCAATATGCATCAAGTGTATAGTCATGTCAGGCTGAAAAAGCTGTCGACCTGAAAAAGTTATCGACCTGAAAAAGCTGCATTTACTTGTACCCGAAAGAATCATTATCACGCGAAATATAGCGCCTCACCAATATGCGTTATGTGTATTGTCATGTCGAGCTGAAAAAGCTTTCAATCTGAAAAAGTTGTCGACCTAAAAAAACCAGACCCACTTGTACCCTAAAGAATCATTCACGCGAAATATAGTGTCTCATCAATATACGTTATGTAACCTAAAATTACTCTTAGTTGCCTATAAAAATCTCGCGCATTTTAGTTATTATTTGCGTGGTAATGAAACGAATAGAAAAACTTTCCATTAATTTTTCATTTTCGAGCATTACAACATGTTTGGACTCAATTACGTACCAAGGTGCTACTGTGGCAGACGTGCGATTTTGAAGCCATGTTGGTCAAATTGCAATCTAGAGCACATGCGTTGGATGTGTACAGAAGTTGTAAGTAATTATTCTTGGAAAAAATATTTGTTAATACTTTTTTATATAACATGTTAATTAATAGTCTTGTGTTATTTTCCCATTGGTAGGACAAAAATCAATGTGGTTATGAATAATGGTATGATGAACCCACGAATCAGGAATACTACAGACCATATTTGCTAAACATTTGGAATATGACCGGTGAATACGAACTCCAGATCGTGAAATTACAAGAACAACTTGCGACAGTGAAGGAGAAACTAAAAGAGGCAGAAGAAGAAAAAAATAGGTTGGAAGATAAATTTAAGTGGTTGAAGCATAGAATAATGGGCGATAGTGACTAAACAAACACATGGATGCATTGAGTGTAGTATTTTATTTTTATGTTGTACGTGACATGTATTATTTTTAATTGGTAACGAATTTAAATTTATGGTAAGCTATGGTTGTTTTTTGTGTTCTAGTGTTAAATTAATAAATAACCCGAGAAATAAGAACACATGCGTAAATTATGTAAAACATAAATAATGTTGCTATTATATATTTAATGTCATATATACAAATAATATTAAATGTCAATGTGTCCCACAACCTGTATGCTTTGAAGCATTGGCTGGCCTGAGGCGCATCCCATCTCGCCCGGCTACGCTATCAGTATCATTCTCATCACGTCACCTCTTTATCGGAGGATGCACTACAACATGATCGACGGTAAGGCCGGCAGACTCGGTAGAAGTGGCCGTCGGGCCAGTAGTAACCTATAAAATAATAAGATATTTTAGTATATGAAATATAAATTACTAATGTACGTGTTAGCAAATAAATTTTTAATGGTCATACCATGGTCTCACCGGGCTCCTGAATAAGATCATTTGTCTCCGGCATGTTAGTATCGCATAATATGGTCTCCATGACGGGCAATGACGATGTCTTTAAAAAAAATAAAAATGTTTAGATATTACTGACTAATCAATTTGATAAAAACAAGTAGAAATAATATTAATACAAACAAATTTGTGCCTCAGTAGCGCCACTCGCTCGGTGGCATGATGCTCGACTATATCAAGACATAACAGTGGGACGGAAGAACTCCATATAGCTCGGCTGCGGGAGCAATAATTGGGCAAACCATCTATGAGCGCGTCGTTGTATGGCCTCCATACGAACTATTTATTAAGCACAAGAATCGTGAGTAAACGCAACACAAATAAAGCTAGACCAAATAAACTTAAGTATATATGTACATGCGCGCCTTCAAGCAAATCCAACAAATCCCTGTAATAGGGGAGTTGTTGTCGAGCCTCGACCTCGCATCCGTAGCCTCTCCTATCAACCCACCTCCAAGATAAAGGGAGAAACGGTGGAGATGGCGCATCCGGAGCGATCGGTGGTAGAGGTGGCTGGAACTACAGGAATCGCTCCCAAGCCCAAACCTAATATAGATTGTGGACGTAAAATTTAAGGTCTTTTTTTATTATGTATGCTATAATCATGAAAATAATTGACTATGTTTTCACCAGCAGTAGCGGTAAAAATCCAGCAACTTCTCTCTGGGTGCCCATACACGCCCGACACATCTGCCTATACAGATAACCTAGAACAACTGCACCCTAATTGTAACCAAGTAAATCATCTAGCTCTCCAGATGATGTAGAAATCTCAAACTGACTAGGTTTCCCGAAGTATTGGGGAACAGTACACCACCTAACATCAACAGCAACATCAATCTTGTGTGCCGGTCGATATCCTCCGACGATGAATCATCTGTAATCTCCGCATCCATCGCTGGCAGATGTTGCCGGATGGGCGTCAGCTGCAATCGACTAACCCTACTCAATGCAGTCGGCGCCACTGGCTGGAAACCGGTGAGCCACTGCAGCATATGTAGGTAATGCACTCCCTATAGTCTCTAAGAGCATGCGGATAAGCTACAGGTAATCCATCAACCGACAGCCCGAAAAGAACCTCCACGTCCTTAAGCGTGATGGTCGCCTTGCCGATGGGTAGATGAAACGTGTGCATCTCCAGTCGCCACCGCTCTATCATAGCCGTGATCAACGCCCAGTCGAACTGCAACCGACCGATCTTTATGATCCTGTAGAAACCCGTATCCTAAAGGCGTCTATCTATACGAGGATGGACTAGGTTGTCCCTAATGAACTCCCACATATCGTCTATACGTCTAGGGCGGAATGTCTGGGCCAGACACTGCCCATCCCAGATGTATGAAGACCTATGGTTGCCATGTAGAAATAACAGCTCTCGAGATGCAGGTCCGGGATGCACAAGGGGAACCTCCATGACGATATCTGTAAATTGAAAAATATTAATTAAAGTATTTTTCTTTTTGATTGCTTAACATCCTTAAATATATTGCAATATCTTTTATATTAATATTTAGTCGATATTGTTACTATATTATTATTTAGATTGATACATTTTTTATAATATTATTTATATATTAATTTATTATTTTATATGTTTATTTTTTATTTTATATGTTAGTTTATTATTTTATATGTTTATTTTTTACTCATCTATTTTTGTGTATAATAGAATTAAATAATTAATTTTTATAACTATACATGATATAATTAATAAGTATTCATATAAAAATACTTAGTTTGACAAATATTGTTGTTTTTATGTTATTTCTTACATCTGTTGGCTAAAATTTGAGAGAGTTTGTGTTTGAACTATCATCGTTTTTCAGATAATTTTGGGGTTAATAGATAACTAAATGATTAATTTCAATATCTACAAAGATAATTTAGTAATTATTCATATAACAAAATTTAGGTTGATAAATTTTCTATATTAATATTTCATATGGTAGTTTATACAAAGTCAACTACCATTAGCTAAAGTTATTATCAGTTTTACTACGCTAAAGGGCACTATATTACAATTACAGGCACAACATAACACTAAAGGGAACTAAACAACAATAAAGTAACATATTAATATACGTACAACAATAAAATCCAAATAACATTAATAATTCATAAAAAAATAATTTATCTAATTTACTAATTTTTAAGCACATAAATAATCTAATCCGGATAAAAAATAATAAATTAATTTAATCACAAAACAATCACGAAAAAATATATACCACAGTAAAAAATAACTAATAAATATTTTTTATAACAACTAATAACATTAATTATTCATAAAATAATAATTTATCTATTTTACTAATTTTTTAGCAAATAAATAATCCAATCCAGATATAAAATAATAAATTAATTAAATCACAAAACAATCACGAAAAAACATAGACCACAGTAAAAAAATAACTAATACGCATTTTTATACATGAGTTTTACTAAAAAGTAAGTCGGAATACCTCAAATTTAAATTTTTTGAAAGGTGAAGATTTGATGAACTAGTAATATACGAGATCCACTACACGACAACGTCTTGGATCCGGTGTTTAGATTGCTACAATACAGAGAAGATACACTTTTTATGGGATGGGTGGGCTCCAATGGAGTTTTTTGCTTAAAAAATAGGGGGGGTGGCACTGGTTTGGGTGTTTGGGTGTGCTGCTGGTTTCTGGTTGGGGAAGGAGATGACCCCCACTTTTTTAAGTAAGTAGCGCATATATAGGATGCACTATACTATAGCGCGTCCTATATGTGCGCTATACCTCCCGCCCTTTTTGAGTTCAAATATAGCGCAGTTATTCACCGCGCTATATTTTAACGGACAAACGTGTCGTTAAGGTATAGCGCGGTGAATAATCGTGCTATATATAATATGGTACACATTTTTATTTTTACCAATTTGTATCGTTTGAGTCCAAAAGAACTACACTTTAATTTCGGATTCGAATATCGCTTCCTTGATAAGGTCCAGAATGACACAAGTTGCGAGAAATGCTCATCCTTCGAGGTTTGAAAGTACCATAAAATCACAAACCACAGGAAAATAGTTTCCAGCATGAACCTTGCACAAGGAGAAAAAGAGGTAGGTTATTGACATATACTTGAATATCATTGCATATTTATTAATAGAATATATCCAAAATAAGTAAAAACTGTTACTACTCTTCGAGGAATGTACAATTTACTGTTGGCATGTATTTCCTCTAAAGTAAGTTAAATGAGATTATACTCATAACCTCTAGGCCTTGAACTACCATGCAATCCTCAAAGGATTTTTAGAAGTGGAATGTAGAAAGAAAGGGGAACAAAAGGAAAATGCTTTCAACATTCATTAATTTTCATGTAATCTAATTTTTAAGTTTTAAGTGGGTAATAAGTCACACTTGCACATAGGATCACCAAATATGATTACATGAACTATAAAAATCCTCAAAGAACGAAACTCACAAGAATAATTGGAATTTAAGCAAGGAACTTAATGATGCGAAGAATGGTGGTATTGATTCTGGACTTTATTTTTCATAAGACTTACCAAAAGAAAATAACCATCTTATTTACACCAAAGTTATCTCATCTCTTTTGGTCTCACGCTAGGAAGCAATCTCATTTGTGTAAGTTTATAATGACAAAGAATAGAATGTAGAATCCTCCGTTCTTTCATGTCCAATATGTTTTCACTTTAAGTTATAAAATCAGAAAGTATTTTGATCATAGATAAAAAAATTATTATTGTAACCATTCTAAAAGAATCCAGCACCCACCTCTTTCACCACAACAAACAGATTTAACCAAACAAAATATAAAAAGCTCCAAGTTTTAGAATAACAAAACATATGCATCATATTTATTCATGGATACACAAAGGTCATTTTATGCCCCCCAAAAAAAGTTATCCTCTCTGAGCTCCTAAAAAGTGCACTCACTTACAGGGTATGTAGCAAGGGCTACTAAACTAGCAAGTAACAGCAGCAACTTTGATTATATTGAAAATACCAACTGGAAATTACATCTAAAAATGAAAATAAGAAGAAGCCGGAGATGAGAAGCAGAAGAAGGGGATGAGATCAGAGATACAGAGGAGTGGGATGAGAAGGGAATCTTTTCATAACAACTTTTGCCTAAATCACTACAATGCCTACGTCTGCTATATATAACTAACTCCTGCCCCACACACTTTCATTTAGCACTCACTACATAATCCATTAGGTTTGCAGGTGGTTGTTTCTTGCGTTTGCCTCTACCCAGATTGCCCTTCATCACTTCATTACCCAATTCATTCTCAATTGCCACATCAGCTTCCAACTCATCCGCCTTGTCAGCTTCGTCTAAGATTGTATTCACAACATTACCCCCATGCATATATAGCAGCAGCAAAATCAGTCAGCTGAAGAGGTGTAATCTGATTGTCAGGCTGGCCGGTACACTTCTTGAGCATGGATATATGAAAGACAGGATGAATCCTAGCAGCAGCTGGCAGCTCCAGCTTATAGGCAACATCTCCTACCCTTTTCAAGATGCGAAATGACCCAAAATATCTTTTACCCAGCTTATGTTGCTTTTGTAGTCGCACATAATGTTAACGATACGGTTTAAGCTTCACATAGACCCACTCCCCGACTTTATAGTGTAGTTCTTTTCGATGTTTATCAGCCAGTGCTTTCATCCGTCATTGAGCCTTAGCTAAATTATGCTTTAGGAGTTCCAAAACTATATCACGCTGCACAAGGAACTTCTCGCTGTTAGGGATATATTAGATATGTCCTAGATCCAATCTCATATTTGATGATTTGAACATATTTTTGTGAATGTTATTTGATATAAAAACATATGGCATTTGATATTCGTTTATCATAGTTATTATTAATTTCTTGATTAATTTAATAAGGTCCTTGATTAAATTTTGAGACTTGTCATCATGATGGAGATCATAATAATGAGAGTAAAGTCTCTTACAATTTAATCTAAATTTTGTTCTTGATCGTAGGATTATTAATTTGGACATTAGTAATCCAGTTAGATCAATATTTATGTGATCGTCTTTATGGGATAAAGATTAGTTGATCTCATTAACTAAATCACATAAATAGATGATGCATTTAGAGATATGATCATTGAACCGATTCATTGGATAATTCCTAATGGTTAGAATTACCATAAACTGTCAATAGGATATTCTCTTGAAGAATGTGATGAAAGAGTTTCCTTTGACCAAATATCATCATAGTAATTGACAAGTTATTTATTATGCTTTGATACTAGACACCTATGGCCATAGGGCGATAGTTGAAAGGATATTGGGTACGATTAAATATAGAATTAGTGATTGATCAAGATTGAATCTGTCAACTCTTGGTAATGAGTTTAAGCTCCATGTTGTCATAAATTATAACTGACCAAGTTAAGACCTTGGCCAGGGCGATTTAATGAAAGAAGAAAAGAGTTTCTTAGGTCATTCAATGATCGATTATTTTTTACACGAACACATAGTCGGTCGCTTATTAGGATTTGACAGTTGAACCATATCCTAGGGTGACCTAGAGCTATAAGGTGTAACGACCCGGCCGGTCGTTTCGAGAGTTATAACCCTATTTTTTCTATTTCTACTTATTTTTATGTTATTTAGCTATATTATGTTATATCAGATTAGTTGGTTCGGGTTCGGGAGGAACTCTGAGTGAAATGAGATACTTAGTCTCATAATTGAAAACTTGAGTTAGAAAAGTGGATCGGATATGGACCTATATGTAAACGATCTCGGATTCAAATTCTGATAATTCTAATAGCTCTGTATGGTGATTTTGGGCTTAGGAGCGTGTCCGGAATATGATTTGGAGGTTCGTAGAGGAATTATACTTGAAATGCCAAAAGTTTAATTTTTGAGAAGTTTGACCGGGGGGTTGACCTTTTGATATCGGGGTCGGAATCCGATTCTGAAAATTAGAATACCTCTGTTATGTCATATATGACTTGTGTGCAAAATTTGAGGTCAATCGGGCGTGATTTGATAGGTTTCGGAGTCGTTTGTAGAAATTAGAAATTTCAAAGTTCATTAGGCTTGAATTGGGGTGTAATTCATGGTTTTAGCATTGTTTGAGGTGATTTGAGGGTTTGACTAAGTCTGTATGATATTTTAGGACTTGTTGGTATATTTGGTTGAGGTCCCGAGGGGCTCGGGTGAGTTTTAGATGATTAACGGGCTAGATTTTTGGACTTGGAACTCTGCTGAAATTTTTCTGATACACCATCTGGTTTCCTTCATCGCGTTCGCGAGTGGAGCCTCGCGTTTGCGAAGAGGAGCTGGGAGGCTGGCAATATTTTCTCTTCGCATTCGCGAAGAGAGGCACGCGTTCGGGAAGAGAAACACGTGTTCGCAAAGGGTGGACTGGGTGTGCATCGCGAACGCGAGAGGTGTTACGCGTTCGCGAAGAAGAGAGGAAGCAGCCGAAGACCCCAGGCAATTGGTCTACGCGTTAGCGTAGGGGGATATCGCGTTCGCGTAGAAGGCATTGAGGCAGAGGCATTTTGTGCTTCGCAAACGCGAGGGTGATATCGCATTCGCAAAAGAGGAATTTGGACGGGAGTTATTTTGTGCTTCGTGAACGCGAGGCACTGATCGCGTTCGCGAAGAAGAAAAGTCTGGGCAGTGAGTTTAAGTTCGGAAAATGGGACTTCGTCCCATTTTCAGTTTTTGGAGATTTGGAGTTCGGAATTGAGGCGATTTTGGGTGATTTTCAGAGGAAACAACGAGGTAAGTATTCTTAACTCAATATTGGTTAAATTACCTAAATCCATGGTTGTTTTTATCATTTAATTGGTGAATTGAGTTGGGAAAATTTGAAAACCCTCTTGGTTTAAATTGAAGATCTGAGGGTCGAGTTGGGATCAGATTTTGGTAAAATTGGTATGGTTAGACTCGTGATTGAATGGACTTCCGGATTTTGTAACTTTTGTCGAGTTTCGAGGTGTAGGCCCTGCAGGCGAATTTTGAGCTAATTTTCGGATTTTTATGAAAAAATATTATTTTCTTATGGGATTAATTCCAATAAATTTTATTGACTGAAACGAATTATTTATGACCAGATTTGAGGCGTTTGGAGACCAATTAACGAGGAAAGGACATTGTAGAATAAGAATTTCGCGGTTTGAGATAAGTAATGATTGTAAATCTAGTCCCGAGGATATGAAACCCCGGATTTTGTATCATTATACTATTTTTAGTGACGCACATGCTAGGTGACGGGCGTGTGGGCGTGAGCTGTTGGGGATTTGTGACTTGGTCTGTCCCGTAGTAACTGTAAAGTTGCATACTTTGTTGAAACCATATGATACTTATATGTTTTAGAAAGAATTTCTGTAAATTAGGATGAATGCCATGTTTGGGCCTTGCACCAATGCTGTTTGGACCCTTAGGGGCTGTTTTTTACCATCCTCTCATTGTTTTCGATTGAAAATCTATACTCAGTCATGTTTATACTTGTTTACCGCATAACTCAGTTTTATGACTCTATTTGATGCATATAAATGTTTTGGGCCGAATGTCCTGTTTTACTAAAATGCCCGAGTGACTTGAGAGGTTTATGATTGAGTGAGGCCGAGGGCCTAATTTGTGAGGATGAGAGTGGATCGGGGCTGCCCACATGCAGTATACTTTATTATTATGGTACGTGAGTTGTCCGTACAGATTAGCTGAAAGAGCCCCTCCGGAGTCTGTACACACCCCCAGTGAGCGCAGGTACCTACTGAGTGCGAGTGGCGAGTGCCGAGTGACTGGAAGGCATGAGTGATTGTGAGGTATGCCCGAGTGGCAAGAGTAATTGTGAGTTATGCCCGAGTGGCACGAGTGACTGTGAGGTTTGCCCGAGTGGCACGAGTGACTGATGTTTTGCTTGAGAGGTTGTTTATGTGTGATGACACAAAATGTCATCTTTAAATTTAATAAGTAATTTTGTGTTCTAAGACCTCGAAAAGCACCATTTATCATTCCTCGACTTGCGTACGCAGTCCGTAAAATTTTTCGAAAAGTTTTCATGTGAAATAGAGCTTTAAAATTCAAGTGAGTTGACTTTGGTCAACATTTTTAGCAAACGGACCCAGATCAGTATTTTGATAGTTTCGGTAGCTCTGTATCGTAATTTGGGACTTGGGCATATGCCCGAAATTTACTTTGGAGGTCCCTACCTCAAGTTATGTTCAATTAACGGAACTAGCAATTTAAAGGCTAAATATTCCAAGTTTGACCGCAGGGTTGACTTTTTGATATCGGAGTCGGAATCTGAATCTGGAAATTTGAACAGCTCCGTTATGTCATTTATGACTTGTGTGCCAAATTTGAAGTCATTCCAGATTTATTTAATATGTTTTGGCACGAGATTTGCAAATTGAAAGTTTAAAACTCAAAGTTCGAATCGGGGTGTGAATTATAATTGCAGTATTGTTTGACGTGATTTTAGACCCCGAGTCAGTCCGTATTATGTTACGAGACTTGTTGGTATATTCGGACGGGATCCCGAGTAACCCGAGTGTGATATTGAAATCGGAACAAGAATTGGACTTAAGCAAAATCTGAAATTTTGGGTTCTGGTGTAATCGCACCTGCGGATTTTTGACCGCAGGTGCGAGCTTGCAGAAGCGAGACTTCCATCGCAGATACGGGATTGGTCTGGCCTGGGGTCTTCGCAGGTGCGGCCATTTTGCGCAGATGCGGATGTCGCAGGTGCGACAGGGGTGTCCGCAGATGCGGAACTTTACCTGGAAGCCTGACATCGCAAATGCTAGCTTTGTCTCGCAAATGCGAGTCAGCAAATGCAGAACTTTTGTCCGCAGATGCGAAAATGACTGGGCAGAACCCATAAATTCAAAAGTCGCCATTTTTACTCATTTTTGAGTTTTAAGTCTCGGATTTGGGCGATTTCAAGGGAGATTTTCACGACTTTGAATTAGGTAAGTGTTCTTTAACCAAAAGTGATTATATTTCACAAATCCATGTCTATATTCATCATTTATTTTGGATTTAGATGGAAGAAATTAAAATTTTTGTAAAACTTTCCAAAAACAAAAAATTAAGATTTGAAGGTCTATTTGATATCGGAATTGGACAAATTTGGTATGGTTGAACTCGTATCGGAATGGGTGTTCGGATTTCGCAAGTTTTTTCGGGATTTGAGACGTTGTCCCACTGCCGAATATTTTAATGAATTTCAGATTTTATCCGAAAAATTTATAAATTCATATGGAATTAATTCCTATGATTCGTATTGAATATATCGAATTGCTTGTGAATAGATTTGAAGCTTTCGGAGGTAAATTTAAAAGAAAAAGTTATGGTTGAGTAATTGATTGAAATTTGCAAAGCGAGGTAAGTGTCGTGGTTAACCTTGACTTGAGGGAATAGAATCCTTAATTTAATTGTTATGTGAATTGCATGTCAACGACGTATAGATGAGGTGACGAGTGTTTATACGTCGTCAAATTAATTGTTTGCCTGCTTACTTGAAAAAAATTATAAATTATTTTAAATCATGAATTAATTATTATAATAATTATTTCTTTCCTATTCTATACCAAATATTAATTCTTGAATTCCTACATTAATTGTTACATGCTACTTGAATTATGTGTCTTAATTGTTATTTGACATTTAGCATATTAAATATTAAACTGCCTATTTTCTCCCTGATTTCTATAATAATTTGCTATTTGGTCTTGTCTGTTTCATGATTAAATCATAATTATTGTATGCTTATTTTCTTATAATTTCATATTAATTGTTGCATTTATTGGGAAAATTTCTTCTATAAAAATTGATTGGAAAAGTTCATATTGGAGGATCGGGTTTCACACCGCAACAGACTTATGAAAAGTTAATATAGGAGGATCGGGTTGCACGCCGCAACAGACTTATTAAAAGTTAATATTGGAAGATCGGGTTGCACGCCGCAACAGACTTGTTAAAAAGTTAATATTGGAGGATCGGGTTGCACGCCGTAACAGACTTATTAAAAGTCAATATTGGGGGATCAGATTGCACGCCGCAATAAACTTAATGAAAAGTCGATATTGGGGGATCGGATTGCACGCCGCAACAGACTTATTTAAAAGTCTATATATATACTTGATTGAAATAAATATATAACAGACTTGATTAAAATGAATATATTGGTGGAGTGGATTGCACACTGCAACAGAACTGAATGTGAATATATTGTGAGAGCGGGTTGCACGCTGCAACAGAAATGAATGTGAATATATTGTGAGAGCGGGTTGCACGTTGCAACAGAATTAATGAAAATGATAATTGGTTATGACTATTGAGTTGCCTTCAATTATTATAAATGAATTACATGATTTATTTCTATTATTGTTGTTGTTACTAATATTGCGTACAGGTTAATGTAAGTGAACCGCCTTAGCCTCGTCACTACTTTGTCAAGGTTAGGCTCAGCACTTACCAGTACATGGGGTCAGTTGTACTGGTACTATAATCTGTACTTCGTGTGTAGATTTTGGAATTAGTCCTAGCGGCGTACTATAGAGTTGCTCGGATTTCAGCTACCAGAGGAGACTTGAGGTATAACAGCATGGCCTCCGCAGTTCTGAAGTCCCCGTCTATTTTACTTTAGCTGTGTGTTTATTCCCAGACAGCTTTATTTTATTCAGACCTTATTTGTATTTATTCTAGAAGCTCGTGCATTTGTGACACCAATTCTGGGATGGTATTTAGATACCGTTATTTTTATGGATTATTCACTATATTTCAAACTTTGCTTCCGCTTTTGTTTTCTTGATTATTAATAATTTAAAAATTATTTAAAAATTGGTTAATATTATTCTAACCTTGGCTTGCCTAGCAAGTAAAATGTTAGGCACCATCACGGTCCGAAGGAGGGAATTTCGGGTCGTGACAGTTGGTATCAGCGCACTAGGTTACATAGGTCTCACGAGCAAGCTTAGTAGAGTCTAAAGGATCGGTACGGACACGTCTGTACTTATCTCTCAGAGGCTATGAAGTTTAGGAACAATATCAGTTCTTTCTTATTATGTCGTGCGGTTTCATTCTATCATCGATGATTGAACCATTCTAATCTTGTTCTCTCGCAGATGGTGAGAACACGTAATACCTCTACCGATGGACAAGGACCAGAACACCCGGTGGCAACTATGGCCAAGAGAAGAGGTCGAGGTCGAGGTCGTGCTAGAGGCCGAGGCAGAGGCTCAGGTAGAGCTTAGTCTATAGCTCGAGCAGCTGCACCTATTGTAGAACCTCAGGTGGACCTTCAGGAGGAGGTTCCAGTTCAGAATATACCAGTTGGACCAGTTCAGGTCCCGGAAGGATTCATAGCCACTCTAGTACTTCAGGACGCTCTAGTCCGTTTGGTAAGTCTTATTGAGGGCGTGGCCCGGAATGGTACCTTTCCAGTGGCACCAGCCATCTCACAGGCTGGGGGAGGAGCACAAACTCCCACTACTCCGGCTCCGGAGCAGATGGCTCCCCAGAATCAGGCTCTAACAACCCCGCCAGTTGGGGTAGTTCAGCCAGTTGTTGCGGCACAGACCGGTGTATCATGACCCAAACTAACCTCTATCGTGATGGCGCCTATCGTGGAACTAGGCAAGCCGACTCATTTCCAAACAAACTGATATTTTTCATTTCAAAGATAATTTCAATACTAGTTAACATAAAACCTTCATTTAAGGAGTTCAAATTGAAGAAAATAGAAGTGCAGAAAAGAAAAGCCCGACATCGGGATATCACTAGTCATGAGCATCTTCTACAATCTGTCTAACAATATCAAGGCTAACTCAGCCTAGAAAATAGCTAAATACAACTAGAGGAAGATAAGAGAGAGAAGAGCAGGGGCTTCGATCGCCAAACAGCTACCTTGCTATCTCCAGAAAAATCTGCAACCAGAAACTCAATAACCACTACCGTGTCCAGCTACTCCTGAATCTGCACACAAGGTGCAGGGAGTAACATGAGTACGCCAACTCAGTAAGTAACAACAATAAATAAAGACTGAGCAGTAATGACGAGCAATAAAGCATTTAACGTTCATATCAGGAAATCTCAGTAAAATACAACATGCTTTAAAAATCAGGATTTGAATCAAACATCTCGTTTAAACCCAGTTCCAGTAAAAATCATTTAAAGATATTTTTCCAACAGCTTTTCAAACAAAGGCTCAATGCAAAGGTGAGCAAAAATGATGAAATCATAATCAGCCCCTCGGGCAAAACATGACTCATACACAGCCCCTCGGGCAAACCTCACAGTCACTCGTACCACTCGGACATACCTCACAATCACTCTTGCCACTCGGGTATATCTCACAATCACTCATGCCTCCCAGTCACTCAGCACTCGGCAATTAGCACTCGCACTCAGTAGGTACCTGCGCTCACTAGGGGAGTGTACAGACTCCAGAGGGGCTCCTTCAGCCCAAGCGCTATAATCTGCATGGACAACTCACGTGCTATAATAACAAAGTATGATGCAGGCGGGCAGCCCCGATCCACACTCATCCTCACAGATCAGGCCCTCGGCCTCACTCAGTCATAAATCTCTCAAGCTACTCGGGCATTTCTGTAAAACAGGGCATTCGGCCCAAAATATTTATATGCATAAAAAAAGAGTCATAAAACTGAGTTATGCGGTAAACAAGTATAAAAATGACTAAGTATAGATTTACAATCGAAAACAATGAGAGGATGGTAAGAAACAGCCCCTAAGGGTCCAAACAGCATTGGCCCAAGGCCCAATCATGACATTCAGCCCAATTTACAGAAATTCTTTCTAAAATATATAAATATCATATGGTTTCAACAAAGTATGCAACTTTACAGTTGCTACGGGACAGACCAAGTCACAAATCCCCAACAGTGCACACCCACACGCCCGTCACCTAGCATGTGCGTCACTAAAAATAGTGGAATGATACAAAATCCGGGGTTTCATACCCTCAGGACCAGATTTACAATCATTACTTACCTCAAACCGGTCAATCTATACCCCGCAATGCTCTTGCCTCTGGAATCGGCCTCCAAATGCTCCAAATCTATTCACAATCAGTACAATACCATCAATATATGCTAATGGAATGAATTCCACAAGAAAAGCTTCAAAATTAGACCAAAACCCGAAATTGGCTCAAACCCGGACCCCAGGCCCACGTCCCAAAATCCGACAAAATTCCCAAAACTAGAAATCTTATTCACTAACGAGTCTAACCATACCAAATTCATCAAAATTCGACATTGTTTGGTCCTTCAAATCCTTAAATTACTCTCCAAATATTCCAAGCCCTAACCCCTCATTTTCACTAATTACCATGATTAAAACAACGGAAAATCACCATATATACAAGTATTAGGGCTCAAGTAACTTACCTCAACGAAACCCCCTTGATTCCATCTTCAAACCCCTCCAAAAGCTCCAAAAACCGAGTTGAAATTGTGAAGAATGACCAAAATTCGTGAAGGGTTCTATTTATGGTTTCTGCCCAGGTTTTTCGCACCTGCAGCCATTTTCTCGCACCCGCGCGATCGCATCTGTGGTCCAAGGAGCCGTACCTGCGCAACTCACTTAATCACCCAGCTTCCGCACCTGTGGACCCCTTCCTCGCACCTGCAGACTCGTATCTGCGAAACCAGTCCAAACTCCTCATCTCTGCATCTGCGCTCAAGGCCTCGCACCTGCGGGCTCGCAGATGCGGCCAATTCTTTGCACCTGTGTTCCCAGCCTTGGCCCAGCGTCGCCCGCACCTACGCACTCCCCACGCGCACCAGTGGCCTTGCACCTGCGACCCTTTCTTCCGCTGGTGCGGAAATAGCAGAAGTAGCAACTCCAGCTGCAAAGTCAAACTTCGACCAATCCGTTAACCACCCGGAATCACCCCGAGGCCCTCGGGACCTCAACCAAAAATACCAACAGTCATGTAACAGCATACAAACTTAGTCGAACCTTCGAATCACTCAAAACAACATCCAAACACCAAATTACCCTCGGATTCAAGCCTAAGAACTTCTAAATTTCCAAATTCGGCAACCGATGCCGAAACCAACCAAACCACATCCAAATGTCTTCAAATTTTGCACACACGTCACAAATGACACTACGAACCTACTCTAACTTCCGGAATTCCATTCCGACCCCGATATCAAATTTTCCACTGCCGACCGAAATCGCCAAATTTCCAATTTCGCCAATTCAAGCTTAATTCTACCACGGATCTCCAAATCACATTCCGGACGTACTCCTAAGTCCAAAATCACCTAACGGAGCTAACGGAACCATTAGAATTCAAATCCGAGACCGTTTACACATAGGTCAACATCCGGTTAACTTTTCCAACTTAACTTTCTACTTAAGAGACTAAGTGTCTCAATTCACTCTGAAACCACTCCGGTCCCGAACCAACTAACCCGATATAACATAATATAGCTGAATAACACAAAAAGAAGTAGAAATGGGGAAAACGGGGCTATAACTCTCGAAACGACCGGCCGGGTCGTTACATCCTCCATCTCTTAAACATTCGTTCATCCTCGAACGGGTCTAGAAACATACTTGGAGTTTCGAATAGGCGTGGATATCTGCTCCGCATCTCCCGCTCGGTCTCCCAGGTGGCCTCCTCCATCGGGTGACCTCTCCATTGCACCTTTACTGAAGCTATATCCTTTGACCTCAACCTTCGAACCTGCCGATCCAAAATAGCCATCGGCTCCACATCATAAGTCATATCACCCTCCAATTTAACCGTGCTGAAATCCAAAACATGGGACGGATCTCCAATATACATCCGGAGCATGGAAACATGAAACACTAGATGCACACTCGACAAGCTAGGTGGCAAGGCAAGCTTATAAGCCACCTCCCCTATTCTCCGAAGCACCTCAAAAGGCCCAATGAACCGGGGGCTCAACTTGCCCCTCTTCCCAAAACCTCATAACACCCTTCATGGGTGATACCTTCAGCAAAACCTTCTCCCCAACCATGAAAGACGCATCACGGACCTTCCTATCCGCGTAGCTCTTCTGCCTAGACTGCGTTGTGCGAAGCCGCTCCTGAATCAATTTCACCTTATCTAATGCTTTCTGAACCAAGTCTATACCTAAGAGCCTAGCCTCACCCGGCTCAAACCATCCAACCGGAGATCTACACCTCCTCCCATATAAAGCCTCGTACGGAGCCATCTGAATACTCGACTGATAACTGTTGTTATATGCAAACTCCGCGAGTGGCAGAAACTGGTCCCGTGAACCTCCAAAGTCAATGACACAAGCACGCAACATGTCCTCCAATATCTGAATAGTGCGCTCGGACTGCCCGTTCGTCTGAGGGTGAAAAGTTGTGCTCAACTCAACTTGAGTACCCAACTCTCGCTGCACGACCCTCCAAAACTATGATGTGAACTGAGTACCCCTATCTGAAATGATGGAAACTGGGCGCCATACAGGCGAATGATCTCTCGGATGTAAATCTCAGCCAACCGCTCTGAAGAGTAAGTAGTACCAACTCTAATGAAGTGCGCGAACTTGGTAAGCCGCTCCACAATAACCCAAATAGCGTCGAACTTCCTCGAAGTCCGTGGGAGCCCAACTACAAAGTCCATGGTGATCCGCTCCCACTTCCACTCTGGGATCTTTAACCTCTGAAGCAAGCCACCCGGTCTCTGATGCTCATACTTAACCTGCTGACAGTTGAGACACCGAGCCACAAACCCAACTATATCCTTCTTCATCCGCCTCCACCAATAGTGCTGCATAAAATACTGGTACATCTTCGCAGCACCCAGATGGATGGAATACCGCAAGCTGTGGGCCTCCTCACGAATCAACTCTCGAAGCCCATCTACATTGGGCACACATATCCGGCCCTGCATTCTCAGCACACCGTCATCACCAATAGTTACATCCCTAGCATCACCTCTCTGAACCATGTCCTGAAGAACGAGAAAGTGGGGGTCATCATACTGACGCTCCCTGATACGGTCATAAAGAGAAGACCTGGAGACCATACAAGCCAATACCCGACTAGGCTCTGAAATATCCAATCTGACAAGTTAGCCTGCTAAGGCTTGAACATCCAATGCCAAAGGTCTCTCTACTGCTGGAAGATATGCTAAACTCCCCAAACTCTCTGCCCGACGACTCAAAGCATCAGCCACCACATTGTCCTTTCCCGGATGGTACAAAATAGTGTTATAATAGTCCTTAAGAAGCTCCAACCATCCCCGCTAACGCAAATTAATTTCCTTCTACTTTAACAGATACTGCAGACTCCGCTGATCAGTATAGATCACACAATGAACCCCATACAAATAATGACGCCAAATCTTCAAGGCGTGAACAATGGCTGCTAACTCAAGATCATGGACATGATAGTTCTTCTCATGGGTCTTCAAATGGTGAGGCATAGGCAATCACCCTACCCTCCTGCATCGAAACACAACCAATGCCTATCCTCGAGGCATCACAATACACAGTGTAAGAACCTGAAGCTGATGGTAGAACTAACACTGAAGTTGTGGTCAAAGCAGTCTTGAGCTTCTGAAAGCTCTCCTCACACTCATCTGACCACCTGAATGGAGCACTCGTTTGGGTCAATTTGGTCAATGGCGATGCAATAGATGAAAATCCCTCCACAAAGCGACGGTAGTAACCCGCCAAACCAAGAAAGCTCCTAATCTTCGTGGCTGAGGACGGTCTAGGCCAACTCTGCACTGCTTCTATCTTCTTCGGATCCACCTGAATACCCTCGCTGGACACCACATGTCCCAAGAATGCTACTGAACTGAGCCAAAACTCACACTTGGAGAACTTTGCATAAAGTTTCTCCTCCCTCAGCCGTTGTAATACAATCCTCAAGTGTTGAGCGTGCTCCTCCTGGCTACGAGAGTACACCAGGATGTCATCAATGAATACAACGACGAATGAGTCCAAATAGGGCTGGAATACACTGTTCATCAAATGCATGAACGTTGCTGGGGTATTGGTCAGCCCAAAAGACATCACCAAGAACTCATAATGGCCATATCGGGTCCTAAAAGCTGTTTTAAGAATATCTGGATCCTGAATCTTCAGTTGGTGATAACTGGACCTCAAATCAATCTTAGAGAACACCCTCGCTCCCTGAAGCTGGTCGAATAAATCATCAATGCGAGGCAAAGGATACTTATTCTTGACTGTGACCTTGTTCAACTGCCTGTAATCAATACACATTCTCATGGAACCATCCTTCTTCTTCACAAATAGAATCGGTGCACCCCAAGGTGACATACTAGGCCGAATAAACCCCTTATCAAGGAGTTCCTGAAGTTGTTCTTTCAATTCCTTCAACTTTGTCGGTGCCATATGATACGATGGAATAGAAATGGGCCGAGTGCCCTGCACCAAATCAATACCAAAGTCAATATCCCTGTTAGGCAGCATGCCCGGCAGGTCTGCAGGAAACACATCCGAAAAATCACGTACCACCGGAACAGAATCAATGACAGGAGTCTCTGCACTAACATCCCTCACAATAGCCAAATAAGATAGGCAACCCTTCTCAACCATGTGCTGAGCCTTCAAATATGAAATCACCCTACTTGGTACATAATCTACATAACTGCACCACTCAACCCTCGAAATTCCCGGCATAACCAACTTTACCGTCTTAGCGTGACAATCTAGAACAGCATGACATGGAGATAACCAATCCATACCCAATATCACATCAAAGTCAACCATACTGAGCAACAATAGATCCACTCGGGTCTCCAGACCCCCAATAGTCACCACACATCACCGATATATGCGGTCCACAATAATAGTATCACCCACAGGAGTAGATATATGTACAGATGAAACTAAAGACTCACGGGGCATATCCAGAAAATGGGCAAAATACGAGGAAACATATGAATACGTGGAGCCAGGGTCAAATAATACTGAGGCATCTCTGTGACAAACTGAGACAATACCAGTAATCACAGCATCTGAAGCAATAGCATCTGGTCTGGCAGGGAGAGCATAGAAACGGGCATGACCACCCCCTAATCTGCCTCCCCCTCTAGGGCGACCCCTAGCTGACTGACCTCCACCCCGAGCTGAAATGACGACCTCTATCGTGCTGGAACTAACCCCAAAAGGAGCACCGCTGAATCCAACCTGACCATGAGGCCTCTTGGCCTCTCGCTCAACCCTCTCCTGATCGCGAACCATCTCAATCTGTCAAGCAATGTCGACAACCTCATCAAAGGTAGCACCCGAAACCCGTTCCCTGGTCATGAGCAACTGTAACTGATAAGTGAGGCCATCAATAAACTTCATGATCCTCTCTCTGTCTGTGGGAACCAACCAGATAGCATGACGGGGAAACTCAGAGAATCACATCTCATACTGTGTCACAAACATATCGCCCTGGGGAAGCTGCTCAAACTGTCTACGCAACTCCTCTCTGCGGGATCGAGGCACGAACTTCTCCACAAAGACCACGGAGAACTACTGCCAAGTATGGGGTGCTGCGCCAACAGGCCTACGCCTCTCGTAAGTCTCCCACCATCTGAGTGCAGCCCTAGAAAACTGAAAGGTAGTGAATAAGACTCCACAAGTCTCATAAATACCAGCAGTACGGAGTATCCTCTGATACCTGTCCAAAATGTCCTGAGCATCCTATCTCTTTGTGCCACTGAAAGGTGGTGGCTGGAGTCTCCCAAACCTCTCCAACCTACGCTGATCATCCTCAGGCATAGCAGGAACCACAAAAACAAAAGAGTCATAAAACTGAGTTATGCGGTAAACAAGTATAAACATGACTGAGTATAGATTTTCAATTGAAAACAATGAGAGGATGGTAAGAAACAGCCCCTAAGGGTCCAAACAGCATTGGCGCAAGACCCAAACATGGCATTCAGCCCAATTTACAGAAATTCTTTCTAAAACATATAAGTATCATATGGTTTCAACAAAGTATGCAACTTTACAATTGCTATAGGATGGACCAAGTCACAAATCCCCAACAGTGCACGCTCACACGCCCGTCACCTAGCATGTGCGTCACTAAAAATAGTAGAATGATACAAAATCTGGGGTTTCATACCCTCATGACCAGATTTACAATCGTTACTTACCTCAAACCGGTAAAATCTCTACCCCGCAATGCTCTTGCCTCTGGAATCGGGCTCCAAATGCTCCAAATCTATTCACAATCAGTACAATACCATCAATATACGCTAATGGAATGAATTCCACAAGAAAAGCTTCAAAATTAGACCAAAACCCAAAATTGGCTCTAACCTGGCCTCCGGTCCCACATCCCAAAATCTAACAAAATTCACAAAACTAGAAAGCTCATTCACTCACGAGTCTAACCATACCAATTTCATCAAAATTCGACATTGTTTGGTCCTTCAAATCCTTAAATTACTCTCCAAATATTCCAAGCCCTAACCCCTCATTTTCACTAATTACCATGATTAAAACAACAGGAAATCACCATATATACAAGTATTAGGGCTCAAGTAACTTACCTCAACGAAACCCCCTTGATTCCCTCTTCAAACCCCTCCAAAAGCTCCAAAAATCGAGTTGAAATTGTGAAAATGATCAAAATTCGTGAAGGGTTCTATTTATGGTTTCTGCCCAGGTTTTTCTCACATGCAGCCATTTTCTCGCACCCGCGCGACCGCACCTGCAGTCCAAGGAGCCGCACCTACATAACTCACTTAATCACCCAACTTTCACATCTGCGGACCCCTTCCTTGCACCTGCGGACTCGCATCCGCGGCCTCAGGTCCGCATCTGCAAAACAAGTCCAAACTCCTCATCTCCGCATCTGCGCTCAAGGCCTCGCACCTGCGGGCTCGCAGATGCGGCCAATTATTCGAACCTGCGTTCCTAGCCTTGGTCCAGCGTCGCCCATACCTGCGCACTCCCCACGCGTACCAGAAGCCTCGCACCTACAACTCTTTCTTCCGCAGGTGCGGAAATAGCAGAGGCAGCAGCTCTAGCTGCAAAGTCCAACTTCGACCAATCCGTTAACCACCCGGAATCACCCCGAGGCCCTCGGGACCTCAACCAAAAATACCAACAAGTCATGTAACAACATACAAACTTAGTCGAACCTTCGAATCACTCAAAACAACATCCAAATACCAAATTACCCTCGGATTCAAGCCTAAGAACTTCTAAATTTTCAAATTCGGCAACCGATGCCGAAACCAACCAAACCACGTCTGAATGACACTACGAACCTACTCCAACTTCTGGAATTCCATTCCGACCCGATATCAAATTTTCCACTGCCGACCGAAATCGCCAAATTTCCAATTTCGCCAATTCAAGCCTAACTCTACCACGGACCTCCAAATCACATTTCGGACGCACTCCTAAGTCCAAAATCACCTAACGGAGCTAATAGAACCATCAGAATTCAAATCCAAGATCGTTTATATATAGGTCAACATCCGGTTGACTTTTCCAACTTAAGTTTCTTTTTAAGAGACTAAGTGTCTCAATTCACTCTGAAACTACTCCGGTCCCGAACCAACTAACCCGATATATCAAAATATAGTTGAATAACAAAAAAAGAAGTAGAAATGGGAAAAAGGGCTATAACTCTCGAAACAACCGATCGGGTCGTTACACGGTGATAGGCCCGCCATGTCTTTTGAGGCCTTATTGAGACTGGATAAGTTCACTAAGCTCTTTCCAGTTCACTTTAGTGGTACACCTATTGAGGACCCACAAGATTATCTTGAACGCTTCCATGAGGTGCTGCGAAACATGGGTATAGTTGAGACCAATGAAGTTTATTTTGATGTATTCCAGATGACGGGTTCCGCCAAGAGGTGGTGGAGAGATTACACATTGACCCGACCAGTCGGATCACCTGCACTTACCTAGGAGCAGTTCTCTCAGCTATTTCAGGAGAAGTTCCTCCCTATCATACTAAGAGATGAATTCCGCAAGCAATTTGAGTGTCTACAGCAGGGCAATATGACTGTTACTCTGTATGAGTCCCGTTTTGTGGATTTGGACCGTCATGCTCTCCTTTTACTACCTACGGAGGGAGAGAGAGTGAGGAGGATCATTGATGGACTCACTCACCCTATCAGACTTCAGATGGCCAAGGAGACCGGAAGTAAGATTTCTTTTCAGGCGGCTGCTAATGTCACAAGGAGGATCGAGATGGTTCTTACACAAGCAAGAGGGCAGAGATCCGATAAGAGGCCTCGTCAGTTCGGTGGTTACAGTGATACCTCGTCTGGAGGCAGGGGTAATATTTGTAGGGGTCATCCTCCCAGATCGTTTCATTCATCACTTCATGTATCTCCCGGTGCTTTAGGGAGTCACAGTCCTATTATGCCTTACTCTGGGCAGCCAGTATTCAGTGCACATTCAGCTCCTATCAGTGCACCACAACTCCAAAGTTACTACAGTGGTTATCCGGCCCATCTGGGTCAGCTTCAGCTTCAGCAGCCACGGCATCAGGATGGGTGTTATGGGTGTGGGAACATTGGTCAGATCAGGAGGTATTGCCCTAGATTGGCGAGTAACAGATCTCGGCAAGATTCTTGTGCCATCATACCGGCATCGGCTGCTTCACCGCCTGCTCAGTCAGCTAGAGGTAGGGGTCAGGCAGCTAGAGGTAGAGGTCAAGCCATTAGATGTGAAGGTCAGACCGTCAGAGGTGGAGGCCAGCCAGTTAGAGACCGTCCCAGAGACGCAGTTCAGAGTGGTGGGGCCCAGCCCCGATTTTATGCTTTTCCAGCTAGGCCTGAGGCCGAGTCATCTGATGTTGTGATCACAGGTATTATTCCAGTTTTCCATAGAGATGCTTCAGTTCTATTTGATCCAGGATCTACTTATTCCTTTGTGTCCTCCTATTTTGCTTCATATTTGGCTGTGCCTTGTGATTCTCTGAGTGCTTCTGTGTATGTATCTACACCGGTGGGAGACTCTGTGGTAGTAGATCATGTCTATCATTCATGTGTGGTTACTATTGATAATCTTGAAACTAGTATGGATCTTCTACTTCTTGATATGGTATATTTTAATGTCATCTTGGGTATGGATTGGTTGTCTCCTTATCATGCTATATTGGACTATCATGCCAAGATAGTGACCTTAGCTATGCTGGGGTTACCTCGGTTAGAGTGGAAAAGAACTCCTGGCCATTCTGCCAGCATGATTTTTTCTTATATGAAAGCTCGGCATATGGTAGAGAAAGGGTGTCTAGCCTATTTGGCTTATATTCGCGATCCCAGTGCGGATGTCCCTTCTATGGACTCGGTGCCAGTTGTTCGTGAATTTTCAGAAGTATTTCCTGCAGATCTGTCGGGGATGCAACCCGACAGAGATATTGACTTCTGTATTGATTTGGCTCTAGGCACTCAGCCCATTTCTATTCCACCATACTGTACGGCCCCGCTAGAGTTGAAAGAATTGAAAGAGTAGTTACAAGACTTGCTTGATCAGGGATTCACTAGACCCAGTGTCTCGCCCTGGGGTGCACCAGTATTATTTGTAAAGAAGAAAGATGGCTCGATGCGGATGTGTATAGACTATCGGCAGTTGAACAAGGCCACTATAAAAAACAAATATCCGCTGCCAAGAATTGATGACTTATTTGATCAGCTTCAGGGTGCCAAGGTATTTTCGAAAATTGGTTTGAGATTTGGTTACCATCAGTTGAAGATTAGGGCATATGATATCCCTAAGACAGCTTTTCGGACTCGGTATGGGCATTATGAGTTCCTAGTGATGTCATTTGGGTTGACAAATGCTCCAGCAACATTTATGGATTTGATGAATCGCGTGTTCAAGCCTTATTTGGATTCTTTTGTGGTCGTATTCATTGATGATATCTTGATTTACTCCAACAGTCGAGAGGAGCATGAACAACATCTTCGAAGTGTGCTTCACACCTTGAAGAATAATCAGTTATATGCCAAATTTTCAAAATGCGAGTTTTGTTTAGACTCAGTTGCCTTTTTGGGGCATGTTGTATCGGCAGAAGGCATAAAGGTGGATCCTAAAAAGATTGAGGCTGTTCAGAATTGGCCTAGACCTACTTCACTTACAGAGATCCAGAGTTTCCTGGGTTTGGCAGGTTATTATCGTCGGTTCGTGGAAGGGTTTTCATCTATAGCAAGCACATTGACCAGACTAACCCAGAAGGGTGTACCATTCAGATGGTCAGATGAGTGTGAGTTGAGCTTTCAGAATCTCAAGACCGCTTTGACTACGGCACTAATATTGGTATTACCCACAGGTTCAGGATCATTTACGGTATATTGTGACGTATCTCACATTAGGCTTGGTGCAGTATTAATGCAAAATGGCAAGGTAATTGCATATGCGTCGCGACAGTTGAAAGTTCACGAGAAGAATTATCATGTTCATAACTTAAAATTGGCAACCATTGTTCATGTGCTGAAGATTGGAGGCATTACCTCTGCGGTGTCTCGTGTGAGGTATTTACTGATCATCGTAGCCTTCAGTATCTGTTCAAACAAAAAGATCTTAATTTGAGGCAGAGAAGATGGTTGGAGTTGTTGAAAGACTATGATATCACCATTTTGTATCACCCCGGAAAGGCCAATGTGGTGGCCGATGCTTTGAGTGGAAAGGCTGTGAGTATGGTCAGTCTTGCGTATATTCTTATTGGTGAGAGGCCATTAGCTGCAGATGTTCAGAATTTGGCTAATCAGTTCGTGAGGTTAGATATTTCAGAACCCAGTCGGGTTCTAGCTTGCACAGCTGCTCGGTCTTCCTTATATGAGTGCATCAGAGAGAGGCAGTATGATGATCCTCATTTACTTGTCCTTAAGGACACGGTGCGGCACGGTGATGCCAAACAGGTTCCTGTGGGGGAATTTGGAGTTCTGTGAATGCAAGGCCGTATTTGTGTGCCTAATGTGGTTGGGATTCATGAATTAATTCTTGAAGAGGCACCCAGTTTCAGGTATTCTATTCATCCAGGTACCACTAAAATGTATCAATATTTGTGGCAACATTATTGGTGGAGGAGAATGAAAAAGGATATAGTTGCACATGTAGCTCGGTGTCTGAATTGTCAGCAAGTTAAGTATGAGCATCAGAGACCTGGTGGGCTCCCAAGGACTCAGAGAAAATTTGACGCAGTTTGGGTTATTGTGGACAGGTTGACCAAGTCAGCCCATTTCATTCCAGTGGCAGTTACCTATTCTTCAGAGAGGTTAGCTGAAATTTACATTCGTGAGATTGTCTGCCTTCACGGTGTGCCCGTGTCTATTATTTCAGATCGAGGTACGCAGTTTACCTCACATTTTTGGAGGGCTGTACAGCGTGAGTTAGGCACGCGGGTGGATTTGAGTACAACATTTCATCCACAGACAGACGGACAGTCAGAGTGCACCATTCAGATATTGGAAGATATGATTCGCGCTTGTGTTATAGACTTTGGAGGTTCTTGGGATCATTTCTTACCACTTGCGGAGTTTGCTTATAATAATAGCTACCAGTCGAGAATTCAGATGGCTCTATATGAGGCATTATATGAAAGGCGATGCTGATCGCTAGTTGGTTGGTTTGAACCGGGAGAGTCTCGGTTGTTGGGTACCGATTTGGTACAGGATGCCTTGGATAATGTCAAGATTATTCAGGATCGACTTCGCACAGCTCAATCTAGGCAAAAGAGTTATGCCGACCATAAAGTTCGTGATATTGCATTCATGGTTGGAGAATAAATATTGCTCCGGGTTTCACCTATGAAAGGTGTAATGAGGTTCGGAAAGAAGGGCAAGTTGAGCCCTAGGTATATCGGACCCTTTGAAATTCTTGAAAGGGTGGGTGAAGTAGCCTATAGTCTTGCATTACCACCTAGTTTATCAGCGGTTCATCCGGTGTTCCATGTGTCTATGCTCCGAAATATCATGGTAATCCGTCCCATGTGTTAGATTTCAGCTCAGTCCAATTAGACAAAGATTTGACTTACGAGGAGGAGCCGGTGGCTATTCTAGCCCGGCAGGTCTGACAGTTGAGGTCAAAGAGTTATCCTTTAGTTCGGGTGCAATGGAGAGGTCAGCCGGTAGAGGCATCTACCTGGGAGTCCGAGTCGGACATGCAGAGTAAATATCCACAACTTTTCTCCAGCTCGGGTACTTTTTCTAACTCCGTTCTAGGACGAACGTTTGTTTTAGAGGTGGAGAATGTGATGACTCAAAATGTCATCTTTAAATTTAATAAGTAATTCTATGTTCTAAGACCTCGAAAAGCACCATTTATCATTCCTCGACTTGCGTGCGCAGTCCATAAAATTTTCCGAAAAGTTTTCATGTAAAAAATGGATTAAAATGTGAAATAGAGCTTTAAAATTCAAGTGAGTTGACTTTGTTCAATATTTTTAGCAAACGGACCCGGATCAGTGTTTTGACCATTTCGGTAGCTCCGTATCGTGATTTGGGACTTGGGCGTATGCCCGGAATTTAATTTGGAGGTCCCTAGCTCAAGTTATAACCATTTAACGGAACTAGCAATTTAAAGGCTAAATATTCCAAGTTTGACTGCGGGGTTGACTTTTTGGTATCGGAGCCGGAATCCGAATTTGGAAGAAATTAGAATTTTTGTAAAACTTTCCAAAAATGAAAAATTAAGATTTGAAGGTCCATTTGATATCGGAATTGGACAAATTTGGTATGGTTGAACTCGTATCGGAACGGGTGTTCGGATTTCGCGAGTTTTTCCGGTATTTGATATGTGGGTCCCACTGCCGAATATTTTATTAAATTTCGGATTTTATCCGGAAAATTTGTAAATTCATATGGAATTAATTCTTATGATTCGTATTGAATATATCAAATTATTTGTGAATAGATTTGAAGCTTTCGGAGGCAAATTTAAAAGGAAAAGTTGTGGTTGAGTAATTGATTGAAATTTGCAAAGCGAGGTAAGTGTCGTGGTTAACCTTGACTTGAGGGAATAGAACCCTTAATTTAATTGTTATGTGAATTGCATGTGAACGACGTATAGACGAGGTGATGAGTGTCTATACGTCGTCATATTAATTGTTTGCCTGCTTACTTGAAAAAAATTATAAATTATTTTAAATCATGAATTAATTATTATAATAATTATTTCTTTCCTATTCTATGCCAAATATTAATTCTTGAATTTCTGCATTAATTGTTATATGCTACTTGAATTATGTGTCTTAATTGTTATTTGACATTTAGCATATTAAATATTAAACTGCCTATTTTCTCCTAGATTTCTATAATAATTTGCTATTTGATCTTGTCTGTTTCATGATTAAATCATAATTATTGTATGCTTGTTGTCTTATAATTTCATATTAATTGTTGCATTTATTGGAAAAATTTCTTCTATAAGAATTGATTGGAAAAGTTAATATTGGAGGATTGGGTTGCACGCCGCAACTGACTTATGAAAAGTTAATATTGGAGGATCGGGTTGCATGCCACAACAGACTTGTTAAAAAGTTAATATTGGAGGATCGGGTTGCACGCCACAACAGACTTGCTAAAAAGTTAATATTGGAGGATCGGGTTGCACGCCGCAACAGACTTGTTAAAAAGTTAATATTGGAGGATCGGGCTGCATGCCGCAACAGACTTATTAAAAGTCAATATTGGGGGATCGGATTGCACGCCACAATAGACTTAATGAAAATTTGACATTGGGGGATCAGATTGCACGCCGCAACAGACTTATTTAAAAGTCTATATATATACTTGATTGAAATAAATATACAACAGACTTGATTAAAATGAATATATTGGAGGAGCGGGTTGCACGCCGCAACAGAACTGAATGTTAATATATTGTGAGAGTGGGTTGCACGCTGCAACAGAATTGAATATGAATATATTGTTAGAGCGGGCTGCACGCTGCAACAGAATTAATGGAAATGATAATTAGTTATGACTACTGAGTTGCTTTCAATTATTATATATGAATTACCTGATTTATTTCAATTATTGTTGTTATTACTAATATTGCGTACAGGTTAATGTAAGTGAACCGCCTTAGCCTCATCACTACTTCATCGAAGTTAGGCTCAGCATTTACCAGTACATGAGGTCGATTGTACTGATACTACACTCTGCACTTCTTGTGCAGATTTTAGAGTTGGTCCCAATGGCGTACCATAGACTTGCTCGGATTTCAGCTACCAGAGGAGACTTGAGGTATAACTGCATGGCGTCCGCAGTTTTGAAGTCCCCATCTATTTTACTTTAGCTTTGTATTTATTCCCAGACAGCTTTATTTTATTCAGACCTTATTTGTATTTATTCTAGAAGTTCGTGCACTTGTGACACCAATTCTGGGATGGTATTTAGACACCGTTATATTTATGAATTATTCACTATATTTTAAACTTTACTTCCGCTTTTGTTTCCTTGATTATTAATAATTTAAAAATTATTTAAAAATTGATTAATATTATTCTAACGTTGGCTTGCCTTAGCAAGTGAAATGTTAGGCGCCATCACGGTCCGAAGGAGGATATTTTGGGTCGTGACATTATGATTTCATCATTTTTGCTCACCTTTGCATTTTTCCTCTGTTGGAAAACTGTTAAAAAATATCTTTAAATGATTTTTACTGGAACTAGGTTTAAACGAGATGTTTTGATTCAAATCCTGATTTTAAAAGAATGAGGTATTTTACTAAGATTTCATGATATGAACATTATATGCTTTATTGCTCGTCACTACTGCTCAGTCTTTATTTATTGTTGTTACTTACTGAGTTGGCGTACTCACGTTACTCCCTGCACCTTGTGTGCAGATCCAGGTGTAGCTGGACACGGTTGCAGTTGTTGATTGCAGATTTTTCCGGGGATCGCAAGGTAGCTGTCTGGCAATCGTAGCCCTGCTCTTCTCCCTCTTATCTTCCTCTAGTTGTATTTAGTTACTTTTTAGGCTGAGTTAGCCTTGATATTGTTAGACAGTTTGTAGTAGATGCTCATGACTACTGACACCCCGATGTCGGGCTTTTCTTTCCGCACTTTTATTTTGATTGGAACTCCTTTAGGTTTTTATGTTAAATAACATTGAAATTATCTTTGAAATGAAATTATCGGTTTGTTTTGGAAATGAGTCGTCTTGCCTAGTTCCGTGATAGGCACCATCACGACAGGGGTTAGTTTGGGTCGTGACATAAGGGCAGAAGGAATTAATATATTATTCTTCTGCAGGTTCTTGAGAGTAAATTGTATACTTCTGTCACGACCCGAAATTCCCACCGACAGGACCGTGATGACGCCTAACATTTCACTTTCTAGGCAAGTCAACGTTAGAGAATCATTTACCAATTCCTTATTTCCATTCAGTAATTAACAATAATTAACTACAATGAAATATAACAAGTGCGGAATATCATAAATCTCTATTAACTACTACCACCCGGATCTGGAGTCACAATTCACGAGCATTCTAGAATTTACAACAAGTAATAGTCTGAAGGAAATACAACTGTCTGAATGAAAGAAAACAGTAAGACATAAAGGATGGACGGGGACTTCAAGGTCTGTTAACGCCGATAGATCTACCTTGAGTCTCTGGACAACGGACCAGTAGCAAATCTTGATCAACCTGAGCCGGTATAAAAATCTGCACAGAAAGTGCAGAGTGCAGCATCAGTACAACCGACCCCATGTACTGGTAAGTGTCGAACCTAACCTCGGCGAAGTAGTGATGAGGCTAAGACAAGACAGTCACATATAACCTGAACAGTCTAATCATGCTAGAGGCAACAACAATAAATAAAACAATAATGCAGAAATAATGGTAGGGGAACATACAGTGGGGAAATACAACATAAGAAGTGAGAATAATGAAAAGACATAATTAAACCGGAAATCCTTAAACGAATTGAGCAATTAAGACAACAAGGAAAACTGCACGGCATCACCCTTCGTGCTTTTACTCTCAACCTCACCAAATAACAAATAAGACTACACGGCATCACCCTTCGAGCTTTTACACTCTTCCTCACAATATAATTAAATTATGCACGGCATCACCCTTCGTGCTTTACACTCTTCCTCACAATATAATTAAATTATGCACGGCATCGCCCTTCGTGCTTTTACTGTCTTTCTCACAATTCACAGAATCAATAACAACGGATAGAGAGTAGTTTCACACTCTTCCTCACAATATAATTAAATTATGCATGGCATCACCCTTCGTGCCTTACACTCTTCCTCACAATTAATAGAATCAATAACAACGGATAGAGAGGAGTTTCACAAGAAAATCAATATTTCATAAATGATTACTTTCACAATTTAACATCTCAACCTCGAATTAATATTCACAATTTTATCGACCTTGGTGGAACAGGATACAAGTTTCCCAACATTTCAACAACAACAATAAGCATGGATAACAAGATTTAAGACTACAAATTTGCAAGAATGGAATTTCACTCGCGTGCTATGACTCGACCACAACGTATAGATGCTCGTCACCTCAACTATACGTCGTATTCAACAATAAAACACGTAGAAAATACTCACACATAACCTATTCCCTCAAGCCAAAGTTAGGCACAACACTTACCTCACTCCGAAGGCCACTTAATTCTCAATCACAGCTTTTCCTTTGGAATTCACCTCCAAACCACTCATATCTATTCAAAAATGACTCAATAATATCAAATATTACTAAAGGAATCAATTATATTTCATAAATTAAATTTTTCATTTTTTCCTCCAAAAAGTCGAAAAATTGACCCCGGGCTCGCTTGGTCAAAATCCGAGGTTCGGACCAAAATCTTTTTACCCATTCACCCCCGAGCCCGAATATGTAATTAGTTTTGGAATCCGACCTCAAATTGAGGTCTAAATTCCCAAATTCCCGAAATCCCTATTTTCTACCCTAACCCCTAATTCTACCATGAAACTCTAGATTTTAGGTTGAAAATTCAAGAAATGTAATGGGTAATTGAAATAAAATTGTTTATAATCACTTACCAACAATTTGGAGAAGCAATGACTCTTGAAAAATCGCCCCTCACCGTTTGGTTTTTGAGAAAAATGAGTTTTTTGGCAAAACTCCCGTTTTGGATTCTGTTAAGTGCTGGGTGACAGTGTTCATCGCGTTCGCGAGAGCACAGCCGCGTTCGTGAAGGGTACTGGCTGCCAAGCCTTCGCGTTCACGAGGCAGTGCTAGAGTTCGTGTAGGCTACCCTTCACTAGTCTTCACGTTCGCGAGACGTTGCTCGCGTTCGCGATGAAGAAAAGGCTGACTCCCCCCTCCGCAGTGCCTAACACTACGCGTTCGCGATGGGCTTGTCGTATTCGCAAAGGGTAACGCCCCCATCACTTCATGTTTGCGTTCGCGAAGAAGAAATCCTCAGCTGCCCAGTTTACTCTTCGTGTTCGCGAGAGTACCTTCGTGAACGCAAAGAAGGACATGCCTTTTGATAATATCAAAAGGGACTTACCTCAAAAGGGACTTACCAGATTCGTGAAAGCTTTTATGTTGAAAATTAATGAAAATAAGAATGTTTGCCTTTTGATAATTTCTACTCCATAATATTGAATTATCATTGAATAATCCGACTAGATTACATGTTTTTGAGGTGTAAATCGGCGGTTTTGAACTTAGGGATTTGAAATAAGATTTGATGATTTGGAGGTCGAGTTGATGTCGTATTTTGGTAAAATTAGTATGGTTAGACTTGCGGTGGAATAAGATTTCGAATTTTGTAACTTTTGTTGGGTTCCGAGACGTGGGCCCCACGAGCGATTTTTGAGCTAATTTTTGGATTTTTATGGAAATTCATTATTTTCTTATGGAATTAATTCCAATGAATTTTATTGACTGAAATGAATTATTTATGACCAGATTCCAGGCGTTTGGAGACCAATTCACGAGGAAAGGACATTGTAGAATAAGAATTTCACGGCTTGAAGTAAGTAACAGTTTTAAATCTGGTCCTGAGGGTATTAAACCCCAGATTTTGGTATCATCTAACTATTTTGGAGGTGACGCACATGCTAGGTGATGAGCGTGTGGGCGTGCACCGAGGGGATCATGACTTGATCTGTCCCGGGAAACTGTAAAGTTGAATAATTTGTTGTTAGCTATATGCCCTCTATGTATTGATAAAATTTGACTGTAAATCATGTTAGAAATCATGCTTAGGCTATGTGCTGGTACTGTTGGGACCCACAGAGGTCGTGTACTTGTTGAATTGCCTGCTAAATGCTATATTTACCCAGTCTCAGTTTTCACTTGCACATTTTATCTCACTATTATTATTATTGATACATCATATCATTGTTGTTTGGGCTGATTTCATGATTATTGAGAGCCCGAGAGACCGGAGAGATTTATGACTGAGGGAGGCCGAGGGCCTGTTTGTGAGGATATTTTATGGATCGGGGATGCCCGCCTGCAGGAGGCCTTATTGTCTTATTATTGCACGTGAGTTGGCCGTGCGGATCCTTATATTATTATTACACGTGAGTTGGCCGTGCATCACGTGAGTTGGCCGTGCGGATCCAGATATTTATATTATGGCACGTGAGTTGTCCGTGCTTATAGTGCTTGGGCTGTAGGAGCCCCTCATAAGTCTGTACACCCCAGTGAGCGCGGGTTCCCATTGGGAGTGAGTGATGAGGGCTTGGAGCTCTGTGAATGATGAGGGCTGGGAGCCCAGTGAATGATTGTTGTCCTAAGAGGTTGTACTTGATTTCCAATTGTTGTTGCACTTAGTTGCTATCTGTCATTGTTGTGAAATCTTTGAAAGATTGTTGATATACGGAATACATGAACAGGAACTGTATAAAAAAAATGATTTGACATTAAATTGCCAGATTTGATTGCATGTCTATTCTTTTGCTAGAATTACTGGAAATGAACCATAACTGTGTAGTTCGTTACCATCTTCAGTTCCTTATTTATTATTGTTACTTGCTGAGTTGGTTGTACTCATACTACACCCTGCACTTTGTGTGCACATCCAGGTGTTCCCGGACATAGCGGGTGTTGATCCTTTCGCGCGGTTGATTTTTAGGAGATTTTGAGGTAGCTACCATGTTCCGCAGACCTTGTCTCTCCTTCTCTATTTCTTTGTTAACTGTATTTGGTCTTAGACTAATATAGACTATACTTTTTAGACTTGTATTCATATTAGATGATCATGTACTCACTGACACCAGGTTTTGGGGAGTGTTTGTATTCTATTTAAATATTATATTTTCAATCTTGAGAGAAATTGTGGTTTATTGAGATTTTCGGCTTGCCTAGTATTGAGATAGGGTCCATCACGATGGGTGAGATTTTGGGTCGTGACAAGTTAGTATCAGAGCCTAGGTTAAATAGGTCTCACGAGTCATGAGCAGGTTTAGTAGAGTCTTGCGGATCGGTACGGAGACGTCTGTACTTATCTTCGAGAGGCTGCAAAAACCGTAGGAAAACTTCACTTTCTTGTATTCCGTCATGCGAATTTGTTGATTCCGAAAACTAAATTTCTATTAATCTATTCTGTCACAGATGGTTAGGACACATACTACTGGATTGTACGGTCAACCACCAGTGCCACCAGTTAGGGCCGCGAGAGGTCGGGGTCGTGGTAGAGGCCGGGGCCGAGGTGTAGCTTGTACCACAGTTGGAAAATAAACTGTAGTACCACCAGTTATTCCAGCTCAGGAGCAGAATCCAAATATAGTTGAGCCGATAGGATCAGCTCAGGCACCAGCTGTGCCCATTGAGATTGCAGGCTTTCAGGAGACTTTGGCCTAGATATTGGCAGCCTGCACTGGTCTTGCTCAGGTGGTTTCGGCTCAGGCCGCACTTGCCACTTCTCAGGCTGGGGGAGGTAATCATACCCCTGTTGCCCGTACTCCAGACAAGGTAGTGCAGGGACTTCAGATACCAGGAGTGCTACCAGCCCAGCCGGCTATAGCTGCTCAGGCCCCGGTAGTTCCTGTTATGGCAGATGATGAGCAGAGTAGGCTTGAGAGATTTGAGAGGCTTCGACCTCCACCATTTAGCGGTACTGAGTCAGAGGATGCTCAGTATTTTCTGGATAGGTGTCAACGGATACTTCAGACATCGGGTATTCTGGAGACCAATGGGGTCTCATTCACTACTTTTCAGTTTTTTGGGTCTGCACTCTGATGGTGGGAGACTTACGAGAGATGTAGGCCTGTTGGCGCAGCACCCCTTACTTGGCATCAGTTCTATGTGGTCTTTTTGGAGAAGTTCGTACCTCAGTCCCGTAGAGATGAGCTGCGCAGATAGTTTGAGCATCTTTGCTAGGGTGATATGTTCGTGACACGATACGAGATGAGATTTTCTGATTGGCTTGTCACGCAGTTTGGTTGGTTCCCACTGATAGGGAGAGGATTAGGAGGTTCATTGATGGCCTCACATATCAGCTGCGATTACTTATGACCAGGGAGAGTGTATCTGGTGCTACTTTTGATGAGGTAGTGGACATTGCTCGGCAGATAGAGATGGTTCGTAGCCAGGAACGTGGAGAGAAAGAGGCTAAGAGGCCTCGTGGTACGGGTGATTACATCGGTGTTCCTTCAGGGGTCAGTTTTACCGTGGTAGGGGTCGTTCTTATAGACACGCTCAGGCGGGTCGTCCAGTTTATCATGGTGCATCAGCTAGCCTCGGTTCTTATACTGCTCACTCAGGCCAGTCTTCCTTCAGTGCACTACCAGCGCAGAGTTCTCATCATGCCTCGTCTGCTCAGGCTTCTACAGGTAATGCTTCGGGTTATCATGAGCAGCAGTTCCATCAGAGGAGGGGTTGTTTCGAGTGCGGAGAATTGGGTCATTTCAAGAGAGATTGTCCTAGCCAGTTGAGTGGGGCTCCACAACAGAGTTCTCGACCAACGGCACCAGCACCAGCAGTTACACCACCCGCCCAACTAGCTCGGCATGGGGGTCAAGTAGCAGCCAGCTAGGGGTCGCCCAAGAGGGGGAGGCCGATCAGATGGCGGTCAGGCCCGATTCTATGCTTTTTCTGCCAGGCAAGATGTTGTTGCTTCAGATGCAGTGATCACAGGTATTGTTTCAGTGTGCCACAGGGAGGCTTCTATATTATTTGACCCTGGTTCTACTTATTCATATGTATCATCGTATTTTGCTCATTATCTGGATATACTCTGTGAGTCCTTAGTTTCAATGTTAGTGTATCTACACTGGTGGGTGATGTTATTACTGTGGATCGTGTGTATCGGTCGTGTGTGGTAACTATTGGGGAACTGGAGACTAGGGTTGATCTCTTATTACTCGGTATGGTTGATTTCGATGTAAAAAAAGGCTATGGATTGGTTGTCTCCATGTCATGCTATTCTAGACTCTCACGCAAAAACCGTGACGTTGACCATACCGGGGTTGCCAAAGCTTGAGTAAAGAGATTCTCTAGATTTTGTTCCTAGCAAGGTAATTTCTTATTTGAAAGCCCAACATATGGTTGGGAAAGGGTGTTTGTCATACTTGGCTTTTGTGAGAGATGTTAATGTAATACTCCTACTATTGATTCAGTACCAGTAGTGAGAGACTTTCCTGATGTATTTCCTACAGACCTGTCGGGTATGCCGCCCGACAGGGATATTGATTTCGGTATTGACTTGGCGCAGGGCACTCAACCCATTTCTACTCCTCCGTATCGTATGGCACCAGCCGAGTTAAAAAAATTGAAAGAGCAACTTCAGGAACTCCTTGAAAGAGGGTTTATTAGGCCTAGTGTGTCACCTTGGGGTGCACCGGTTCTGTTTGTGAAAAAGAAAGATGGTACTATGCGGATGTGCATCGATTATAGGCAGTTGAACAAAGTTACAATCGAAAATAAATATCCCTTGCCACGTATTGATGATTTATTTGACCAGCTTCAGGGAGTGAGGGTGTTCTCCAAAATTGATTTGAGATCTGGGTATCACCAATTGAAAATTCGGGATTCGGATATACTGAAGACGACATTCAAAACTCGTTATGGCCACTACAAATTTCTTTTGATGTCTTTTGGGCTAACCAATGCCCCAACGACATTTATGCATTTGATGAGTAGTGTATTTCAGCTGTATCTTGACTCATTTATCGTGGTATTTATTGATGATATCCTGGTATACTCACATAGCCAGGAGGAACATGCACAACACTTGGGTATTGTATTGCATAGTTGAGAGAGGAGAAACTTTATGCCAAATTCTCTAAGTGTGAGTTCTGGCTTAGTTCGGTGGCATTCTTGGGACATATAGTGTCCAGTGAAGGAATTAAGGTGGATCTGAAGAAAATAGAGGCAGTTTAGAGTTGGCCCAGGCCATCTTCAGTTACTGAGATTCAGAGTTTTCTCGGCTTGGCCAGTTATTATCATCTCTTCGTGGAAGGATTCTCATCTATTGCATCGCCTATGACTAAATTGACTCAGAAAGGTATTCAGTTCAGGTGGTCGGATGAATGTGAAAAGAGCTTTCAGAAGCTCAAGATAGCTTTGACTATAGCTCCAGTATTGGTGTTGCCTAGAGGTTCAGAGTCTTATACTATGTTCTATGACGTGTCGCGTATTGGTCTCGATGCAGTGCTGATGCAAGACGGTAGGGTGATTGCCTATGCGTCCAGACAGTTAAAGGTACATGAGAAGAATTATCCAGTCCACGATCTTGAGTTAGCAGCTATTGTTCATGCCTTGAAAATTTGGCAGCATTACTTGTACGGTGTCCAGTGTGAGGTGTACACCGATCATCGGAGTCTACAACATTTGTTTAAACAGAAGGATCTTAACTTGCGGCAGCGAAGGTGGTTGGAGTTGCTAAAGGATTACGATATCACCATTCTCTATCATCCCGAAAAGGCCAATGTGGTGGCCGATGCCTTGAGTAGTAAGGCGGAGAGTTTGGGTAGCTTAGCATACTTACCGATAGCAGAGAGGCCTTTAGGCTTGGATGTTCAGGCCTTGGCTAATTAGTTTGTTAGATTGGATGTTTCCGAGCTGAATTGAGTTTTGGCCTGTTTAGTTTCTTAGTCTTCTTTATATGATCGCATCAGAGAGTGCCAGTATGATGATCCATATCTGCTTGTCCTTAAGGATACGGTTCAGCATGGTGATGCCAAGGAAGTCACTACTGGATATGACGGTGTATTACGGATGCAGGGCAGGCTATGTGTGCCTAATGTAGATGGTTTGCATGAGCTAATTCTCCAGGAAGCTCACAGTTCGCGGTACTCTATTCATTTAGGTGCCGCGAAGATGTATCAAGATTTGAGACAACACTATTGGTGGAGGCAGATGAAGAAAGATATAGTTGGGTTTGTATCTCAGTATTTAAATTGTCAACAGGTAAGTACGAGCATCAGAGACCGGGCGGATTACTACAGAGACTTGAAATTCCAGAGTAGAAATGGGAGCGTATTACCATGGACTTCGTAGTTGGGCTCCCACGGACCTTGAGAAAGTTTGATGTTGTTTGGGTGATTGTAGATCGGCTAACCAAATCTGCGCATTTTATTCCAGTCGGTACTAATTATTCTTCGGAGCGGTTGGCTGGGATTTATATTCGCGAGATTGTTCGCATACACGGTGTGCCGGTGTCCATTATTTCAGATCGGGGTACGCAATTTACCTCAAAGTTTTGGAGGGCAGTGCAGCAAGAATTGGGCACACAGGTTCAGTTGAGTACAACATTTCATCCTCAGACGGACGGACAGTCCGAGCGCACTATTCAGATATTGGAGGATATGCTACGCGCTTGTGTCATTGACTTTGGGGGTTCATGGGATCAATTTCTACCACTCGCAGAGTTTGCTTACAATAATAGCTACCTGTCAAGCATTCAGATGGCTCCGTATGAAGCTTTATATGGGAGACGGTGTCGGTCTCCAGTGGGTTGGTTTGAGCCGGGTGAGGTTAGGCTATTAGGTACTGACTTGGTTCAGGATGCTTTAGAGAAGGTCAAAGTAATTCAAGAACGGCTTCACACAGCACAGTCTAGATAGAAGAGTTATGCCGATAGGAAAGTTCGTGATGTTGTTCACTTGGTTGGGGAGAAGGTTCTGCTCAAGATTTCACCCATGAAAGGTGTGTTGAGGTTCGAGAAAAAGGGCAAGTTGAGCCCTCGGTATATTGGGCCTTTTGAGATACTTAAGAGAATTGGAGAGGTGGCTTATGAACTTGCTTTGCCACCTAGTCTATCAGTGTTCATCCAGTGTTCCATGTATCCATGCTCTGAAAGTATGTCGGGGATCCGTCTCACATTCTGGATTTCAGTACAGTATAGCTGGACGGTAATTTGACTTATGATGTGGAGCCGATGGCTATTTTAGACCGGCAGGTTCGAAAGCTGAAGTCAAAGAACATAGCATCAATGAAGCTGGAGTGGAGAGGCCAGCCAATCGAAGAAGCTACTTGGGAGACTGAGCAGGAGATGCGGAACAAATATCCACACTTATTTGAGACTCCAGGTAAACCCGTTCGAGGATGAAAGTTTGTTTAAGAGGGGGAGAATGTAATGACCCGGCCGGTCATTTTGAATATTATAACTCCATTCCCCAATTTACTGCTCAAATTATGTCTTGCAATTGATTTATGACTTATCGGGTTAGTTGGTTCGGGTCCGAAAGGAATTCAGAATGAAATAAGACACTTAGTCTCATAATTGAAAATTTAAGTTAGAAAAATAGACCGGATATGGACCTATGTGTAAATGACCTCGGATTTTAATTTTGATGATTCCAATAGCTCCGTATGGTGATTTTGGGCTTAGGAGCGTGTCCGGAATATTATTTGGAGGTCCATAGTAGAATTAGGCTTGAAATGCCGAAGTTGAATTTTTGGGAAGTTTGACCGGGGGGTTGACTTTTTGATATCGGAGTCGAAATCTGATTCTGAAAATTAGAATACCTCCGTTATGTCATTTATGACTTGTGTGCAAAATTTGAGGTCAATCGGACGTGATTTGATAGGTTCCGAAGTCATTTGCAGAAATTGGAAATTTCAAAGTTCATTAGGCTTGAATCTATGTGTGATTCGTGTTTTAGTGTTGTTGGATGTGATTTGAAGGCTCGACTAAGTTTGTATGATGTTTTAGGACTTGTTGGTACATTTGTTTGAGGTCCCGGGGGCTTGGGTGAGTTTCGGATGGTTAACGGATCAAATTCGGACATAGAAGAAATAGCTGAAGTTTCTGCCCTCTGCTGCAATCGCACCTGCGGAAATTCCATCACAGGTGCGAGCTCGCAGAAGTGAGCCTGGCAAGCGCAGATGCACAAATGGACTGTGGGGCAGTGGTCGCAGGTGCGAGGGAAATTCCGCACCTGCGTGAGCACAGATACGGAGGGACGCGCGCAGAAGCGGCTTGCGCAGGAGCGCAAATAGGCGCGTAGATGCAGGCAAAGGCCCAAATGCGGGACTTTTTCCGCACATGCGGTTGGCGTAGAAGCAGCCAAGTTGCCGCAAGTGCGAAAACCTCTAGGCAGTATAAAAACAAAGGGATTCCAAGCTTTTGCCATTTTTGGGCATTTCAAGCTCGGGTTGGGCGATTTTGAGCAAGGTTATCACGGGAAAACTTGAGGTAAGTCTCTTATGATCATTTCTACTCCATAATATTGAATTATCATTGAATAATCAAACTAGATTACATATTTTTGAGGTGTAAATCGGGGGTTTTGAACTTAGGGATGGAAATAAGATTTGATGATTTGGAGGTCGAGTTGATGTCGGATTTTGGTAAAATTAGTATGGTTAGACTCGTGGTGGAATGAGCTTTCGGATTTTGTAACTTTTGTCGGGTTCCGAGATGTGGGCCCCACGAGCGATTTTTGAGCTAATTTTTGGATTTTTATGGAAATTCATTATTTTCTTATGGAATTAATTCCAATGAATTTTATTGACTAAAATGAATTATTTATGACCTGATTCCAGGCATTTGGAGACCAATTCACGAGGAAAGGACATTGCATAATAAGAATTACACGGCTTGAAGTAAGTAACATTTTTAAATCTGGTCCTGAGGGTATTAAATCCCGGATTTTGGTATCATGTGACTATTTTGGAGGTGACGCACATGCTATGTGACGAGCGTGTGGGCGTGCACCGAGGGGATCGTGACTTGGTCCGTCCCGAAAAACTGTAAAGTTGAATAATTTGTTGTTAGCTATATGCCCTCTATGTGTTGATAAAATTTGACTGTAAATCATGTTAGAAATCATGCTTAGGCTATGTGATAGTACTGTTGGGACCCAAAGAGGTCGTGTACTTGTTGAATTGCCTGCTAAATGCTATATTTACTCAGTCTCAGTTTTTACTTGCACATTTTATCTTAGTCTCTGTTATTATTATTGATACATCATATCATTGTTGTTTGGGCTGATTTCATGATTATTGAGAGCCCAAGAGACTGGAGAGATTTATGACTGAGGGAGGCCGAGGGCCTGATTGTGAGGATATTTTATGGATCGGGATTGCCCACCTGCAGCATGCCTTATTGGCGTGCAGCACGTGAGTTGGCCGTGCGGATCCTTATATTATTATTACACGTGAGTTGGCCGTGCAGCACGTGAGTTGGTCGTGCAGTACATGAGTTGGCCGTGCGGATCGAGATATTTATATTATGGCATGTGAGTTGTCCGTGCTTATAGCGCTTGGGTTGTAGGAGCCCCTCATGAATCTGTACACCCCCAGTGAGCGCAGGTACCCATTGAGAGTGAGTGATGAGGGTTGGGAGCCCTGTGAGTGATGAGGGCTAGGAGCACAGTGAGTGGTTGTTGTCCTAAGAGGTTGTACTTGATTTCCATTTGTTGTTGCACTTATTTGCTATCTGTCATTGTTGTGAAATCTTTGAAAGATTGTTGATATATGGAATACATGAACAGGAACTGCATAAAAAAAATAATTTGACATTAAACTGCCAGATTTGATTGCATGTCTATTCTTTTGCTAGAATTACTAGAAATGAACCATAACTGAGTAGTTCGTTACCATCTTCAGTTCCTTATTTATTATTGTTACTTGCTGAGTTGGTTGTACTCATACTACACCCTGCACTTCGTGTGCACATCCAGGTGTTCCCGGACATAGCGGGTGTTGATCCTTTCGCGCGGTTGATTTTTAGGAGATTTTGAGGTAGCTACCATGTTCCGCAGACCTTGTCTCTCCTTCTCTATTTCTTTGTTAACTGTATTTGGTCTCAGACTAATATAGACTATACTTTTTGGGAGTGGTTGTATCAGTAATTGTAAGATTTTTAGATTTTATTAAAATATTATATTTTCAAACTTAAGATAAATTGTGGTTTATTGAGATTTTCGGCTTGGCTAGTATTGAGATAGGCGCCATCACGACGGGTGAGATTTTGGGTCGTGACGGAAAGTCTGACATACGGTTCTCTGAGAAGCAATTTACTACCGGTTTAGTATTGAACCTATGGGGTCGCACACTAACGAGTGTTCTGATCTTTGCTAAAGGATTAATTACTTTATTATTTGATAATTAAATTAAAGAATTTAATTAGTCAAATAAATTTAGTTATTAGTCCAAATAAAATATTATTATATTCTTTGCTAGCACAGAGGATATAATTAATATTGTGGACAAGTTGAAGTTTTCTATTTTAAATAAGAAAATTAAATTACATCTCTTGGTTGATATATATATATATATATATATATATATATGTGTGTGTGTGTGTGTGTGTGTGTGTGTGTGGGTTGCGTGTGTGTACTTGGTAATTATAATTAATATTTGTGTATATGAATTTCATAAATGAGTTACATGTTTTTATTTTAAAAGTATGACTAAATTGTAGAATTCAATTTATAATTAAATTTCATAAATGAGTTTCATCCTTTTATTTTAAAATATTGACTAAGTTGTAGAATTCAATTTAGAATTGAATTCCATAAATGAGTTACATGTTTTATTTTAAAATGTTGACTAATTTGTAGAATTCAATTTAGAATTGAATTCCATAAATGAGTTACATGTTTTTTAAATATTTACCATAAGGTATTTGATTTGTATTTTCCAATGGAAATTATGTGTATATATATGTGTGAGTCCTAATTAAGAATTAGGAAGATATAGATCTTATACATATTGTAAAGTCATATAAAAACCAAGAGAGTTATTCTTGAGAAGAAAATTGCTTTAAGAAAGTAATAGTGCAATATAAAGCCAAGATAGAAAATACTAGTACAAGAAAATTATTTCTTGTTCTTCTACCTTTGAGTTGAGATTTTTGAGAAAACTTTCAACACAATATTTTCATTCAATTTGTTCGCGGGATTTCATTGATCAAAGAATTGATAGCAAGGATCAGTCTCGGTGTGGATATGCATAGAGTCTTCACACTATCGAAGAAATTTAAAACGAGACTCTCTTCACCAGGTACGTCTTAGATCCGATCTTTGACGTATAAATAAATTTTAAATACGAAAAGTTCTGCCTAGGATTGTTATTGTCTTCCGTTGCGTGTTATGAACACCTCTACGCAATCCTACAGTGGTATCAGAGCCGTGGTTTATTGTGTCTAAGCAAATTTTACGAAATATTTTAAGATTATATTTGAAGAGTTCAAACCATAATACATGTGTCTTGTGCAATAGTCAAATTATTTGAATGCATATGGATTGATATTATTTTATTGTGAATAAAATATGTATTCATATAAGTTAAACTATTGAGATAGTTCGTAACTTGAATTTAAAATTTCGTACAAAATACGACGGTAATCTATAATAGGTTATTAGATTATACAATTATTTTAATTGTTATTAGTTTATGAGCTATAAATTAATAATAATGTTCTAGCATGAATTATTTTATGTGACATATAAGATAAACATGTTAGAAGATGTTGAATTTCGTTTTTATGTCACGTGCTTATTCATTACATAATTTTGAATTATTTATTACATGTGGTGTAAATTAATTTAGGACTAAGCATGTAGACAACTTGAACTAAATTCACATTCTATAAAAGATTTGATCTTTATGTTATTAAAAATTATTTTAGTAACAATTCCCTCTTACTAAAATTTGAGCTCTTAAATAATAAAATATAAGATATTTTATTGTAAAGCTATCCATCAAAATAAATAATTTTATTTATTTCTTGTTTATAAGGAGCGGCCTGACAACTAGGAGACTTATAGTTCGAGAATACGTTAAAATTATTTATTGCATTAGATATATGGATTGAAAGAATTATTTAATTTTATAGTAGATGCCTGGACTACCCGGGGGAGTATAAAATTTAATAAGTTCTTTGCTTTCATGATGGTTGAACTCAACTATGCCAATAGGATCGACCTGACTACCAAGGGATTATTTGACATAGAGCTATTTAAGGATATTGTATGGGGATATAATTGGTAAAAGTACCTATCTTTAAAATATACGTGAGAAACGACTTGACATCTAAGGGGCTCATACATATTGTTATAGGATTCCTTTACTCCACTAAAAAAATAGAGATTTCTTAAACTATAATGGGGGTAAATAGTTTAAAATAATTAGTGGAAATATCATTTAGATAAAAGTTCATGTCTTTATGATATATATGTAAATATGTCCTTATATTATCGCCTTTTCTTTTCCATATTTAGATTTCTCAATATGTCTATTATATCACTGCGTGAAATACTTGAGACCAACAAGTTGGTAGGACCAAACTTTGATGACTGGTATAGAAATTTAAGAATTGTTCTCATGCATGAAAAGCTCATTGATGTGATCGATAATCCTGCAAAGATAATCCCACCAGAGAATGATGTTCAAGGCACCAAGGTTTATCAGAAACACTTGGAAGAATGCCTTGCTATTAAACGCATCATTCTCGCTTCTATGAGTTCTGAACTCCAGAGGAAACATCAAAATATGGATCCAACTGCAATCATTGAATATGTTAAGAAGACGGTTGATACACAATTGGACATTGAAAACTCTCTAGTTGAACCCCTTGTCAATCATGTGATTGTTCTTACTGAAGAATATGAGAAGTTGGGGTACAAGCTTGGAAAAACGATTTCTGAAGATTTGATCTTGCAGTCAGTATATGATGCCGAATGTTTTCACTCTAAGAAGAAAGGGCATTGGAAGAGAAACTGCAAGGAGTATCTTGCAACTCTTAAGGACAAGAAATAAGGTGAGACATTAATGAAAAATGTTTTCAAGGTTTCTTTAGCTACTAATAATTCTTCATTGTGGGTATTAGTTACTGGCAGTGGTTATAACATCTGCAATATGTCGCAAGGGTTCAAGATAAGTAGGATACTAAAGAAAGGAGAAGTTAATCTACAAGTTGGAAATGGTGCAAAAGTTGAAGCCATAGTTGTAGGATCAATTTCTTTAATAATGCCTTCGGGCAAAATACTTATGTTAGATGATTGTTATTATATTCCTAAATTTATTTTGAACATAATTTCAGCTTCTATGTTGGACAAGCGTGGGTTTCGCATTAACATAAGCAATGGTATTTGCTCTATTTATTATGGTGATAATTTATATGTGAATGGCTATCTCCAACATGATGTTTATGTCTTACCTAATGTGAATGCTAATTAGATTATGCATGTTTCAAGTCTTAAGAGGAAAAGAGATGATCAAGTAAATCATACATACCTTTGGCATTGTAGACTTGGTCATATTGGAGAGAAAAGAATTAACAAGTTGTACAAGGAAGGGTACCTTGATAAGTATGATTTTGAATCATATCCACCTTGTGAATCTTGTCTCAAAGGAAAAATGACCAAATCTCCATTTACTGGAAGTGGAAAAAGAGCTACTGAATTATTGGGACTAATTCATGCAGATGTTTGTGGGCCCATGAAAATTCAAGCTAGATGTTGATATTCTTACTTCATCACCTTCACTGATGATATGTCAAGATATGGATTTGTGTATCTTATGAAACACAAATCTGAATCTTTTGAAATGTTCAAAAGTTTCCGTAGTGAAGTTGAGAAACAAACTGGTAAAAGTATTAAAGTACTAAGGTCTGATAGAGGTGGAGAATATCTTAGTGAAGATTTTACCAGATATCTCAAAGAGAATGGGATTCTCTCACAGTGGACACCTCCAGGAACACCACAACACAATGGTGTGTCTGAAAGGAGAAATCGAACCTTATTAGATATGGTGAGATCTATGATGGGGTTCACTGATCTTCCAATAAATTTATGGGGATATGCTTTGGAAGCAACAACATACTTACTTAATAAAGTTCCCACTAAGTCAATCTCTACAACATCATATGAGATATGGAAAGGACGTAAGCCTAATCTTAAGCATATTAAAGTTTGGGGTTGTCCAGCTTATGTTAAGAGACTTCAATCTGATAAACTTAACTCAAGATCTGATAAGTGTAGGTTCATTGGGTATTCCAAAGAAACAATGGGATATTATTTTTATCACCCTTCTGACTATAAAATGTTTGTGGCTAGAGGAGCAACCTTTTTGGAAAGGGAATTTCTTTTGGGAGGAAATTATAGTGGAGAAATAGAACTTGATCAAGTTCAAGAAACTAATGAATCAACACAAAATCAAGATCATGAGACACAAGTTGAAGAACCTTTATTGGATGTTTTGAAGTTGACAAGGAAGTTGCCATTTTCAAAGGTTGAAGTTCAATAACTAAATGTAGTTCAAGAATAGGTTAATGAACCAGTTCCAAACCAAATTGAACAATAACCAAATCCAGCACAAGGTGAACAAGTTGTACAAGCACCTCTTAGAAGGTCTACATGAGAACGTCATGTACCAACTAGATTAAATCTAATGGTACAGGATGATGTATCAAATGAGGTTGATCATAATGATGATGACCCTAAGACCTACGAAGAGGCTATACAAAGTTCTGATTATGAGAAATGGCAAAAGGCCATGGAATCCGAAATGGAATCCATGAAGGAAAATAATGTATGGACTTTAGTTGAACCTTCAAAGGATATAAAACCTATAGGTTGTAAATGGGTTTTTAAGAAAAAGATTGGAGCAGACAGAAAGGCGGACACCTACGAAGCCCATCTTGTTGCCAAGGGATATCGTCTGAAAGAAGGAGTCGACTATGACGGGACTTTCTATTCCGTGGCAATGCTCAAATCAATTCGGATTTTCCTTGCTATAGCAGCCTACTATGATTATGAAATATGGCAAATGGATGTGAAAACAGCTTTCCTTAATGATGAGCTAAAAGAGGATGTGTACATGACACAACCTGAAGGTTTCACATCTCCATCTGATCATAATAAAATTTGCAAGCTACAAAAGATCCATTTATGGACTAAAGCAAGCTTCTCGAAGTTGGAATATTCGCTTTAACAATTTTTTGATGATATATTGCTCATAGTAAATGATATACCAACATTGCAAAGTACTAAGATTCGGCTATCTGAACAGTTCTCCATGAAAGACTTGGGAGAAGCAGCTTATATATTGGGAATACAGATCTATAGAGATAGATCTAGGAAGCTGCTTGGGTTTTTCCAGTCCTTATACATTGATTGAATCTTTAAGAGGTATAACATGGATAATTTCAAAAGAGGCTATCTACCGATAGGCAGTGGAATTACTCTCAGTAGGGAGGATTGTCCTAAAACACCTGAAGAGAGAGAACGCATGAGTAGGATCCCATACGCTAGTGTAGCGGAAGCTATCATGTATACCATTACATGTACACGTTTTGATGTGGCTTATGCACTTGGAGTGACTAGCCGATATCAGGCAAATCCTGGTGAGGAACATTGGAAGGTGGTGAAGACCATTCTTAAGTACTTAAGAAGGACTAAAGACCAATTACTCATTTATGGAGATTCTGAATTAAAACTTGAATGTTATACTGATGCAAGTTTCTCTTCAGATAGAGATGATAGCAAATCTATTTCTGGTTATGTATTCACCTTAAATAGTGGTGCAGTGAGTTGGAAAAGTTTCAAACAATCTACGGACGTGGCAGGACATGGCCATGGCAGGATGCAGGACATGGCAGGACGCAGGACATGGCAGGGCGTGGCCATGGCACGGCGTCGGACGTGGCAGGACATGGCCATGGTAGGACGCAGGACATGGCAGGGCGTGGCACGGCGTGGCCATGGCACGGCATCGGATGTGGCAGGACATGGCGATGGCAGGACGCAAGACATGGCAGGGCGTGGTCATGGCACGATGTCGGACGTGGCAGGACATGGCCATGGCATGATGCAGGACATGAGAGGTTTTTCGAGGTGTCGTGTGCGATGCCAAGGCACAAGCCAAGAATGATGTGCCAAGGCACGACGTCGGACGCTGCGGGACATGGCACGGCGTCGGACGTGGCCATGGCACGGCGTCGGACGTGGTAGGACATGGCCATCGCACGACATAGGACATGATGGGACATGGCAGGGCGTGGCCATGGCACATCATCGGACGTGGTATTACATGGCCATCGCACGACGTAGGACATGATGGGACATAGCAGGGCGTGGTCGTACGTGGCAGGACATGACCATGGCAGGACATGGCAGGACGCAGGACATGGCAGGGCGTGGCCATGGCTCGGCGTCGGACGTGGCCATGGCTCGGCGTCGTACGTGGAAGGACATGGCCATGACACGACGCAGGGCGTGGCCATGGCACGACATCGGACGTCTCATGGCACGGCGTCGGACATGACAGGACATGGCCACGGCAGGACGCAGGACATGGCAGGGCGTGGCCATGGCACGACGTCGCACCACGTCGCACCATATCTAGTGCTAGCCAATGTTTAACAAGATGTCAAGCGCAATGATGTTGGTGGTTGGTGGTCGTGGCTGGCGGTGGTGGAAAATTGCGGTGGTTCGAGCGGTAGTGACCGGCGACGGTTGGTGCGACGCTTGGTGGTTTGCAATGGTGGTTTGATATCGGAATCACTTATGGTGGTTGTCACAATGGATGTGCGTCATGGTTATTGGTGGTTGGTCATCTATACACTTTTATAATAATATTATGTATTTTACCTATTTTTTATCTATTTTTATTAATTTTTATGCATTTTTTTGTAATTTTAAATAGTTTTTATGTCACTTTTTTATAAAAATATTTAATCTTATATGTGTTATATTATTACAAGATGTATTGGAATTTTTCTCCATTGTTTTTTCTATATTTATAATAATTTTCATATTTTTTAGTATTTTATTAAGTATTTTTCGTTTTTTAATTAAAATATTTAAAAAAAAATATTATTTTTTGTAAAAAATATCATTTACAATGTTTAAAAGTCATTTGTTAATATATTAGCTATGTTGTACTTTGGTTTGTGCTATTTGGTGTTGTACATGTCTATTATGATTCTCTGGCCAAAACATGTCTACTCCTGAAACTTGATTTTTTTTAAGCATATATAAGGGGGGTAGAGGTGTTGAAAGGCACCTCAGGTGCTTGCTGCCAGGAAGGGGCGGGCATGCATGGGGGACGCTGGCATGGGGCGTGGGCATTGGGGGCATGCACGGCTTGTCCGTGCTACGTCCCCGATGTTCGCAAACCGTGCCGGCAAGTACTCATGTGGGCTCGTAGTACGCCTGGTGGTGACACCGCTCGTGGCAAACATTGGCTTTTGGCAACGAAAGGCGGAGCATCATGCAAGTAGCGCCTCCGGGTGCCGTGCGCATGGGGCGAAGCTTAGTACATGTTGATTGCCATTGGATGTTGCGGGCAAAATCGGGAGGCGACATCGCTCGGGGCGGCTGATGGCTTTTGGCAACAGAAAGGCGAGGTCTCGTGCAAGTAGCGCCGCAAGGTGCCGTGCGCATGGGGCTAAACTCAGTACGTTCCGATTGCCATCGGTTGTTGTGAGTTGTGTCTGGCATCGCTCGTGGCGGTTGATGGCTTTTGGCAACTGAACGGAGAGGCCTCGTGCAAGTAGCGCCGCAAGGTGCCGT